>NC_082668.1:15525000-15887500 GCF_025265405.1 Mesoplodon densirostris | reverse complement strand
TTCTAGTTTTGCAACCACAGCAGATTACGTCAGTTTCTTTAAGATAAGGATGGTCTCTCTCTTTCAGTGTACATGTGCTCCGGGGTGTGCATGCAAGTCATCTCTGCAGTGCTGGAAGAAAACGTTAGAATTAAAAAAAAAAAATGTCCATATATTATGCATGATTTGTGGTGCTTATAGTATGCTAGAACAATAACACATATGCACAATGTTAAAGGTACACATGTTTGGGATGCCAGCAGTTTTACCAAAAGGGGCTTGTTGTGATCCTTAAAGTTTAGAGACCATGAGCTAGTAGATAAAAGCTAGGCCCATGCTTGGAGGCCTATTAGTTTGGGGGCAGCATTATATACAGATGAATTGAGGATGGGGTTGAAGAGCTTGGGTTATTTGGCTCTGGGAAACGAAGGGTGTCAGATTTAGGGAGCATGTCTCTTGCAAGTTCATTTGAAAAATGGTAGACATAGTAAATCTGGCATGGGTAATGATTTGAGTTACTTTGTGAAAGTTTTAAACTGTATATTCTTACATTATCTCAGTGTTAGAAGATTACATGGTAGAAATTTGGGTGGGATATAACCCAGAAAAGTGAGTCAGTGTTAGGGAATTGCTCTTGATATGCATGGGTAGTTTACCCACAGATAACTGAGAGCTGGCTGTATGTATGTCTCAGTTAATGTTTGTTTATATTGTATGATGCCAGAGGACAGGCTTATTAACTATAGGTGATTAATTACAGTTTTGTGTTTCATGCTATTAATTTCAAATTGCTTTATGAAATAAATGTATTTGTTATCTTTTCTTTTCAGATAAGTCTAAAACATAATGTGTTTCTTTTGGGCTCCTTTAAGAGAGAGTAGCTGTTTAACGTAGAAAGTAAGCATCTCTGAGGACGGGGATACTTGTTATTCACTGATGCACATCCAGTGCCCAGCATATAGAAGATACTCATATTTGTTGATAGAATCAATCTTTGCATCCCTGTCACCTAGCACAACAATGAATATGAGATACTCAGTAAATGTTTATTAAATTGAGCTGAAAGATTTGAACATAATACCAGAAGAATTTTGGAAGGTCCAAAACCTGACATCAAAATGACCAGTGTACACTTAGTAGTGGGAGCTCAGGAATTCTGAAAGAGTAGACTTGCTTTTGATATGCATTTGAATAGCTCACTGGTTGAGTCATAGGTATAGGTATAATTTAAAAATTATGTGATAAAGAAAGTGTGATGGATTGTCTCGGGCCAGGCCAGCTGCTTGTTGTACTTTAATATCATAACCACTTGTAGCCTTTGACACTCCCGACCATGCCCTCATTGACCCTTAAGTCTGCCTTTGGCTTCTAGGACATGCTCTTGGTTTCTTTACCCTTCTAGCTGGCTTTTATAATGAACCGTCTTTAATCCTTTTATCGTATAACTGAGTATACTTTTTTTTAAAAAATTATTTATTTATTTATTTTTGGCCGTGTTGGGTCTTTGTTTCTGTGCGAGGGCTTTCTCTAGTTGTGGCGAGTGGGGGCCAGTCTTCATCGCAGTGCGTGGGCCTCTCACTGTCGCGGCCTCTTTTGTTGCGGAGCACAAGCTCCAGACGCACAGGCTCAGTAGTTATGGCTCACGGGCCTAGTTGCTCCGCGGCATGTGGGATCTTCCCAGACCAGGGCTCGAGCCGGTGTCCCCTGCATCGGCAGGCGGATTCTCAACCACTGCGCCACCAGGGAAGCCCTGAGTGTACTATTTTTGAGGGATTCCATGGTTTCAACTCTAATATGGTTAGAGTCAGTGATGATTCTAAAATCTACATCCTCAGTTCTGTCTGGAGCCCCAGTCTTGGATTTCTGACAATATTGTGAATATCTTTTCTGGCCATTTCCACAGACTTAATATCCTACCCTATACTCATGTACTCATGTGTATCTGTTCTTCTACCTGTATTCCTCATATCTATTGCAAGTCATCCACTATTCTAGAAGTGTTGACTTTAATCTTCAAAGGTTAATCTTCACATCTCACCACATCCTATTGGTTTTACCTCAGAAAAGTCTCTCCAGTTGGTCCTCCTACTTCTGTATCTACTGCCCTAAACCCTGGACCTCATCATCCTTTGCTTGGGCTCTTGTAATAACTACATACCGGGAATCTTTTGTGGTTTGTTCTGTTTGTTGACCCAAGTAGTCATTCTGAAAAAGCAAATTTGGTCAAGTGCCTTGCTTATTAAAACCTGTCTCTGCAACATATTCCTCTATTCCATTTTCATTTCTAACTTCCCTCAGTTTCCTATGCTCCAACGATCTCAAGCTCCTTGTGATTCCTTATTCTCTGCCCCTTCATGCCGCTCTGTGTCAGGCAGGAGTGGAGGGTGGAAGTGGGGCACAGAGGGACTGAGTTAGCTCTTGTCCGTGGGACCAGGGAGGGCTTCACATGGAGGCTTCAACTGAATCTTAAAGAATGAGTTTACTTTGGCAGGCCTTTTAGCTTCTTTTAATTCTATTGAATTCTTTTAATTCAATCCCAGTTCCGGGTTCTAGAGAGAATATTAGTGAACCAACACATCAGTACTTTCGTTACAGGCCTCACTGGTCATAGGCTCCTGGATCCCTGTGGATGCCTGTGTTTGCCATAGTCAGCTGGGGTAGAGATGGGCGTGAAGTGGCATAGTGCAAACGAAACCAGTGCTTCTCTTCCCAACAGAGTTGTAGGCCAGGCAATGTGGGCTGTGTAGGCTACCGTGGTAGCACTGGAGATGGTTTTATAATGAGAAAAAAGACTTAGGAACAAATCCTTTTTGGGACATGGGAGCTGGGGAAGAGAGGTATTGCTAGGCTGATTGTTTCAGGGATGTGTTCCTCATCTTTCTAGGACTCACATTCTGCCATTGGCTCAATTCTGGTTTTACTTTGATGCTGTTTAATTTATTGAACAATCTGTCCTTCACTCATTGATCTGAAATGCCACCATCATTAAATGTAAATGTCCCATGACTATTTCTAGTTTTTACAGTTCTGTACCAGAACAGTTAGTGTTAGTTTTGGCATCTAATAGGCTGGTATGGGCTAAGTATTCTTGTTCTCAAATTTTCCTAGCTAATCTTAAAATGTTCCCTTCTAGATAAACCTTGGAACTAGTATATCAACTAATCATACAAAATTGACAAAGTCCTAGTAGGATTTTGATTGGGATTGTATTTGGTTTATAGGTTAATTTTGGTAGAGTTATAGTTATCCTTTCTACCCAGAACCTAGTCTGTCTTTCCATGTATGCAAGTCTTTTAGTAGTGTCTATTAGTAGTAGTATATATATATATGTGTATACACACACACACACACACACACACACATATATAAAATCTTTTCCCTTTTTATTTTCTAACTGGTTATTACTACTGTATAGGAAAATGATTGGTTTTTGTTGTCTACTTAGTACCCAGATATCTTAGTGAACTTTCTCTCTGGTTGGATAATTTTCAGATGATTCTTTTGGATTTTCTTGTCAGACATTAATTATCTGCAAACAGTGATTATTGTGTCTCTCCTTTTCCAGTATTCCTACTCCTCATTTCTTTTTTTCATCATTGCATTGTCTAGACTGCAGTGCTGTCCATAAGAAATGCAATTAGAGCCACAAATGTGAACCATATCTATAGTAGTTTAAATTTCTAGTAGGTATCATAAAGAAGAAACAGGTAACTTTAATATATTTTATTTAATCCAGTATATTCAACATATAATCAATATAAAAATGATTAATGAGATGTTTTACATTTTCTTCATACTAAGCCTTTGCAAGTCCATGTGTATTTTACATTTAGAGCACATCTCAATTTGGACAAGCCACACTTCAAGTGTTTAGTAGCTCCATGTGGCTAATGACTACAGGGCTAGAGCCTTTTTAACAGTGTTAAATAATTATAGTCACAACTGGCCTCCTTGTCTTAATTCCTGACTTTAATGGAAATTTGAGTCTGATGTTTGCTATTGGTTTCTGATATGCTTTTATTAAGTTGAAGTTTTCTTTTGTTTCTGAGTAAGAAGTTCCTTTTAATAATTGACGGTGATGGGGAAATTGGGCAGCCACATGCAAAAGAATAAAACTGGACCCACGGGCTTCCCTGGTGGCGCAGTGGTTGAGAGTCCGCCTGCCGATGCAGGGGACACGAGTTTGTGCCCCGGTATGGGAAGATCCCACATGCCACGGAGCGGCTGGGCGCATGAGCCATGGCCGCTGAGCTTGCGCATCCGGAGCCTGTGCTCCGCAATGGGAGAGGCCACGACAGTGAGAGGCCCACGTACCGCAAAAAAACAAACAAAAAACTGGACCCACTATCTTATACTGTAAACAAAAATTAACTCAAAATGGATTAAAGAGTTGAGTGTACTATGACATAAATCACAGCAAGATCCTTTTGGACCCACCTCCTAGAGTAATGGAAATAAAAACAAAGATAAACAAAAGGGACCTAATGAAACTTCAAAGCTTTTGCACAGCCAAGGAAACCAGCAACAAGACCAAAAGACAACCCTCAGAATGGGAGAAAATATTTGCAAATGAAGCAACTGACAAAGGATTAATCTCCAAAATGTATAAGCAGCTCATGCAGCTCAATAGCAAAAAAACAAACAACCCAATCCAAAAATGGGCAGAAGACTTAAATAGGCATTTCTCCAAAGAAGATATACAGACTGCCAACAAACACATGAAAGAATGCTCAACATCATTAATCATTAGAGAAATGCAAATCAAAACTACAATGAGATATCATCTCACACCAGTCAGAATGGCCATCATCAAGAAATCTAGAAACAATAAATGCTGGAGAGGGTGTGGAGAAAAGGGAACACTCTTGCACTGCTGGTGGGAATGTGAATTGGTACAGCCACTATGGAGAACAGTATGGAGGTTCCTTAAAAAACTACAAATAGAACTACCATATGACCCAGCAATCCCACTACTAGGCATATACCCTGAGAAAACCATAATTCAAAAAGAGACATGTACCAAAATGTTCATAGCAGCCCTATTTACAATAGCCCGGAGCTGGAAACAACCTAAGTGTCCATCATCGGATGAATGGATAAAGAAGATGTGGCACATATATACAATGGAATATTACTCAGCCATAAAAAGAAACGAAACTGAGCTATTTGTAATGAGGTGGATAGACCTAGAGTCTGTCATACAGAGTGAAGTAAGTCAGAAAGAGAAAGACAAATACCGTATGCTAACACATATATATGGAATTTAAGAAAAAAATATGTCATGAAGAACCTAGGGGTAAAACGGGAATAAAGACACAGACCTACTTGAGAATGGACTTGAGGATATGGGGAGGGGGAAGGGTAAGCTGTGACAAAGCGAAAGAGAGGCATGGACATACATACAGTACCAAACGTAAGGTAGATAGTGGGAAGCAGCCGCATAGCACAGGGAGATCAGCTCGGTGCTTTGTGACCGCCTGGAGGGGTGGGATAGGGAGGGTGGGAGGGAGGGAGACGCAAGAGGGAAAGGATATGGGAACAGATGTATATGTATGACTGATTCACCTTGTTATAAAGCAGAAACTAAAAAAAAAAAAAAAAAAAAAGAGTTGAGTGTAAGACCTGAAGCCATAAAGCTCCTAGAAAAAAACAGAGGTGGTAAACTCCTTGACAGGTCTTGGTGATAATTTTTTGAATCTGCCACCAAAAGCAAAAGCAAGATAGGCAAAAATAAACAGGTGGGACTACATTAAACTAAAAAACTTTTGCACAGCAAGGGAAACATCAACAAAAAAGGCAGCCTACTTAATGGGAGAAAATATTTGCAAATCATCTATCTGATAAGGGGCTAATATTCAGAATATATAAAGAACTGATACAACTGAACAGCAAAAACAAAACAAAACAAAAAACAACACAACCACAAAAACCAATTGAAAAATGGACAGAAGATCCAAGTAGATATTTTTCCAAAGACATACAGATGGCCAACAGATGAGTGAAAAAATGCTCTACATCATCATTCATTAGGGAATTGCAAATCAAAACCACAATGAGAGATCTCTTCATACCTGCTAGAATGAGAGTTATCAAATAGACAAGAAATAACAGTGTTGACAAGGATTTGGAGAAAAGGGAACCCTTGTGCACTATTGATGGGGATGTAAATCAGTGCATCCAGTATGGAAAACAGTATGGAAGTTCCTCAAAACATTGAGAATAGAACTAACATATAATTCAGCAGTTCCACTCCTGGATATTTATCTGAAGAAAATGAAGACACTAATTCAAAAAGATATGTGCATCCCCATGTTCATTGCAGCACTATTTATAATAGCCAAGATATGGAAACAACTTAAGGTGTCCATCAGTGGATGAATGGATAAAGAAGACATATATACGCAGTGGAATATTAGGCATTAAAAAGAATGAAATCCTGCCATTTTTGACAAAATGGATGGACCTTGAGGGCATTATACCAAGTGAAATAACTCAGAGAAAGATAGACACCAGGTGATCTCTCTTTTATGTGGAATCTCTAAACAAACAAACAAACAAAAGCTAAGGTCATAGATACAGAGAACAGATTGGTAGCTGGCCAGAGGTAGGGGTTGGGGGAGGGAGAAATCAGTGAGCTGTTTTGGCAAAAGTTAATAATATTTATTTTTCTTAAATACTTAAAAAAACATATACTGACATGATTACACCTTTCTGTCCCACTTAAACTGTTAATATAAATAATAATAATAGAGTTCTGTGATACAATGCGAGAGATATATAAGGTTTTTGTCCCCACTCTTGGCCCGGAGCTCCTGAGACCCTTGGAATTTCCTGATTGTTAGGAGTACCTTTTATTCATAAAAGCTCCTTTGGATCACACCCTAGTTTACACTGATGAAGTGACTTAGGATGGGGTCCCTAGAGCATCTCAGGATGGAGCTGGTCACCAGAAAGACCAAGTGATTAGAGGTTTGAACTTCCAGCCCTACTCACCGACCTCCTGCAAGGAGTGAGGGGGCTGGAGACTGAGCTTTATAAAAACTCTTGAACGAGGGGCTATTCAGGAAGCTTCCGGGATGGTGAGCATTTCTGTCCAGGTGCTGGGGAGGCGGCACACCTGGAGAGGGTTTGGAAGCTCTGCTGCATACCTTCCTCCCCATCTCTTGCCCTGTGCATCTCTTCCGTTTGTCTCTTTCCAAGTTGTATGCTTTATAATGAACTGGAAAACATAAGTAAAGAGTGTTCCTGAGTTCTTTGAGCCATCCTAGTAAATTATTGAACCTGAGGAGGGGTTTGTGGGAATCCCTGTTTACAGCCGGCCGGAGACTTGTAACTACCGAGTGGGGAACAGTCTTGTGGGACTGACCTCTTACTTAAGCTGTGGGATATAGCTCTTATGAAATAGATTACAAAACTTAGACCAATGCTGGCTTAAAAATTATCTCTAACTTTTATCAGAAGAGTGTACACACACGGTGGAAGACTTTTTAAAGTAATTTCTTGGCAGAGTGTGTTTGTGGAATTAAATTTTCTGAGTCCGTGCATGTCTGAAAATGTCTTTATTCTACCTGCAGTTGAACAGGAATGTAGATGGGAATAGAGTTCTGGATTAAAATTTCCCTCAGAAGTCTGAAGGCATTGTTCATAGCCTTCTAGCGTCCAGTACTGCGGAGACATCTGCTGCCAGTATCATTCTTATTCCTTTATAGGAAGGGTGGCTATACATCCTGGTTTGTCTGGAATACCTTCAAATTTATCTTATAATAGTACATGCTTTTATTCTCAAAAATGTCCTTCTTTGTTGATTAATTATAGAACCACCTTATTTGTAAGTGACCTGGTTTTTGTTTTTTGGAAGCTTTTAGGGTATTCTTTTACCTGGTGCTCTGAGAATTCACAAGGCTGTGTCGAGAAGTCAGTTAATTTTTTTCCCCCCATTCATCCGCTCAGTACCCAGCAGGCCCTTTCAATTTGAAGAGTAGCGTTCATCAGCTCTGGGATATCTTATTGCAGAATGCTTCAGTAATTTCTACCTCTTCATTCTCTTTGTTCTTCCTTTCTAAAACTCCTTTTAGTGGAACTTGGTCTTTGGGATTAATTTGACACCCAATTAGAAAAACAAAACTTTTTTAACCTCCTGTTCTCTACTTCATTGCTTTTGCTTTCCTTTCTGGGAAAATATTCCCAACCTCATTTTCTAATACATCTATTGACTTTAATTTCAGGTGTTATTAACTTCCAAGAACTTTTTCTTATTTTCAGTCCTTCTGTATAGCATCCTATTCTTGTTTCATCAACAAGATGGTCTCTCTTATCCCTTTGAGAATATTAATTACATATGCATGTTTAAAGTGTTTCCTACATTGTCTATCTCCATTTCATACCCCCCTCACACACACTTTTTTTTTTTTTTTTTTTTTTTTTTTTTTCTTTTTGCGGTATGCGGGCCTCTCACTGTTGTGGCCTCTCCCGTTGCGGAGCACAGGCTCCGGATGCGCAGGCCCAGCGGCCATGGCTCACGGGCCCAGCCGCTCCGCGGCATATGGGATCCTCCCAGACCGGGGCACGAACTCGTATCCCCTGCATCGGCAGGCGGACTCTTAACCACTGCGCCACCAGGGAGGCCCCACACACACTTTTTGTTTTCATCTCTCACTGTGATTTTTTTCCCTCAAATATCTGGTGATCTAGAGCTTTATCTTCTGTCTGGATTTTTGGTTCTGATATATCTTCCTGTTTCTAGTTTTTTTCCATCAATAAATTCTCAACATTGGCACTAGATTTAACATTATAAAACAGATCTGATTATCCCATTCACTTGCATAAAAATCTGAATGGCTCTTCAGAGATCTGGATAATGTCTAAACCACTTAGTGTGGCACACAGGGCAGTGGCAGTGAGGTACAGTGTTTTCTAGAGCTGCTGTCATGCCACAGATTTGGTGGCTTAAAACAACAGGAATTTATTCCCATAGTTAATAGAAGCCAAAAGTTTGAATCAGCATTACTGGGCTGAAATCAAGGTGTTGCCAGGGCTGAGCTCCCTCCTTCTAGAGAAGAAGCTGTTCCCGCCTCTTCTAGCTCTTCTAGCCTCTTCAGCTTCTGGGACTGCTTCAGCTTCTGGAACTGCTGCAGTCCGTTGCTCCACTCGAGGCTTCTAGGCCAGTGTCTTCAAATCTCTTTGCTTCATCTTCACTGTGTATGTCAAATCTAGTGCTTCTCTCTTACAGGGACACTTGTGATGGCATTTAGGGCCCACTGGATAATCGACGATTGTCTCCCCATCTCAAAAGCCTTAGTTTAATAACGCCTGCAAAGACCCATTTTCCGAATAAGGTAACATTTACAGGTTCCAGGGATTAGGACCTGATACCTTTGAGGTCATTAATCAGCCTACAACAAATACTTAGAGTTTTCTTAAATTGCCCTTTTCTTGAATACCTCTGCTTTTCCAGATACTATTACTGCCTGCAGTTTCTTCTCTTCTTGCCTCCTTGGCCAAAAGTGAATGGATCATTAAATCTTTGTTGAGGAGATTCAACAATTATTGAGGGTCAATTGAATACTAGGGCTTGTCATATTAGAAAACAAAACAAGGTAAAGTAAACATGCACCTATGTCAAACCTTCTCCAGGGCAAATTACTCAGAAGGGATTCACTAAGTCATAGGAATTTACATTTTTAGCTTTTGCTGCCAAATTGCTCTCCAAAGTGGCTGCACTTCCCCCAATAATGCCAAGAGCGATCTTGTTTCCTATATCCTTGCCAATACTTGTGATTTTTTTCATTAAAAGAAATCTGATAGGGGAAAATTATATTGTTTTAACTTGCATTTCCTTGTGATGTTGACCATTTTTTTTCAAAGTTAATAGACTTTTGGATTTTTTCTCTGAATGTACATAGCCCATTTTTTTCTATTGTGTTGCCTTCTATTTATAGAAATTCTACAAATATGGATATGTATTGTTCATATATGTTGTTGCTGTCCTCATTTACATAATGAGTAAACTGGCTCAAGGAATAAATAAATTGATAAGATGCCCTCCTCACTCCCCATGGACAGATGGATAGATGAATGAAGAAACGAATGAATGTGTCTAGAATCATAGCTATTAAAAAACAGAGCAGGGATTTTGGACCCACATATATCTGGTTTTAAGGACTGTCCCTTTTAAAGTACATCTGGCTGGCTTGTAGCGAATGAGGAAATTAATAGTGAGGCACTGGTGTGCTGAATTTTGACTCAAAATACTTAACCATTACTTACTACTAGCTCTGTGAGTTTGGGCTGATGTTAATATATTTTTTTAAGTAACTGTAATGATTCCTAACCTATCTGCTTTGAAAGTGATTGAGAAAATCATTGAGATGATATACAAAAGTATGGTATATACAATGAAATACTATTGTAAAACTTACTAATTCTCCTTGACCATCATAACAGTGAGTGAAAAAACTCAACATACTTTATAAAAGTTTTGGATATACCTTTTTTAAAAAGATAGACTTTATTTTTAAAGGGTAGTTTCAAGTTCACAACAAAATTGAGAAGAAGGTAGTGAGATTTCCCATGTATCCCCTGTCCTCCCAGATGCACAGCCTCCCCCAGTTTCAGCGTCCTGTACCAGAGTGGTACATTTATTACAATCGATGAACCTACATTGATGCATTGTTATCACGCACAGTCCGCAGTTTACATTAGAGGTCGCTCTTGGTGTTGTACGTTCCACGGATTTTGACAAATATGTAATGTCGTATATCTACCATTATAGTATCGTACAGAGTAGTTTCACTGCTCTGAAAATCCTCTCTGCTCTGCCTGTTCATCCCTTCTTTCTCCTTAACCCTAGGCAACATTTTGCTGTCTCAGTAGTCCCAATCCTGTCTCCTTAGCTTTGCCTTATCCAGAATGTCATATAGTTGGAATCATATAGTATGTAACCTTTCAGATTGACTTCTTTCACTTAGTAATCTGCATTTGAGTTTCCTCCATCTTTTCATGGCTTAATGGCTCATTTCTTTTTAGTGCTGAATAACATTCCATTGCCTGGATGTAGCAGTTACACATTCGCTTGCTGAAGGACATCTTGGTTACTTCCAAATTTTGGCATTTACAAATAAAGATGCTATAAACAGTTGTGTGCAGCTTTTTTGTCTAGACATAACATTTTCAACTCATTTGAGTAAATACCAAGGAGATCAACTGCCAGATCATACGGTAAAGAGTATGTTTAGTTTTGTAAGAAACTGCCAAACTATCATCCAAAGTGGCTGTACCATTCTGCATTCCCACCAGCAGTGAATGAGAGTTCCTGTTGCTCTGCATTGTTGTAACATTTAGTGATGTTAGTATTTTGGATTTTGGTTATGCTAATAGGTGTGTAGTGGTATATATAACATGCTTTTTTGGTAAAAGTTTACATGATAAAATGTCATTTGCTAGTATAATAGATGATGTTTCCAGAAAAACTCAACAGAAATTTTCCCGTGACGTTTGGAGATAGAGATATCTCCAGGAAAAGGTTGATATTTGGCACTATGATTAACCACATGAGGAGTAGTAATGCTTGCCTTCATGTGTTTGTTTTGACAGGTATTGAAACAAAGGCACACATTTGAAAGGCACTAGTACCTCCTACCATTGTTAACTGGTAAAATGTTTAATTTTATTTAACTACAGAGTTTCTGTTATTAGGTGTAAAATGTATTAAGTTAAAAGCAAGTGTGGGTAAACTGTCAAAGAAAATTATTTTCTCTCCATTTTATGATTGTAGAATTATGAAAGTTATGAGAAAGTAGCTTTTATACTAATTTTAATTCCATATAAGCCCATTGGAAAATTGAGCCATGTTATTCAGCAATATTACTGATATTTAACCTTCCTTTCCTCAATTTGAATTTCATTAAGCATCTCTGCAAAAGTTTGAACCTCAGTATCCTCTTTATTTGGCAAAATTTAGCACTAATTAGACTGGTAGCCCCATGTCAACACATGATGGTCCTTTGAAATATGTTTTATTTAAAATTTCTAACTGGACATTTTAACAGAAATTGTAGGTTGAAGGCCAGTAAAACAGCAGTGGATTTGTTGTTGTTGTTTTTTGACATCTTTATTGGAGTATAACTGCTTTACAATGGTGTGTTAGTTTCTGCTGTATAAGAAAGTGAATCAGCTGTCCATAAACAATATCACTATATCTTCTCCCTCTTGCATCTCCCTCCCACCCTCCCTACCCCACCCCTCTAGTTGTACACAAAGCACCTAGCTGATCTCCCTGTGCTATGTGGCTGCTTCGCACTAGCTCTCTGTTTTACGTTTGGTAGTGTATATATGTCCATGCCACTCTAGTCTCCAGGCCCATCCACCTCACTACAAATAACTCAATTTCATTTCTTTTCATGGCTGAGTAATATTCCATTGTATATATGTGCCGCATCTTCTTTATCCATTCATCTGTCGATGGACACTTAGGTTGCTTCCATGTCCTGGCTATTGTAAATAGAGCTGCAGTGAACATTGTGGTGCATGACTCTTTTTGAATTATGGTTTTCTCAGGGTATATGCCCAGTAGTGGGATTGCTGGGTCATATGGTAGTTCTATTTTTAGTTTTTTAAGGAACTTCCATACTGTTCTCCATAGTGGCTGTACCAATTTACATTCCCACCAACAGTGCAAGAGGGTTCCCTTTTCTCCACACCCTCTCTAGTATTGTTTGTACACATTTTGATGATGGCCATTCTGACTGGTGTGAGGTGATACCTCACTGTAGATTTGATTTGCATTTCTCTAATGATTAGTGATGTTGAGCATTCTTTCATTTGTTTGTCGGCAATCTGTATATCTTCTTTAGAGAAATGTCTGTTGAGATCTTCTGCCCATTTTGGGATTGGGTTGTTTGCTGTTTTGATATTGAGCTGCATGAGCTGCTTGTAAATTTTGGAGATTAATCCTTTGTCAGCTGCTTCATTTGCAAATATTTTCTCCCATTCTGAGGGTTGTCTTTTCATCTTGTTGCTGGTTTCCTTGGCTGTGCAAAAGCTTTTAAGTTTCATTAGGTCCCATTTGTTTATTTTTGTTTTTCTTTCCATTTCTCTAGGAGGTAGATCAAAAAGGATCTTGCTGTGATTTATGTCATAGAGGGCTCTGCCTATGTTTTCCTCTAAGACTTTTATAGTGTCTGATCTTACATTTAGGTCTTTAATCCATTTTGAGTTCATTTTTGTGTATGGAGTTAGGGAGTGTTCTAATTTTATTCTTTTACATGTAGCTGTCCAGTTTTCCCAGCACTACTTATTGAAGAGGCTGTCTTTTCTCCACTGTATATTCTTGCCTCCTTTATCAAAGATAAGGTGACCATATGTGCATGGGTTTATCTCTGGGCTTTCTGTCCTGTTCCACTGATCTATATTTCTGTTTTTGTGCCAGTACCATACTGTCTTGATTACTGTAGCTTTGTAGTATAGTCTGAAGTCAGGGAGCCTGATTCTTCCAGCTCCGTTTTTCTTTCTCAAGATTGCTTTGGCTATTTGGGGTCTTTTGTGTTTCCATACAAATTGTGAAATTTTTTGTTGTAGTTCTGTGAAAAATGCCAGTGGTAGTATGATAGGGATTGCATTGAACCTGTAGATTGCTTTGGGTAGTATAGTCATTTTCACAATGTTGATTCTTCCAATCCAAGAACATGGTATATCTCTCCACCTGTTTGTATCATCCTTAATTTCTTTCATCAGTGTCTTATAGTGTTCTGCATATAGGTCTTTTGTCTCCTTAGGTAGGTTTATTCCTAGGTATTTTATTCTTTTTGTTGCAGTTGTAAATGGGAGTGTTCCCTTAATTTCTGTTTCAGATTTTTCATCATTAGTGTATAGGAATGCAAGAGATTTCTGTGCATTAATTTTGTACTCTGCTACTTTACCAAATTCATTGATTAGCTCTAGTAGTTTTCTGGTAGCATCTTTGGGATTCTCTATGTGTAGTATCATGTCATCTGCAAACAGTGACAGCTTTACTTCTTCTTTTCTGATTTGGATTCCTCTTATTTCTTTTACTTCTCTGATTGCTTTGGCTGAAACTTCCAAAACTATGGTGAATAATAGTGGTGAGAGTGGGCAACCTTGTCTTGTTCCTGATCTTAGTGGAAATGGTTTCAGTTTTTCACCATTGAGAACAATGTTGGCTGTGGGTTTGTCATATATGGCCTTTATTATGTTGAGGTAAGTTCCCTCTTTGCCTACTTTCTGGAGAGTTTTTATCATAAATGGGTGTTGAATTTTATTGAAAGCTTTTTCTGAATCTACTGAGATGATCATATGGGTTTTCTCCTTCAATTTGTTAATATGGTTTATCACACTGATTGATTTGCATATATTGAAGAATGCTTGCATTCCTGGGATAAACCCCTCTTGATCATGGTGTATGATCCTTTTAACGTGCTGTTGGATTCTATGTGCTAGTATTTTGTTGAGGATTTTTGCATCTATGTTCATCAGTGATATTGGTCTGTAGTTTTCTTTTTTTGTGACATTTGTTTGTTTTTGGTATCAGGGTGATGGTGGCCTCGTAGAATGAGTTTGGAGGTGTTCCTCCCTCTGCTATATTTTGGAAGAGTTTGAGAAGGATAGATGTTAGCTCTTCTCTGAATGCTTGATTGAATTCACCTGGAAGTCATCTGGTCCTGGGTTTTTGTTTGTTGGAAGATTTTTAATCACAGTCTCAGTTTCAGTGCTTGTGATTGGTCTTTTCATGTTCTATTTCTTCCTGGTTCAGTCTAGGAAGGTTGTGCTTTTCTAAGAATTTGTCCATTTCTGTCAGGTTGTCCATTTTATTGGCATGTAGTTGCTTGTAGTAATCTCTCATGATCCTTTGTATTTCTGCAGTGTCAGTTGTTACTTCTTTTTCATTTCTAATTTTATGGATTTGAGTCTTCTGCCTTTTTTTCTTGATGAGTCTGGCTAACGGTTTATCAATTTTGTTTATCTTCTCAAAAGAACCAGCTTTTAGTTTTATTGATCTTTGCTATCATTTTCTTCATTTCTTTTTCATTTATTTCTGATCTGATCTTTATGATTTCTTTCCTTGTGCTAACTTTGGGTTTTTTTGGTTCTTCTTTCTCTGATTGCTTTAGCTGTAAGGTTAGGTTGTTTATTTGAGATGTTTCTTGTTTCTTGAGGTAGGATTGTATTGCTGTAAACTTCCTTCTTAGAACTGCTTTTGCTGCATCCCATAGGTTTTGGTTTGTCGTGTTTTCATAGTCATGTGTTTATAGGTGTTTTTTGATTTTCTCTTTGATTTTTTCAGTGATCTCTTGGTTATTTAGTGTATTGTTTAGCCTCCATGTGTGTGTGTTTTTTTTTTTTTTTTTACAGATTTTTTCCTGTAATTGATGTCTAGTCTGATAGCATTGTGGTTGATACGATTTCAGTTTTCTTAAATTTACCGATGCTTGATTTGTGACCCAAGATATGATCTGTCCTGGAGAATGTTCCATGAGAACTTGAGAAGAAAGTGTATTCTGTTGTTTTTAGATGGAATGTCTTATAAATATCAACTAAGTCCATCTTGTTTAATGTGTCATTTAAAGCTTGTGTTTCCTTATTTATTTTCATTTTGGGTGATCTGTCCATTGGTGAAAGTGGGGTGTTAAAGTCCCCTACTGTGATTGTATTACTGTCGATTTCCCCGTTTATGGCTGTTAGCATTTGCCTTAAGTATTGAGGTGCTCCTATGTGGGTGCATAAATATTTAACAGCTGTTATATCTTCTTGGATTGATCCCTTGATCATTATGTAGTGTCCTTTTTTGTCTCTTGTAATAGTCTTTATTTTAAAGTCTGTTTTATCTGATATGTGAATTGCTACTCCAGCTTTCTTTTGATTTCCATTTGCATGGAATATCTTTTTCCATCCCCTCACTTTCAATCTGTACATGTCCCTAAGTCTGAAGTGGGTCTCTTGTAGACAGCATATATATGGGTCTTGTTTCTGTATCAATTCAGTCAGTCTATGTCTTTTGGTTGGAGCATTTAATCCATTTACATTTAAGGTAATTATTGAAATGTATGTTCCTCTTACCATTTTCTTAATTGTTTTGGGTTTGTTATTGTAGGTGTTTTCCTTCTCTTGTGTTTCCTGCCTAGAGAAGTTCCTTTAGCATTTGTTGTAAAGCTGGTTTGGTGGTGCTGAATTCTCTTAGCTTTTGCTTGTCTGTAAAGGTTTTAATTTCTCTGTCGAATCTGAATGAGATTCTTGCGTGGTACAGTGGTCTTGGTTGTAGGTTTTTCTCTTCCATCAGTTTACATATGTCCTGCCATTCCCTTCTGGCTTACAGATTTTCTGCTGAAAGATCAGCTGTTAACCTTATGGGGATTCCCTTGTATGTTATTTGTTGCTTTTCCCTTGTTGCTTTTAATATTTTTTCTTGGTATTTAATTTTTGATAGTTTGATTAGTATGGTCTTGTCATGTTTCTCCTTGGATTTATCCTATATGGGACTCTCTGTGCTTCCTGGACTTGATTGACTATTTCCTTTCCCATATTAGGGAAGATTTCAACTGTAATCTCTTCAAATATTTTCTCAGTCCCTTTTTTTTTTGTCTTCTTCTTCTGGGACCCCTGTAATTCGAATGTTGGTGAGTTTAATGTTGTCCCAGAGGTCTCGTAGAGTGTCCTCAGTCCTTTTCATTCTTTTTTCTTTATCCTGCTCTGCAGTAGTTATTTCCAGTATTTTATCTTCCAGGTCACTTATCCATTCTTCTGCCTCAGTTATTCTGCTATTGATTCCTTCTAGAGAATTTTTAATTTCATTTATTGTGTTGTTCATCGTTTGTTTGCTCTTTAGTTCTTTTAGGTCCTTGTTAAACGTTTCTTGTATTTTGTGCATTGTATTTCCAAGATTTTGGATCATCGTTACTCTCATTACTCTGAATTCTTTTTCTGATAGACTGCCTATTTTCTCTTCATTTGTTTGGTCTGGTGGGTTTTTACCTTGCTCCTTCATCTGCTGCGTATTTCTCTGTCTTCTCATTTTGCTTAACTTTCCTCGCTTGGGGTCTCCGTTTTGCAGGCTGCAAGTTCGTAGTTCCAGTTGTTTTTGGTGTCTGTTCCCATTGGGTAAGGTTGGTTCAGTGGGTTGTGTAGGCTTCCTGGTGGAGGATACTGGTGTCTGTGTTCTGGTGGATGAGGCTGGATCTTGTCTTTCTGGTGGGCAGGACCATGTCTGGTGGTGTGTTTTGTGGTGTCTATGAACTTATTATGATTTTAGGCAGCCTCTGCTAATGGATGGGGCTGTGTTCCTGTCTTGCTAGTTGTGTGGCATGGAGTGTCCAGAAGTGTAGCTTGCTGGTCATTGAGTGGAGTTGGGTCTTAGCATTGAGATGGAGATCTCTGGCAGAGCTTTCGCCATTTGATATTACGTGGAGCTGGGAGGTCTCTGGTGGACCAGTGTCCTGAACTTGGCTCTCCCACCTCAGAGGCTCAGGCTTGGCACCCGGCTGCAGCATCAAAACTCTGTCCGCCACCCGGATGAACTGTGCCCTGAAGAGGAAGCATATCTCTATCACCTGGTTATCAGGTTTAGAAAGTAAAATGAATGTCATTGCATTGTAGGCATTCAAAACTGGCTTTCCATGGATCCTCAAGTGCCTGAAGACTTGGCTTCACATGGACTATAGGCATTGTATTGCCCGCGCCTGTGCCCACTGTACCCGCACGTGTTCAGCATTGGAGTTTTTGTTAACCTGTAGCAAGATCTTCCTGTTAATTAGTTGTCATGGGTAAAATATAGCATAGTTTTATTCTTTACTTACTATGACTTCTGAAGTGAATTACAGTTTGTGAAATTTTGGGGCAAGAATTGAAGGATCAGGTGTCCAGGAAGTTTTTAGCATTCTGAGAAGTGAAGGAAAAGTTGGTTAGAACCGTTATAAGGAAGAGTCTATGTTGTTTAAGTGCTTTGAAAATACAAGGGCAGTAAGCGTTTTATCTATTAGAGTCATGATTGTTGACATTTATCTTATATTTCAGAAGATCATTTCAGAAACTTTGTCCACGACTGTTTAGTGATTTTACATTTTCTACTGATTTTAAGAAATTACATGAATAATGTTTATTACTAAAAACTGTAAACAGTATGAGAGTGTGTAAGTAAAAGGAAACTTCCCTGTCCCCTGTTTCTTTTGCTAGAGGTTACCCCTTACCAATTTGGAGTGTGTCCTTCTAGACTTTTTACATGCATATCCAAGATTACCATCTTTCAATGAAGCAGGTATGATGGAGAAAGGCAAATACCTTGCCCATTGGTGTGCCTTCAGTTTACTTTAGACATTTCTTTGCCTACATCTTCTTGAGCGATATTCTTGGGTAAATGAAGAATGCTTTGATGTGAATACATATATTGCAACACTGTAGTTTCTCTACAAATTTCTTTTAGCGAACATAAAAGGGAAATTCTATGGAAACCCAAACTTCAAATTTCTAGCTAAGAATAGATCAACATAGTTTGGATTTACATTGAAATTAAAATTGCAAAGTTAATTTACTGTGTACTGAACGACAGGTATTAAAGAGTAAAGCATTTATATAAATGACTGCAATTAGTGTTGCCTTTATTGAGGGTCAGCTAGATTGGGGTAGAGAAAGAAGTGGTTTTGGAAGTTTAGTCCATCTGTTTAGGGTGGGGGAGGGAAACTGCATGGAAAAAAAAAGTGCTGTGGCAAAGTGACAAAGGTAACTTTGTCTCTCATAATTTTGCCTAGACTTGATCAGGTATCCAAAAAGAGGAAAGGAAATTCATCATTTTATGTAGGTTAACTATATTATGAAGTAAATAGAATTTCATGGACTATTTGAGAAACCCAGTGTCTTGAATTATAAAACTTAGAACTCCACCTCTTCACATTTGGGAACTACTCATATTCAGGAGTTTTGTGACTTAAGATATGATGTAAAAATTGACCTGATTCACTTGTGTGCATATCCTTTGTGTAGTTGTTAGATTGAAGCATTTAAAACTCCTTAAGAAATTTGGAGAAGCAGATTTTGATTTGGGTTTTATTTTAATGCTACTTATTAGTAGTCCCCCCAAAAAATGACATGTAGAATTTAAAAGAGAACATTAACAAGTAGAATTGTATGTGAATAAATTTAGATTCATTATCATTGCTATTCAGTAGTGTTTTAAATCCATGTTACAGATTCACAGCAAGTTGATTACTCTTTTTCTTGATGTTCAGTTATACTGATTAAAAAAAGGGAAATTCTATCCATGATTCTAGTGATTCATACTTAAATATTTTATAGAGTAGACAAGTTTTGATGGCCTTCAGGATTTCATCACTCACTTGATCCAGTAGTCCACGTTCAGCTGGTAGCAGAAAGTGTTACTTGTGTGTGTAGTCGTGCAATAGAGAGAAATCATTCAGAGTATTTTCATTTGTGTTTCGGTGAAAATGATGCAGATTATAAGTTTGCAAGGAGATGGGGACAGCAGCGGTTTTGCCACTCTCTTGGCATAACACGAAAAGGTTTCTTAGAGTGAGGCCAGATACTACTCATAGGTATTGAAAGTGGATTCCTTTTTTTAACACCTTCTGTTTTTAAAACACAATCTAGTTTTTGAACATTGATGGAAAAGCTGCAGAGGCCAGAAAACTGAGCATATCGGAGAGTGGTGGAGAGGAGTGGGAAGACAATGCTTTATCTTGGTAGCTTTGATTTTGAAACCTGTTTAGATAAAGCTTTATTAATGGTAAAATAAGTGAGGATTTATGGAAAGAAGAAAATATTTTATGTAAATTAAACACGGAAAAAATCATGAATAAAATACAAATAAAAGACTATTGACTAAAGGAAGTAGTTGAATGTTTAAACCTTATTCTTAGCTATCATTCAGATAGTATAAATAATGAAGTTGATGTAATGTTGTGATACGGGTCATTCATCCAGTTCTGTATATTTCCACAGTGTACTTATAATGTCTAATTATATATGTTATTTGCTTTTTCTTAAGTTTGTTTTTAACTGATACGCCAAAATTTAGATAAGAAGGGCTTTTGGGGTAAGGAGGTGAAAAAGGAAATATCTAAAGAATCTTACTGAACAATTTATAAATCCTTGAAATTGAAAGAACAGGTATAGAGTCAGACTGGATAGTTTTCAGTAGAATTTAGATTGCAAAATTATTCTAGCATTTTATTATTTTTTTCTTTTTTACTAGAAGCATTTTAAAATTATCTTAGATTAAATTATCCTGAAAATCTTAATTTAGACATTTGAATCTCTTCATATTCCTAAAAGCTAAACTTACCTGAAGCGCTTTCTTTCCTCAAACATGCATACTTTGCTCATTATAAGCACATTTAGTTTGCTGACATATTTCATATGTTTGGAACTATTAAGTCTTTGAATTTTCTTTAATTTTTTTTTTTTTTTTCTTTTTGCGGTATGCGGGCCTCTCACTGCCGTGGCCTCTCCCGTTGCGGAGCACAGGCTCCGGACGCACAGGCCCAGCGGCCACGGCTCACGGGCCCAGCCGCTCCGCGGCATATGGGATCCTCCCAGACCGGGGCACGAACCCGTATCCCCTGCATCGGCAGGCGGACTCTCAACCACTGCGCCACCAGGGAGGCCCTGAATTTTCTTTAATTTTATTTTAAATTTTACTCTAGGGAAGAAAATAGTAAGTTCAAAAGGGAAATTGTTAATATAGCTAAATCAACCTTCACTTAAAAATTAGGCCATCTGGGGAATTCCTTGGTGGTCCAGTGGTTAGGACTCTGCGCTTTCACTGCGGAGGGCCCAGGGTCGATCCCTGGTCAGGAAACTAAGATCCCACAAGCTGCACATTGTGCCCCCCCCACCAAAAAAAAAACATTCGGCCATCTGTTTACTATCCTAGGTATGGGTTCATGTAATACTATATATAGCACTTAGCTGGATTGAGTTGGAATTATAAAGACCCTCAAGTACCAACCAGCCAAGCTGATGTCATTATATAATTTAATAGTACATGTTCTCCTGAAATGTTTACATAGTTGGCCCCTCATTAGCCATTTTGTGTGAGATCACTGGAATAAATAAGGAATAGTACTTAAGGGGAAAGTAGTCCTATTTAATATATGTTTTAATATAGTCAAGGAATTCAATTCTTGGCTGGTTAGTACTTACTGGTAAGTATTGTTATGTCAAAACAATGCTACTAAGTAGGGGTCCTAGGTTTGGTTTCTCTGCCCTACCATTTGGGTAATGTAATAGTGACTAACATGCCATTCTCCCCATTCCCCTTCAATGAATCAACCTTGAACAAAATTCTAATGTAAAAAGCTGTACTTTTGTATAGAGAATTTCATTATCACTTCTTTTGGTTATAATAAGAGGAGGGTATATGTCTTGGGAAGGTAAGTAGAAAGCAGAGTACGGGTAGGCTTTCCCATAGATGAGGAAGTTGAGGCAAAATGATTCAGAACCCTGAACCTGGGGCTTGTGTATATGTGGTTTTCTGGGCGGGAACTGTTTGGTGATCGACCACACGATAATGAGATAGATGAATGGACTCCAGAGCCACCTCTTAGTACTTCCCTGTGTGTTGCTGGGTCCAGGTATGAGGTTGTTAAGGGTGGACCTAAACCCCTGAGAGTTAGGGAAACTTGTTGAGGATCATATTCTTTAGGTGTAGGGGGCTGTGTAAGTTGAATTGATTAAACAGAGTTGGTCCTGAGTTGTGTTCCACATGTATTCTCTACCTTTGGGACTGGAGTGGGATCCAGGGAGTGGGATTCAATAGTTCTGTGTTGTAAAATCCAAGGACATTTAAATTTTTGCATGGAGTACTAGACATGAGAAAAAAATATTAGTATATGTATTTTCCTAAACATACATTTGTAATCATCTAACTAAAGCTCATGGAGAGAAATTCCCAAAACAGACTGGCTAGCTAAGGAGGCTCAATGGACTAGTACCAATTCCAAATACAAGATGTGTTAAGCGTCATTATTTTTGCTTACTATTTTATAAGGGACTTCATGGATGTATATATGGTTTCAGCTTCTTCTTACCTTTGAATCTTTATTTAATCAATAATAATAGCAGCTGAGATTTGAGTGCTTATTATGAGGCAGTTGTTATATCCTTTACATGTATTAACTGTTTATGTGATACAGATATTATTCTCCGCATTTTACAGATGAGGGAACTAAAGCTTAGAAAGGTAATTTACCTAAGGTGACATTTGGTAAGTAGCAGAGTGAAGTGTCAAACCCAGTGTGCTGGGACTTTCCTGGTGGCTCAGTGGTTAAGAATCCGCCTGCCAAAGCAGGGGATGCGGGTTCGAGCCCTGGTCCAGGAAGATCCCACATGCCGCGAGGCAACTAACTAAGCCCGTGCACCACAACTACTGAGCCTGCACTCTAGAGCCCACGAGCCACAACTACTGAGCCGGTGTGCCACGACTACTGAAGCCTGCATGCCTAGAGCCCGTGCTCCACAACAAAGAGAAGCCACCGCAATGAGAAGCCCGCGCACCGCGACAAAGAGTAGCCCCTGCTCGCCACAACTAGAGAAAGCCCATGTGCAGCAACGAAGACCCAACGCAGCCAAAAAAAAAAAAACAACAAAAAAAAACCCCAGTCTTTTACTGAGAACTTAGGCTGTGGAGCCAGAGTACAGTTGAATTGACTTCAGTACCTTCAGAATCAGAGGGGTATAAGAAATTATCAAGGTAAAAATATTGATATTGGTATTCATAGTTTTGTATAAACAAATTTAAAGTGCTACTAAAACATACATTGTATTTTGTGATTTATGTAGAATGCTTTCACTTACCTCTTATTTTTTCCTCAAGGGAGTTTCGTGAGGTATTTGTTATCATCCCAGTTTTACAGTGAACCTGAAGCTTGGGGGTGTTAATTGACTTGTCTCATATTATACAGCGAGAACGTGGGGGGCCAGCATCAAACCCAGAGCTTAGCCTTAGTTCTAAATGGAGCAGGTCTGTTGAACAGTTTCTGTGTGCAATCAAACCAGTGTTGCAAGGAATAGGACCTTCAGTAGGTCATGTAAAAAGTATATAAGTGAAACAAGTACCTGTCTGCTTTGAAGCTCCACATGAAAAAGAACTTTGTACCCAAACCAGCTATGCTAATAATTAGCATTTACATGCCTTTGCATTTTTCCAGAGTCCCTTATATCTACCACACTTTACATTTTGTACATATGGGGAAATAAGGTACAGAAAAGTTATTTCATTAGTAAAAGATCAGACTTAACTAGTGGTGGAGCCCAGGCTATAATTGGTTTGCTTACTTGGTGAAATGATTAATTTTAGGGTGACTAGCTCATTCTGGTTTGCCTGGAACTTCCCTGGTTTTAGTACTGAAAAGTCCTGTGTCCCAGGAAACCCTGAAGTCCCAGGCAAACCAGAGTGGTTGGTCATCCTAATTTTCCCACTTTGTGGTGGATTGGGGATGGGAGTAGGGTTGCCATATAAAATACCAGGCACTTAGTTAAAGCTGAATTTCAGATAAATGTTGAATAATGGTTTACTGTATGTCCCAGATATTGCACGGACATATGTACACTGAAATTTGTTGTTTAACTGAAATTCAGCTTTAACTGGGCATCTTGTATTTTTATTTGTTAAATCTGGCAACCCTAAGGAAGAGTGAAGGGACATTCTAATGGGTAAAAAGACCACTTTGCTGCTTTTTTTTGTGTGGACCTCGGGTTTATACATTTATCTATGTAAGGGAGTATCATCTGGCAGTTTCCTTTTCTGGGGTACTTGACTCGTTCTTATAGCCAAGTGGACATAGATGTGAGAGGTCAGGATGAATGTATGAAACCACATTTTGCCAATGCATTAAAACTGGTGTGTGTGTGTGTGTGTGTGTGTGTGTGTGTGTGTGTGTGTGTGTGTGTGTGTGTGTGTGTGTGTGTGTGTGTGTGTGTGTGTGTGTGTGTGTGTGTGTGTGTGTCTTGGTTTGAGCAGTTAGTTCTCCTTTACATGGTGGGAAACTTAACCCAGATCTGAGCCCCTCTGCTCTTTGTTGGATCAGTCTGTCCAACACCTGCACAATCTCACAGATCACCCATATCATCTTTAGACTATATATATGTTAAAAAGTACTTTTGTTGTTGTTAAGATGTGATTCAAAATGAAAAGGAAGTAAAGGCTTTCCCTACCCCTTTCTTGCAACTCTTCTTTTTCTCACCATGGAGGTAGTCTGATTAGAAAATGTTAGAATTTTTTTTTTTGAAGTGGACCATTTTTAAAATCTTTATTGAATTTGTTATAATATTGCTTCTGTTTTTATGTTTGGTTTTTTGGCCGGGAGGCATGTGCGATCCTAGCTCCCCGACCAGGGATCGAAACTGCACCCCTTGCATTGGAAGGCAAAGTCTCAACCACTGGACCACCAGAGAAGTCCCGAAAATGTTAGAATTTTTGAAATGGATTTTTAGAAGTCTTCTCGTTGAGTGTTTTTTCTTTGTGTGTGTATGTGTGTTTGTGTGTGTGTGTTTTTAAGCAGGGAACTCTTTTCCTACCCCTTTTCCCTTCACCCCCAAAAGGAGAGGGATGTACCTTATAAAGAAGACAGAAATGGGTTCCTCAGGACATTTAAATCTCCAGTGTTTGATGGTTGTCAGTACTTCTAAATCAGTCTGGGAGTCCTTTACATCAATAGAATATAGCCTTGAAATAGATCTTGTTGAATTCCATCAACATTAATGGTAAGCAAATTAGGATTTAATGACTTGGACAAGGACTCATAGTAATTGGTTGCAGAGCTGAAACTGGTGTAGGTGTGTATTCCTGTATCCTTGTGCATGAATTTGTTTAAAATCCTTGTTCTGTAACAAGCAGAAAAAAGTATAAATTTCCTTGCCTAATTTCTTTGTTTCTTGTTTAATTTTATGCTGGAACCCAGCATTTTTTATTTTTTGAAAGAACATCTGGCTTGGACTTTATTTAGAAAAGGAAAATGGAATAAAAGTTTTCAAACATATATCTATATTTTCAGATTACTTTCTGTTATAGGTTATTATAAGGTATTGAATGTAGTTTTTTGTGCTATACAGTAAATCCTTGTTGGTTATCTATTTATGTATAGTACTTTGTAGCTTTTAATCCCATACTCCTAATTTTTTCTCCCCCCACTTCCCCTTTGGTAACCATAAGTTTGTTTTCTACACCTGTGAATCTGTTTCTGTTTTGTATAGATCCATTTGTATTATTATTATTATTATTTTTACCCTTTGAGAAAGCTGAACTTTTTTTTTTTGAAGTATAGTTGGTTTACAATGTTGTGTTAGTTTCAGGTGTACAGCACAGTGATTCAGTTTATATATATATATATAAAGAATATATATATAAGAATTCAGTTATGTATGTATAAAGAATATATATACTCAGTTATACATGTAAAGAATATATATATATACTTTTCCAGATTCTTTTCCTTTATAGGTTATTACAAAATATTGAGTATAGTTTCCTGTACTATACAGTAGGTCCTTGTTGGTTATCTATTTTATATATGGTAATGTGTATATGTTAATCCCAAATGCCTAATTTATCCCTTCTCCCCTTTCCCCTTTGGTAACCATAAATTTGTTTTCTGTGTCTGCAGGTCTATTTCTGTTTCGTAAATAAGCTCATTTGTGTCTTTTTTTTTTTTTTTTTTTTTAAGATTCCACCTATAAGTGATACCTACGATATTTGTCTTTCTCTGTTTGACTTACTCCACTTAGTATGATATTCTCTAGATCCATCCATGTTTCTGCAAATGGCAATATTTCATTCTTTTTTATGGCTGAGTAGTATTCTGGTGTGTGTGTGTGTGTGTGTGTGTGTGTGTGTGTGTGTATGTGACATATTCTTTACCCATTCTTCTGTCAGTGGACATTTAGGTTGCTTCTGTGTTTTGGCTATTGTAAATAGTGCTGCTGTGAACATTGGGGTGCATGTATCTTTTTGAATTAGAGTTTTCATCTTTTCCGGATATATGCCCAGAAGTGGAATTGCTGGATCATATGGCAGCTCTATTTTTAGATTTTTAAGGAACCTCCATACTGTTTTCCATAGTGGCTACACCAAATTATTGATGTATTCCCACTGACAGTGTAGGAATATATCACACCCTCTCCAGCATTTGTTATTTGTGGACTCTTTGATGGTAGCCATTCTGACAGATGTGAGGTGATACCTCATTGTAGTTTTGATTTGCATTTCTCTACAAATTGGTAGTATTGAGCATCTTTTCATGTGCCTGTTGGCCAGCTGTATGTCTTCTTTGGAAAAATGTCTTCTGCCCATTTTTTTTTTTTTTTTTTTTTTTTTGTGGTACACAGGCCTTTCACTGTTGTGGCCTCTCCCATTGTGGAGCACAGGCTCCAGACACGCAGGCTCAGTGGCCATGGCTCACGGGCCCAGCCTCTCCGTGGCATGTGGGATCTTCCCAGACCGGGGCACGAACCTGTGTCCCCTGCATCGGCAGGCGGACTCTCAACCACTGTGCCACCAGGGAAGCCCATAAATTATTATTATTATTATTTTTTTTTTTTTTTTTTGCGGTACGTGGGCCTCTCACTGTTGTGGCCTCTCCCGTCGCGGAGCACAGGCTCTGGACACACAGGCTCAGCGGCCATGGCTCACGAGCCCAGCCGCTCCGCGGCATGTGGGATCTTCCCGGACCAGGGTGTGAACCCATGTACCCTGCATTGGCAGGCGGATTCTTAACCACCGCACCACCAGGGAAGTCCCTGCCCATTTTTTGATTGGGTTGTTGGGTTTTTTTTTTGATATTGAGCTTTATGAGCTGTTTATATAGCTGTTTGTATATTTTGGATATTAATACCTTGTCAGTCTCATCGTTGCAAATATCTTCTCCCATTCTGTAGGTTATCTTTTTATTTATGGTTTCTTTTGCTGTACGAAAGCATTTAACTAGATTCCATTTATTTATTTTTGCTTTTATTTCATTTGCCTTGGGAGACTGGTTAATTTATTCCTAGGTATTTTTTTTGACACAATTTTAAATAGGAAATTTTTTTTTTTTACTACTTTTCAGTTTTTAATTTATATTTATGGCAAAGACTTGAATTTTCCTCCCTCTTTTCTTCCTCCCTTTCTCCCCCTTTCTCTTTCTTTCCTTCCCTTTCTTCCTCCCTCCCTTCCAATATATGTCTTTTGGGTCAAAATCTTATTTTCTGAGATTAGAATAAATATAAGCCTCATAGCTTTCTTGAAAAGACCAAACTATTATTTCCTTATCACATTTCCTAGTTGTGAATTGAAAGTTCATTTAATCCAGATGGTAATGTGACTCATCCCTCTAAAAATGTCTTTAATAGACTTTCTGGCCCAGAATGTCTTGAGCTTTTTAATTTGTTATATTAAGGAAGTACTTACATGGATCAGTGGGCTCAATTTTCAGCTGTACAGTCTAATTTCATTCATAGAATAGTAATAGCTGTGAGGTCAGAGTTCAAATTTTTAAATTTGTGAAAGATTGTATTAATATTTGAAGTTTTATAAAGGAAAAATCTTTTTCAGTAAAGGAAGAGTGAGAACCAATGCAGTACTGAGTCAACATAGTAAATTAGCTTATATGTTGATATTTGTAAGAATTAAAAAAAACTTTCCTACAGTTAGGGTCTGGGTGTTTTTTTTTTTTGTTTTTTTTGTTTTTTTTTTTTGCAGCAGTGCATACAGTCAGTGAATGTTTTAAAACCGTTCTCCTGAAGCAGATGTGTATTTTTCATATGAGGATCTTAGCATTGGGAGGCAGAGAAGCAAACATGTTCCTCAGAGCCAGGGTCCCGCCTCTAAAGTTCTTTCCTGATAGCAAATCGTAATTGCTGGCTGCGTTTTCTGTGACGATTCAGTAAAGCCTAGTTTTGGGAAGGAAGTCTTTCTTTCTGCCCTTCTTGACCCCAGTTTCTTATTTCAAAGTAAATAATTTGGATAATTTATCAGGACTCTTGGTTTCTGTGGAATGTATGTGACTGTGACTGTTGTGGAAGGGAGAGTCTGTAAGTAGTGAAGGGCTTTTTATCTTTTTTTCCACCCCTTTTTTTAAAAGAGTTTAGGGGGTGTGGGGAATTAAAAAGTTTGGGTTGGCTTTGGAGTCAAACATGTTGATTAAAATTTCACCTCATCTGTTTGATGTGTCTTTGGGCACGACCTGTTTGAAATTGGGTTTTTGTGACAAATGAGCTGATAGGAAGCTCCCTACATTGTACTTGCTTGCTTGGTACTCAGAATTGCTTCCCATTTATTGCAAGCCTGGTGAAAAATTCTAGTTACGCTTTACGCCAGCAAATACAGATTTCTTGATGTTCATCGCTGTGCAATCCACTTATACCTCATTAGAAAATGCTAAGCTGTATTTTTTTCCAGATGTGAGTAGTTATATAGTATTGATGCATGTTTGGGTGTGTAGGCTACAAGGAAAATATAGAGGAGGAAATAGGACTGGGTGGTGGGTAAGATTAAGCAAGAAATAAATTGTGGGCATCAGGATGCCCCCTCTGGAGCATTTTTTGGTCACCTCCTCTCTCTTTTTGGGTCACTCCCTCTACCCCCAGTGAATTTGTAGGAGAATTTCCAAGTTTAGGGGTTCTTCCCCTGCTCTGGAAGTTGAACTTTCAGGTGGCTTTTCTTGGTGGGGGTGAGTGTGGAAGCGTAAAAGACTGTTGGCAGAGGGAATATAATGGTGTTAATTGACCTCTTCCCTCCTGTAGATACTGCAGATGTCTTACATTCAGAGTGACGCCCATTTCCATTGTTCAGTCTTCCAACTTGTGGAGGTTGATGGATTGAGATACTGCTATGTTGCGTCTCTCCTGAGCCTATGACCTTCTTATAGATGAAACAGATGTAAGCAGGTAGAACCATGGAATATGATAGCATGAACTTGATCCCTTTGGCAGCCTATACCCTGACCCCCCGCCCCATAAATTCAGGCATTTACATTTTTTTTCCCTGTTACTAAAACATGTTGTCTCTGGAAGCTGCTCATATGAGAATTTATAGCTTTTTATTTTGGGGGGGGCCGGCATTTAAAGAAAAGTGGGAACTTAATATAGGTTGTATGACTATGATATTACTAATAACCCTTGGTAACAATTTAAAACATAAAATTTTATCTTAACATCAGAATTTCATATACTTCTGAAGCATATTATTTGAAGGTGGTTTTGTAGGTGGGCATTAATCTCCATTACTTTATGCACAGTCATTTTCATAACCCCAACTTCTGTCTTCAGTGTTCTGACAGTTACCCACAATCCTGTCTGCCCTCCTTCTGCGTCCTCCACTCTCTCCAAGTCTCCTGTGTTCTTCTCAAAGAAGGATAGAGGCCACACTTGGCGAGATTTTTCTTAAACTTCATCATTATGATTTTAAACAAAAGCTAAATAAAATTATATAAGATCTGAAAAACTTATTTTGATGTAGTACAATTGACCATTTACATAAAACGTTCTAAAAACATATTTCAGGTGTTTGAACCTAGCTAGTTGTAGTCACACAGTTTCATGTTTAAAGATTTAGTGTTGGCTAATCTAGCATTGTGTAAATAATGATGGGTCATTTTCTTTTAGTGTTAAACTTGACTCATCTTGTTATTTTAATTAGCAGTTCCTAGAGCATTGTAAAAGTGGAAGTTATTATGGTCTTCAAAGATTAATGTACTTTGACCAATTATAGCTGCATTTAAATTTTTTTAGAATTAACAAGATATGTGGAAGTCCCTCCAGGGTAATTGCAGATACATATAACTCGTTTGTGATGGCTGCATAAGTGTCCACACATAATCGTCCATAATCGTTTGTAATGGCTGTAGTGGATGTATAAGTTCTTTAGCCATTCTTTGATTTTAGATTTTCTGATTTTAATTGTTAAAAATTTCCACAATTTTCTGATGTAGTAGGATTTATTCAGCAATTCAAGAATTAGGCAACATCCAATGTAGCAGACAGAAAGGAGCTCCAAAGAGCTGTACAAAGCAAGAGATTTTTGTAGATCACAGTGAGCAAGAAAAAGGAAATTATACTGAGCATTTGCTGATGGGTTAAAACGGGCTTAGTTTCCTTTACATGGTGCAAAGGGTGGTATTGGAGCTGGGTCAGGTAACTTGTGCTGAGCAGGCCAGACTGATTGGTTGACCTACGCCTGCCTTTTCTGGGAGAGCTGAGCATAGAAACTTAGCTAAGTTTTGCTTTGCTGACGTGGGGCTTAGCATGAGCGACTCCATCTTGGGCCTAATCTGATTAACAGGTTTTTTTTGCCTTTGAAACAGTACTACCACATCCTCCAAGCTTTGCCTTCAGACTGTACTACTTACCATACATAATTCCTTTTTGTTACAGTCATCTATCCCCTTATTCCTTAAATATTAGAACCTCAGGCTTCCTATGACTCTGCTGCTATCCTGTCATGATTCTTAGCGTTTTCAATCTTTCCAATACCACAGCCTTTCATTTCCTTAACCTCCTGTCCTTAAATGATCTCATATTCCAGTCTGCCTCTGCTTCCCCTTTCTCCCTTACTATAATCTAGACCTCCCAGTGATGGATAAGCATACGGCCTCAGCAATCTCAACTTCAAACATTCTGCACAGACCATTACCTCCTGTGGTTCCAACTTACACCCTTTTAGCACCTCACCTCCAACAATTCTGTGACTAATTCCACTGATTTGTCTCCTCATAAATGCTTCCCCTCCTTGTGGCCTTCCTTTCTCAAGTTAAAATTGCCTTATCAGTCATTATACTGACTGCCTTGGGAACAGACTTAGTTTACTTATCTTTCCTTTCTTTACCCCTGTTTTGTTCTGGAGCTTGCCTGATGAAATCCCATCCTTGGTTAATCTAGCTCTCCCTGATCCATATTTATGCTCTGTCCGCCGACCTTGGCTGGGAAGCACACAGCCAGCTTGATTGGTCTCCCTTCACATCCACGGCGGCTGACCTCAGGTGGGCCTTTTGAGCTGCCAGGTGATCCTGCTCTGTCCCCTGCTCCATGCACCCTCCTGCTTTCCTAAATGACTACTTTATACTTAATTTTTTTTAACTTTTTATTTTATATCCGAGTATAGCTGATTAACAGTGTTGTGATAGTTTCAGGTGCACAGCAAAGCAACTCAGCCATACATACACATGTATCCATTCTCCCCCAAATCTTTCTCCTTAATTTTTTAATACTTTCCTCCCTCTCAGCCAGTGATTTTTTTCTTCCTGTTACTCTGATAACATAGAAGCACCCAGAAGAGGCTCTTCCACCAGCTCCTGTTAGCATTTCTACCCACTCACATGCATCTGCCTCCCTGTTCCTCTCTAAGGCCAACCTCTTCCACTTGGGTACCATGCTCACCCTCTCCTATCCAAGGATGTGACTCTCTTCTGCACACAGTTGACTCTTGGTATCTGTGGGTTCCGTATCCATGGGTACAGAGAGCTGACTCTATAGTGCCATTTTATGTAGAGGACTGGAGCATCCCACGGGGTCATGGAAACCTCTGAGGTTTCTGAGGAATGAGTGTAATCCTTTCCTTTCCTCTTTTGGGTCATAGCTATCACTATGCAGACAAGCTATACTATCTCTTATTTTTATTTATTTTTATTTTTTTGACCGCCACGTGTGGCTTGTGGGATCTTAGTTCCCCGACCAGAGATCGAACCTGGGCCCTGCAGTGAAAGCTCCAAGTCCTAACCACTGGACTGCCAGGGAATTCCTGTTACCTCTTATTTTTGAAACAAAAGGAACTGCTTTGTCCTGTCCTATTACTTATTTCTCTACTCCTCTTCCTAGAGCTCTCTTCCTGTTCTTTCTTGAACTCTCTCCAGTTGGGCTTTGATCTTGAACCACAGTTCTTTTCAAGGTCAGTAGTGACCTTCACGTTGTTAAATCCAGTGTCTGATTCCCAGTCCTCCTCTTTTTTTAACAATTTTTTTATTTTTAAAAAACTGTAGTAAAATATACATAACAAAATGTACCATTGTAATCATCTTTGAGTGTATAGTAGGCATTAAGTATATTCACATTGTTCTGCACCCATCACCATCAGCCGTTCCCCAGAACTTTCCCATCGTTCCAAACTCTCTACCCATTAAACATAATTTTCCATTCCCCTGCCCCCTCAGCCCCTGGCAAACACCATTCTACTTTGTCTCTTATGAATTTGCCTATTTTAGGTATCTCATGTAAGTGGAATCAAATATTTGTCTTTTTGTGTCTGCCTTATTTCACTTAGTGTAATGTTTTCAGGGTTCATACATGTGGCATGTCTCAGAACTTCATTCGTTTTTTAAGGTTGAATAATACCCCATTGTGTGGCTGCTACATTTTGTTTATATATGTATGCGTCGTGGATATTTGGGTTGTTTCTGTCTTTTGGCTGTTATGAATAACGCTGCTATGAACTTTGGTGCGCAGATATCTGTTTGAGCCCATGCTTTCAGTTCTTTGGGAAATATACCCAAAAGTGGAATTGCTGGATCATATGGTAATTCTGTGTTTAATTTTTTTAAGGGACTGCCAATCTGTTTTCAGTAGCAGCTGTACCATTTTACATTCCCACCAGCAGTGGATAAGGGTCACAGTTTCTCCACCTCCATCTCCCAGACAATGCTTTTTATTTTCCGTTTTGTTTTTTTCTCTTTTGGTAACGGCCATCCTAATGGGCATGAAGTCTCAGCTCATTGGAGGCGTGGCTCCCATTTATCTGTGTTGACGACACGTGTAAAGCGCATCAGTCTTCCTTGACTCCACCCTCCTGCTTCTCCTCTGTCAACACCGACCCCTCCTCTCATGCTCTGTTTGCTGGCCCCTCTCGTCCCCGAGCCCTCTAAACATTGACATGCCCCAGGATCTGCTGTTTGTACCTCTTCTCACTCCCTAGGCCATCTCAGCCAGTCTCATGCCTGAAATACCACAAATAGGCTGAGAATTCCCAAAGTTAACCTTTCACAAAACGGAACTGCTCTTCTTCAAAATCTCCTCCTGCAGCCTTCCCCATCTCAGTAAATGGCAGCTCAGTAGTTTTCAACGTCTCAAGCCAAAACCCTGAGAGTCACTTTTGACCCCTCTTTCTCTCTCGCTGTATACAGGGCTGTACCTTCAAAATAGAGTCAGGTCATTTCTCACTGCCTCCTTCGTCCTCCTCCTGGTCTAAGCCAGTGTCATCTCCCCATCCGATCCCTGTCAGAGCTCCTGCAGCAGCTGCGGTCTCCCACGTCAGTACTGTTCTCACAGTGACAGGCCCTTCAGGATCCGGCCCCTTTCTCACAGTATCCTCTCCGACCTTGTCTCCTTACACTGTCCCCCTCTCTCCCTGGGTTCAGCTAGAGTGCTCATTTCCCAGATATCCGCTCATAACATCTGAGATGCCTTTTCGTAACTGCTTTCTAATGCAACAGTCCTCTCCTCCCCCAGATTCATTCCCTTTAACCTGCTTTATTTGTCTCGGTAGCTCCTGTTACCTCTCAATATTTAGTTACTTGTGCGTGGTCTGCTTGCTTCCCATGTTTTGTTCGTGACTGTGACTTCATCCTCTGGAAGAGGTCTGCGTATGGAGTCTGGGTTCAATATTTATTTGGCAAATGAATGATTGAATCTTTGTTTATATGTTTAATAAGCATTTGCTTTTCAGTAGACTAGAGTTTGAATGTGGGATTGCAAAGGGTGTGTTTTTTTTGTGTGTGTGTTTTAAATATTAATACTGTACTGCTGGAATACTTCAGTGCACTCTGGATATATGGTAGTCTTACATATTTGTGAAACTATTGGATGCAAATTAGTATGGTTTCATTTTAATCTTAATTACAAGTTGAGGAGAATATATTGTCTGTATGTATTAGCCATCTGCATTTTCTCTTTTTTGGCTTCTTTGTACATATTCTTTGCCCAGTTTTCCTTTTTGTTGCTTGAATTTTTTTTTTTTTTTAATTTATAGGAGTTCTTTCTATATTCTGTCACGGCATTTTTTTTTTCTAAATCTTGTTTTCCTTTTTTTAATTGAAGTATAGTTGATTTACAATGTTTCAGGTGAAGAGCATAATGATTCATTCATATATATTCTTTTTCCTATTCTTTTCCATTATAGGTTATTACAGGATATTGAATATAGTTCCTTGTGCAATGCAGTAGGTCTTTGTTGTTTATCTATTTCATACGTATCAATAGTAGTATGTATCTGTTAATCCCAAATTCCTAATTTATCCTCTCCCGCCCTTTCCCCTTTGGTAACCATAGTTTGTTTTCTATGTCTGTGAGTCTATTTTTGTTTAGTAAATAAGTTCATTTGTATCATTTTTTTAGATTCCACATATAAGTGATATATGATATTTGTTCCTTTTTGATTTTTTAATTTAATTTACTTTTTATTATTTTTTGGCTGCGTTGCGTCTTCGTATTTGCATCGGGCTTTCTCTAGTTGCAGCGAGCGGGGGCTGCTCTTCGTTGTTGTGCGTGGGCTTCTCATTGCAGTGGCTTCTCTTGTTGCAGAGTATGGGCTCTAGGCACACAGGCTTCAGTAGTTGCAGCACGTGGGCTCAGTAGTTGTGGCGCACGGGCTTAGTTGCTCCTCGGCATGTGGGATCTTCCCAGACTAGGGATCGAACCCATGTCCCCTGCATTGGCAGGCGGATTCTTAACCACTGCGCCACCAGGGAAGTCTCTTATTTTTAAAATTGTGTTACCATAAAGAAATGTTAAATCTTTAAAATTTATGTGGAATTAATCTGTAAGAATTTATGAGAAAATTTTGAAAAATATGGCTAGTGAGGGTCTTACCAGCTATTTAAAGCAGTAGTTCTCAAACATAAGTGAACATTAAAATCACATGGTTGCTGTTTAAAACTGAGTCTGCCAGTAGTTTTCAGCTTATAGGTATTGGGAAGGAAAGGAAAGGAAAGGTATGTCTGAGGAATCTTTATTTAAAATATACTCTAAGGTAATTCTGATCTGATTGGTCCATGGATCACAGTTGAAAAAGCATTGTTGTAGATCTGTCTTTGGTGTAGTGTGGTATTAGCAAAGCAGTAGACAGATGGATCCAAGAAACAGAACAGTGTCCAGAAACGAATCCAAGTGTGAATGATAACTTATTATGGAAGATGACATTCTGGTTAATTGAGAAAAGGATGGTTTATTTCATAAATGGTTCAGACAGTTCATCTGAAAGGAAAAGTTAGCTTTTTCCCTTACACAATAGAGAAAAATAAATTCCATGTTGATTAAAGATCAAAATATAAAGATTTTGCAAATACTAGAAAAAAATATAGGATACCATTAGTTTAACCCTGGGGTTGGATGAGGCCTTCTTAAACTAAATTGGAAACCTAGAAGCTGTGAAGGAAAAGATTAATACATTTAATGGTTCAAGTTTACTTTCTGAAAGGTGATACTCATATTCTAAGATGTGGCAACATAATAAAATAGCTGTGACTGGTTTCCTAGTGTGGATGAAGAATGTTGCCTGCCATATCAGTAAACAAAGAATGTTGTGGCCGTCAAGCCATGAGCCCATTCAGGATAGAGAAGAACAGAATACTGGCCCTACACAGTTAAGGTGCATATCAAAGGAATGATTTCAGTGAGCCCAGACTCTTGCATCTTCCTATATATAGAAAAGCACTAAATTCATTAACTTGATGTTTGTTTTTTTCTTTAATTAGCAGAAATCTTTTGATATTCAACTACCTGATTTGTTTTTGCAGAACTCCTATATATCCTGGCTCCTTCCTTACCTCTTTGGAACAGTCTTTCAGAGCTATCGGAGAGCCTGTCTCCTGGGCTTAAGTCCTCAGTATGTCTGTGGAATAAAACATAAACACTTGACTTTTTGGATGTGCATTTTTTTCAGTTGACACTAGTCTACATTTTCTGTAGCCATTGAGCAAATAAGATGCAATTGACCAAACTTTTGTAACTTTACCTAGTTTATCTAAAACATTTTAGAAAAGTTAAATGTCTTAATTGCATGTGACTGGTACCTCTAGGCTACGCTTGACACCATTGTCTCTCCCCTCCCTTGACTTTCATGACACTGCCCTTTCCAAGTTCTCCTACTTTGTTGGCCTTTTCCGTGGGATTTTCCTCCTCTCAGTCTTGGCATTAGTTTCCCTCCAAAGTTTTCTGTCCTTGAACTTATCTTGGAGGTTTCCTGTGTGTTCTTTTTGGGCAGCTCTGACCCCTCTTAACTTTCACAGTTTGTGTATTTGGATGACTCACAGACATCTTAAACCCATTATTTTCAAGACTTGTATTCATCTCCTTTCCACCAATCATCCAGCCACTGACCAACCTCTTCACTGTTTGTATTTCTGTCTCAGTTGAAGGCACCCCGGCTGTTTTCCCTCCTTTCACTGCCTCTGCTCTAATTTGCAACTTTATTCTGTTGACGATTCAGATACAGTACCACCCTCACTATGTTAAGCAGAAAGATTTCAGTTGTTGGAAAGGCTGGAGGAACAGCTGCTACCCTTGCCACCCTCTGGGCAGGTAGCAGCCAGGAATCCTAGCTGCTCGCTCCTTGTCACACCCACCATAGCCTTGTGACCTAGGAGTAAATGATTACTTGTTATCTCTTATGTAATTTCCTTCCCTCCAGTTTCTGCTGCCTTCAGGTTATCCTCTGCATAAAGTTATTTTCTAATACTGTGTGTTTATGTACATTTGAATGCAAACTAAGTTTCTTCCTCAGCATCAAAGGCCACAACAATTTGACCTTTAAAATTTGGGGCCTTTAACACCTTGCCCTCATCTCTCATCTCCTCATCCCTACCCTGCTCTACTGGGTGGCTAATTATTTCCTGAACACCTGCTGATTTTGGTGCTTGTTCAAGCTGTGTGGTATCATCTGTTCAAAATCTCCATTCCTCTGCCCTCCCTATCCCCAGACTTTTAAGATCATAATAAATTGTTGTTTGGTTCAAGAGGATGTCTCAGAAAAAGCCAGAACTAGCCTCTACCTTTTACTGTACTCTTCTTGAAACACTTTATACTCAATGATCAGTACTTATTAAAGTTTCATAGTTTTAGTTCTTACATTTAGGCCTGTGATCCATTTTAAGTTAATTTTTTGTATGGTATAAGAAAGGGGTTCGTCTTCGTCATTTTATATGTAGATGTCCAGATGTTCCAGCACCATTTGTTGAAAAGACTGTGCTTTCCCTGTTGAGTTTTTTTGCCATCTTGTTGAAAAGACTCTTCTTTCCCTATTGAGTTTTTTTGGCCATCTTGTTGAAAATCAGTTGTCCGTAATGGAAAAGTTTATTTCTGGACTCTCAATTTTATTCTATTAATCTATATATATGTACTTTTTCTAGTACCACACTGTCTTGATTAATATTGCTTTGTATTAAGCTTTGAAATTGAGATGTGTGAGCACTTCATCTTGGTTCTTTTTCAAAAGTTTTGGCTGTTCTGGCTACTTTGAATTTCCGTGTGAATTTTAGGATCAGCTTACAAAATTCTCTAAAAAAGTCAGCAGAGATTTTGATAAGCATCGTGTTGAATCTGTACATCAGTTTGGGGAATGTTGCTATTTTAACAATATTGAGCTTTAAAATCCATAAACAGGATGTTTTCTATTTAGGTCTTTAATATCTTTAAACAGTGTTCTGTGGTTTTCATAGTACAAAGTTTGCACTTCTTGTTATATCTAATCCTAAGTATTTTTGAAAGTGTTGTAAATATAATTGTTTTCTTCATTTTCCCGTTATTCATTGCTAGTGTATAGAAATACAATTTATTTTTGTATATTCATCTTATATCCTGCAGCCTTTGCTGAACTCTTTGTTCCATTAGTTTTTCAGTGGGTTCCTTTGGATTTTCTATATTACAGTCATATCATCTGTGGATAGAGATAGTTTTTAAAATCACAGTTATTTTTATTTTATTTTATTTTATTTATTTATTTTTTTTGTGGTACGCGGGCCTCTCACCACTGTGGCCTCTCCCGTTGCGGAGCACAGGCTCCGGACGTGCAGGCTCAGCGGCCACGGCTCATGGGCCCAGCCGCTCCGCGGCATGTGGGATCTTCCCAGACCGGGGCATGAACCCGTGTCCCCTGCATCGGCAGGCGGACTCTCAACGACTGCGCCACCAGGGAAGCCCTTAAATCACAGTTATTTTAAAATTCAAAATACAAACATGTGGAATTAAATTTCAGAGTACTTAGTGAGATAACATCATTCTCCTGGGTTATTAAGGTGCATCTATTCTTTGCAGTTCTGATGTCCTGAAAGTATTAGGGCCATTGTTTTCGTTGTGCCACTTTTCTGTACAGAAACCTTCAGTGGCTCCCCATGCCCTTTGTGGCAGAAATCTAGATTCTTTGGACTCATTCTTCAGGGTACTACACAATACGTTGTTGAAGAAAAGAGCTTGGAATGGTGAACAGAGCCCAGAGGTCAGTTGGGAGTCCTGGCTTCTCTCCAGCTGTGCATGAGCAAATTCGGAGGTGTCCCTTTTCTTGTAAAGTTGCAGAGTTTGACTTTTAATTTTTTAAGAACGGTTTCCTTTAGTTCTCTGAATATATTTATAATAGCTGCTTTGATGCGCTGTCTGCTAAGTCTGACACTTGGATCCTCTCAAGGAGGATTTCTGTTGCCTGCTTTTCTTCCTGTGTGGGGGTCATACTTCCCTGTTGGTTTGCATGCCTCATAATTTTTTGTTGTAGACTGGACATTTTAGTTATTTTTGTAGCAGTTCTGAATACTGATTCCGCCTTCCCCTTTTCCGCACTTTCTTGTTGTGTTGTTTGCTTGCTTGTTTGCTGACTTGGCTGACCGGTTTTGGTGAAGTTTACTTTTTCTGCAGTGTGCATCCTCCGATGGGGCTCCTTCAAGGGCACAGCCTTGGGAACACGCACAGTTACTCTGAAGTGCCTTCTTCAGGGGGTGACAGTGCGGTGGTTCTTGTAGGGACTGTCTGCCTCCCTCATCTGCCTCTTGGCACCACACCCAGCAAATATTCTCCACTGATAGCTAGTTGATTGCTTTATTGTCTTGCACAGTGCCCTGGGCTATAAGTTGCCCCACAAGGTGATCCAGTTAAATTAGGTGGTCTTCGTCGGGGTTGTGTTTGAGGCCAGTCTTTGAGCTGCGCTGACTCCAGGAGGGCTCTTCCTAGCTGTCTCTCTCCCACGATTCCATTGAACTTCTCTGGATCTGTTCTTTTGCTTGTTCCTGTTGTGCAACTACCAGCCTCATCTTAGTTGCTCACCACTAAAGTCTCCATTGTTTTCCATAGTGCCATTAGGCTTGAACTTCTCTGTTCTCTGTTCCAACTAAGGTCAGTCCTCTTAGGGATTGCTGAGTGGTTCTATGTTCTTACAGCCTGCTTCTCTGGCCTGGGGAGAACCTCTGTGCCATTGCTCCAGAGCCAGGGGCAGGGACAGCAGCTTGTCCTCTGCTCTGTGAGTGGGGTCCTGGGCTTGGCTGTAGCCACTGGTCTCTGGAGCTTCTCTCCCTGCATCCACCTTACGAATCACGGTGCCCAGTAGTCTTGGTCTGCTGCGTCTGCAGTAGAGCTTCTGCCCTGAGTGGAGACTGGGTGAAAGAAGGGATTCCTCAGATTTCTCGGCCACACTTTCCTAGAATAGAATTTCTACGACATGGAGATGAAGAATGCTAGAAATCATCCTGGATTTAGAGCTGGGTGGAGTAATCAGTTAGTAGTTAGCTTCAGTTTTGTTTCTTCAAAAATGATATTATCACCTACCTACCGAACAAAGGCTGTGTCCTCTGCCTCGTGTTCTTCTTCCCCACTCTCCCTCTTCCTTTAAGTCTCAGCTCAAATATCACTGGCCAGGGAGGCTCTCATGGACCACCCACATACTAGAGCACCTCTTTACCCTTGCCTGGTCACCTAGTATTTCCCTTATTGGGTTCATTTTTCCCTCTTAGGATTTCTCACCATCTGGTGATATTTGTCTACCTCTCCCAAAGAATGTATAGGTTCCATGGGAAGAGAGACTTAGATTGTGTCCTTCACTGTTATAGTCCCTGTACTTAGAACACTGTCTGACACATAGTAGATTCTCAATAAATCTGATAAATGCAACATATAAAATGTCCAAAATCTGTTGTCTTCTTGCTTTACAATTTAACCTGCCTAAATTGAAAAATATCTAGAATCACTGTGGGAAGTGAATTTCATATTGTTTGCTAACTCCAATTGCTTGTTGCTGCCTAGAGTGGGAGAAGGGGGCTCCCTGGGAAAGAAAGCAGTGATGATTCAGCAGTGGCTGCAGGGGTCGGGAGAGAGGAGAATGTGGCATATGTGCTAAGTGTTTGCCATCTCTAATGTAATGAGACACTGAAGAACAGGAAATGGGTGCATTGTTGGTCTCCATTCTCTTGTAGGTCTTCTGGCTTGCTTCCTCTTCACCACTGGGAAGTATTTGTGGTTACTGGGGGTTAAGTTGGAAAAGCCACCTGTTTACAGAATGATGTGGAAACTTTTCTGTAGAAATCCCATTGTTAATAGATATGGCATAAATGTGTATCCTATAAATATCAGGAGTGGACAGGAGATTGCTGGCGGCCAGTATACTAGCTGCTGTTTATTGGGAAAAAAATCGTGTGCCTATCTGATATGAAGACTTTTTCTTTAAAGTTATTTAAGAATGATTTTTTGACTAATAACTTTCTTTCTTTTCCTTCTAGATTCTTACGGAAATCTGTTAATTCTACTTTTTAAGCACTATGAATAACCACGTATCTTCAAAGCCATCTACTATGAAGCTAAAACATACCATCAACCCCATTCTTTTATATTTCATACATTTTATAATATCACTTTATACTATTTTAACATATATTCCATATTATTTTTTGTCTGAGTCAAGACAAGAAAAATCAAACCAAGTTAAAGCAAAGCCTGTAAATTCAAAACCTGAGTCTGCATACAGGTCTGTTAACAGCTTGGATGGTTTGGCCTCAGTATTATACCCTGGATGTGATACACTAGATAAAGTTTTTATGCACGCAAAAAACAAATTCAAGGACAAAAGACTCTTGGGAACACGTGAAATTTTAAATGAGGAAGATGAAGTGCAACCAAACGGAAAAATTTTTAAAAAGGTAATGTGGTTTTTTATTACCTTTGAATTCGCTCTGAATAAAATGTGCGCTTAGAAATGGTGGCAGGGGACAAGCACGGCCTGCTTCTATTGGAATTTGCTGATGTGGCAGGAGAAACAGGGCAGAAGGGGACTAGACTGCGCTTTTTTCTCCTTCTGTACCCCCGGCATGGATTTGTTCCGAATTTTCATGAAGACATTGAGATCACTCACTGGTGTGGGTCACTTCTGAGCCTGAATGGCCACCAGGACTTGGAATAGAATGTCTAGGGCAGTTTGGGGTTTGAAACTCTATTCCCTGGTAGTTCCAGAAGCACCTGTGAGCTCGAGATTGCTCTGGGTTTTGGGGTGTGACCTTTTTCTGATTATAATGTAGGTTCCATTGGATACTTAATGAGTTGGTACTTTGGTTTGTGGCAAGTGCTTTGGTTTTCTAAGAATTTCTTTTCACAGATACAGAACTTGCCATTATTGATTTGAAACAGAGGATAAGACCTCTTTAGAGGCAGTGTAACAGTGCTTAAGAGCCTGGACTCCAGATACAGACTATGGGTTCGAATCTTGGCTTTGCCACTTACTAGCTGTGTGTGACTTTCGAAAAGCTATATAACAAATTTGCCTCAGTTTCTTTAACGTGGAGGTAATGATCATTGCTGACATTTATTAGCATTTCTTATGAGCCAGGCTGTTTTAAGAGCTTCACACATATCAACTTATTTAAGACTTACAATCGCCTTACGGGTTAGTGTGATCGGGATATCCCTCCTTTACAGATGATGGCACTGAGGCACAGACAGGTTAGGTAACTTACCCAAGGGCATTATAGCTAGCTAGCAGGTGGTGAAGCTGGGACCGGAACCCAGGGTGTCTAGCTCCATACTCCTTAAATAATCCCAGCTCAGAGTTGTTGAGAGGATTAATAGATAGAGAAAGGGAGTGAGAGAGAGTAAGAGTGTGTGTGTTTGTGTGTGTACATTCTACAACTATGTGTGTGGAACAGTTTGTGGTGTCTAGTGTAAATGCTGTAGCTTTTATTATCATCTTGGGAATTCACTGGGTAAAATTGTATGAATGATTCTAAAGACTTATATCATGGAGTAGTGCAGCCCTGTGAAGGGTAATAAGTATAGAAATGTCATGAAAATGCTGTTTATGAACTTGGGTATGTGAGTTTCTTATAAACGGTTCTTGAAGTTCTGGTAGGTGAAAATTGAAGATAAAGTGTTTTTAGAGGCAGTAAGGTGATCTGTAGTTAGTTGATAATTTGGTTAGGTTATAGGTTTAATACCTGTGTAGGCAAAGTTGTTTTTCCCTTACCCTCTTTTTTCCAACTACATCCTGACTCCAGCTGTCTTTTCTGTTAATCATGAAGGAACTGTCAGATCTTGGAGGAGAGTCCAAATAAGCACAGCTATGGAATGAAATGCTCAGATTTACTCCTGTTACTGCAGAATGTGGGGAGGGGAGTGAGAATGATGTTGTTTAACTTAATGGTCCATTAATTTTGCCACTTACCACACAAATTCCAGTCATCATCTTCTAAACGTAAAGGAGATGGTGCGCAAGTTAATATCAGTAACGCCTAGAAATTAAAAAACATTATTTTAACTCTACACAACAGGATCTGTATGTGTTCCTAACCTTCAAATGGAGTGATGTTTTATCCTTTTGTGCCTGGAACCCTCCTGACTTACACTTGTTGTTCTGGCATTAATAGTGCCCCCTACAGTCGCCAGAGGGATTTGGATAAATCCTGTGGTCACTCTACTTTTAAGGCATTTTCCCTATTTCTTTTGGTGACTTAGTTTTGCCTCACTTAAATGATTTTTTTTCTTTTTTTTTTGCTAAATTAAGATCTAGCTGGGGTTAGTTAATAGCAAGCACATTTCGAGAAATTGAAGTCATGTAGTTAAGCATGTTTGATGACTCTTCTCTAGCCTATAGATTATAATTTGCAAAACATTTTATCATAATGGTGTCTGATTTTTGTCATATTTAGTTGCTACTTTTTATGGTGTACCATCCTTGATTCTGTCTTTGCGAGATCTGGTAGTTATAAAAGGTACTGAAAACACTACATTTTTTAAGTGCTAAAGTTTTCCACTCCTCTGCCTTCTTTTCTGTGCTTTTTGTATCTAAAATAAACATTCATTTTTGTCCTTTGACAATTCCTACTGCTATTTGAATTCAAAGATTGGGTTCTCTTACTTTTAATGAAAGCATATATAACAGAAATCCAGTTTTAGCAGGAAGCTTATCTTTTCTCTAGTATCCTGCACACACTGCAGGATAGTGTGTGCAGGATACACACACTGTGCATTTTATGGAGCTAGCACTTTCAGTCATCCAGTACTCAGAGCAGCAGACTGGTTCCCAAGTATATAAAAAGGAGAAAGATATGGTGAATATGAAATTCTTTCTTAATTCAGGTATCAGTATAATTCGGACAAAATAAAATTCTAGAGCTATCATAGTTGTTCCTTAAATGTGGCCAGATAGGGCTTCCCTGGTGGCACAGTGGTTGGGAATCCGCCTGCCAATGCAGGGGATGCGGGTTCGTGCCCTGGTCCGGAAAGATCCCACATGCCGTGGAGCGACTGGGCCCCTGTGCCACGGCTGCTAAGCCTGCGCGTCTGGAGCCTGTGTTCCGCAGCGGGAGAGGCTGCGACGGTGAGAGGCCCGTGCAAAAAAAAAAAAAAAATGTGGCCAGATAATGCAGTGGACACAAGCAAAGTTCTTCTTCCTCTTTTTTTAAAAAAATTAATTAATTAGGTTGTGCTGGGTCTTAGTTGCGGCACATGGGCTCCGTAGCTCTGGCTCACTGCCTCCTTAGTTGTGGCATGTGAACTCTTAGTTGCGCCATGCCTGTGGGATCTAGTTCCCTGACCAGGGATCAAACCTGGGCACCCTGCATTGGGAGCACAGAGTCTTAACCACTGCACGACCAGGGAAGTCCCGACACAAGCAAAGTTCTTATGCCCCGTGCATGGTGTGTGTGTGTGTGTGTGTGTGTGTGTGTGTGTGTGTGTGTGTGTGTGTGTGTGTGTGTGTGTGTGTGTGTGTGTGTGTGTGTGTGTGTGTGTGTGTGTGTGTGTGTGTGTGTGAGAGAGAGAGAGAGAGAGAGAGAGAGAGAGAGAGAGAGAGTATGTGGCTCCTTCCTCCCTGTCTTGACCGTGGTGCCTTTGATTCATTGTTTATTCAACAAAGAAATATTTGAACTCTAGTAGAAAAGTTAGAAGGTGAGAGAAACCATTTTCAGTTAGCACCCTGTCTATACTACATCACTGTCAGAAGGTGTGCCTACCATTAACATTTGCCGTTAACTTCGCATTTGTGATTCATCAAACTTTTTTCAGAAGTCTTTAATATAAACCCTGATGTAGAAAACACATTTTTTCTTGTTTGAAATTAGACTTATTGGGAAAGTAGGTTTTGTGTATCATAAACAAAGCAAATATTTTCTGTTAGCCTTACTTGAGAAGGTGTGCTTTACCACTGGTTAGCCAAGACTTCCATTTCTGTTGGTCTGCATTGCAACTGTAGCAGTGGTCTGTAGACTGGATAAGGGGGTATCTCCACTGTGTATTAAACTAGGCTGCCCCGCCCTTGGTTTCTTATTTAACACCCATTGTATTGCAGCAGCAGCTGCTGCTATGGAAGGATAGTGAAAAGGGGACCTTTCACAACCTGCCCTTAGATGTAAAAGTGGAGTTGCTTAGGCAGTGTGGCCTCTGCTCAGAGTGCTTACTAAGAGTGGAACACATACATAATCTTGATGGAGTGTATCTTCATATAATAGTTTCCATATTTGAAGATAATCTTATATTGGAAAATAAAGCTAGTGATTAGCAATATCTAAAAGTTTTCTCCCTGTTTTGGAGGACTGAGCTTTGGGGATTAACTCTAGAGTGTATCTGGCATGGTTGAAACAAAGATGCTCAAAGCTTTATTTCAAATGAATGAACTCTGAAGCTTTGTTTCCGTCTTATCCCAGAAGTCTGTTTTGAGCTTCCAAGGGGAGGTAAGTGGAGATGCGATGGTTCCGCTGTAATTATGCCCAGGATAGTGCGGCCATCAGCTTCACCAAGACAAGTTTCCTGAGGGGCACAAACAGAAGAACAAACGGCGAAGAAACAGAGGTGGCTGTGTTCCTGAGGCTTGGCCAGCTTTTCCAGGACTATATCGTGCTGTCATTTTAAGTCTCATATGGTTTTATAAAACTGGCAGAGTGAAGCGTGTGGAACGTGTCAGTAGCTCCTGATTCCAGCCTTCCCAGCAGCAGCAGCAAGTGCTTGTACTAATGTCTTTTGAAATGAATTAACAATGAAATGATCAGCTTCCAGAACGTTTTAAAAATACATGTACCTGAAATAGAACAAAGTTGCAAAGAATAAAAATAACTTTGCAGTGAAACAGAAGACACAAGACCAGGTCAAACATTTAGTGATCTAACTTCCGGAGATACTTTACGTTTTTTTCTAATATATTTTACACACCTTAGAGAGAAGAAACTAGAAGGAATTATGCAGTCATAGTGCTTAGAAAGAGACGTTTCACTCTGACTGACGTTCCTTCTAAATTGATGCAAAAAGATACTAGAAATACTCATTTCTGTTCTTAGGAGTTGACTTAGCTTTCTTTTCCTCTTCCTCATTGCCTACTTTTGTGTTATTTCTTTCTTGAGTCATTTTTTTTATCCTATTTGCATATGTGTATGACATTTATTTTTTGACTTCTTAGGATATTTACATAATTTATATAAAAAATAATGGCCCATCTCTTGGCCAGAATTTGTGGTTGGTTATTATATTAATACTGTCCCCAGCCGGAACGCTTGGTTTTCCTTTCCATACTTGCTCCTCTCCCTGTCATCCCCCTGTTTGTTAAAGGCACCGCTGTGTACCAGATGGCTCAAGTCAAAAACCAGGAGTCTGATTTTTTTTTTTTTAATTTCCTCCTTACAGCTCCCTCCACCTCCCTCCCTTTAAAAAAAAAAAGAAAAAAATTAGGTCTTCTGCTTCCACTCTTGCCTCTACTATAATCCACTCAAACACAGCAGTTGAAATGATATTTTACAGCTGTTAATCAGGCCACCTTACTCACTTGCCCAGCAGCATCTCAACTCCTTTCTATAGTGCAGTTGGAGCGTTGTGATTTAGTACTTAGATTCTGGAATGAATCTGCCTGGGTTCATATCCTAGTCCGTCACTTAATAGCTGTGGGATTTGAGCAAGTTATGTTTATTCTGTCTATGCCTCAGTATTCTCATCTGTAAAATAGGGATAATAATAGTAATTATCTTTTTTTTTTTTTTTCTTTTTTTGCGGTATGCGGGCCTCTCACTGTTGTGGCCTCCCCCGTTGCGGAGCACAGGCTCCGGATGCGCAGGCCCAGCGGCCATGGCTCACGGGCCCAGCCGCTCCGCGGCATATGGGATCCTCCCAGACCGGGGCACGAACCCGTATCCCCTGCATCGGCAGGCGGACTCTCAACCACTGCACCACCAGGGAGGCCCAATAGTAATTATCTTAAGAGTTATTGTGAGAGTTACTTACAGCATACCTAGCACGTAGTAAACACTAGTAAAGGTTAGCTGCCCTCACCGTCATCATGGTTATTACCAACTGTCCAGATCTCTTGAATATTTTCACTCTCTGGCTCCCTCACAATAATTTGTTTGTAAAGATCTTCATTTGCAGAGGGAAAGGTTAAATGAAGCCAGATGTACTTTGTCGATGGTAGGAAAGTATATACTTTTGAGATATCTCTGTTCTGAATGGTTAAAGTAAAAGTTTTAGTGCTGATAGAGGTTAAACTCAGCTACCTGAAAACTTAACCTTTATAGAATATCTTACTCTTCAGGGCCCTGACTGGTTAAGTATTGTGTGATTTTGTTTTATGGAATGTTCTGTATCTTATCTCCATTTTATTTTTTTATTTTAATTTTTTTTGCGGTACGCGGGCCTCTCACTGTTGTGGCCTCTCCCGTTGCGGAGCACAGGCTCCGGACGCACAGGCTCAGCGGCCATGGCTCACGGGCCCAGCCGCTCCACGGCATGTGGGATCTTCCCGGACCGGGGCACAAACCCATGTCCCCTGCATCGGCAGGCGGACTCTCAACCACTGCACCACCAGGGAAGCCCCATTTTATTTTTACAGTTTTCTTTTGAAGTAAGAGGCCTTCCTCATCAGCATAATCAAGGTATCTAATTTCATAGGTTCCTGAACAAAGGTAAATTATTAAGTTCCTATGTCCCAGGCAGTGATAGTCTGAGCGACAACATTGATACTTACATATGTGTATGTCACACCTGTCATAGAATGAAAATACAGGCAATTAAATGTGAGAGAGGAAAGCGACTGTAGAGATCATTTAGCCCCCAACTAGGTTTACAAATGAGGAAACCACTTAGGCTCCATGGTGAGCGTTCACGTAGCCACACTAGGCATGCGTTTTCCTGACTCTTAATACAGTCAAACATATTTATGTCTCATGTGTCACAGGTAAGAATATTTAAGAGGTGGTGGCAAAGGCTGTATGCAATTGAATGGTGATGAGAACAAAAGAAGCCAAGGGAGTTAAACGATCGGGTGGATGTGGACCTTTAAAAAAAAGCCATCTTTTAAACAAATGAGGCTGCTGGATGAGAGGTTGAAGACCCCGAAGCCCCGAGTGAATTGAAGTTGTTTCGTTACACCGGTCCGTTCCACACATTTAGCTAATGATCGCTGAGTGCCTGCTATATGCTAGTACCGTCCTAGGCACGAGGAGACAATAAGGAACAAGACACACAGATTACTCTTTCCTGGATCTTGTATTTGTACGGGAGGAAGAGAGACAATAAATAATAAGGTAACAGATTTAATAACTGTCATGAAGAAAGAAGGCTGATTGGAGATCAGTGATAGCCTCTCTGAGTAAGTGGTGGCTAAGTGGAGGCCTGAAGGCCGGTAACGAGCCTTCTTTGCAGTGGGACAGGATTGTGCAGTGGCTCTAAAACAGGAATGAGCCCAGCTGGGGAGGCAAAGTTCATGACGGCATTCAGACCCTGAGACCGAGCGCCTCCTTAAATTTCGTGCCCTGAGCACCTGTTTTGTCTCATCTTAGGTCCTGTGCTGCCTGTTTGAAGGACAGAAAAGACAAAGTTGTATTTATAGAAAGTGAGTCAGGGCAGGGGTTTTGAGATGGCATAGAGACCCTGGTAAAGTCTAGGACCCCTAAGGCTTTGTAGGCCAGGATAAGGTTTTCCAACTCCATTCCTACTGGAAAGGGAAAATACTTGCAGAGGAGTAAGCTGATTTATGTTTTTCAAAAGCTCACTACTGTAGGGAGAAGGGGCTAAAGGGGAATAAGAATGGAAGTTGGCCAGTCAGCACTCCTTAGTTCAGGGGAGAGACGGACTAGGGTGACAGGGTGCAGGTGGAGGGAAGTGGTTGCATTGGGGTGGGGGGTACCTGTTATACAGCTTAGTTGCATAGTCAAGTGAAAAAGCAGCTTGGATATCCAAGTACGGGTGGTCAGGACTAGAGATGGAAACTTGGGAAGCTCTTCAAATTAAAGTCCTAGTGAGTTGAGCTTTTGTCAGGGACAGTTCAGCCACTGTGATACCGTGAGGGACTGCAGAGGGCATGGGTACAGGTGTATGTAGGTTATTAACCTTGGTGGTAGGAAGGTAAGGGAGTTTCTGTTTAATTTCTGATTTCTCAGTGGAGTGTGAGATAGTATCGTCACATGGAAGTGGAGAAGGGAGAGAAAGGGTAGAGGATATTTGAGTAGAGAGAAGGTTTCAGATAGCCATTTCAGAGGGTGACAAAATGAATGTACTGGGGAAGCACAATAGGATTGCTGGGTGGTGAGATCTGTGATCCTGGATTTAAAACACCTGGTTGGTGTTCTTCAGCAGTATTCCACAGTATAGGCAGGGAATAGGTAACATGAGTTTAATCTCAGGTTGGGCTAACCATAGGGACAAAGTTAGGATTTGAAACCTTTTCTAGCACAAGTCAGATAAAATTCTGGGGTAAGTAGGGTCCCTTAAATGTAATCTTTATGGGAAAGATCACTCCTAGAAAATTCAGTGGTTTAAAGAATTAAATTCAGATTTAGGTTACACTTGAATTAAACTCATGACTTGATTTCTTTGCACGATCATTTATTTGGGTTTACATGTTTGGGTTATATAGCTAATGCTTTTTCAGAACACATATGTTCTCTGAAATTTACAAAACTCATTTAGATTCCAGAATCTAGGAGGTAGCTCATGCCTATCTTTGGAGTGTGAAATTCTTAATAATGGTAAATCCAGTTCCTACACGTTTCGGCCAGATTCTCGTCTGCCTTCTCACTGCCACAGAGCTCCTTTTGAAGCCATTGGAGCTCTGCGTGCTGAGCATTTCATGGGGGTGCAGAGCAGGGTGAGGGTTTGGGACCCACTAAAGTTAAATAAGCATTTTAATTTCAGCTGCTTGATCCAACAAAATGAAAATTTACTTCTCAAGTCCAGTTTGGAATAGGGCACTAGAGGGCAGTATTTAACTTTTTCCATTTGTATCTTCATCCAACCTCTGTTTCTAGAAATCTCTTAAATATTATAAGCATTTTTGAACATGAATATGGTTAGATGGTTTTAAGTCATGAGAGATGTATGTTAGTGACGCAGCCATGTTTGGGAACTGTCTATATATTTTTGCAGCAAGCATAGCTTTCTGTCTAATTTGTATATAATTGGGGATTTATGGCCTGATCTAAGTTGGAGAAAATTCTTAAAGGTAGTTAAGAGGGGGTTGTTACTAATGTGAGCCTTGATGTCACCTGCACAAATAAAAGTCGAAAGCCCTGCCACGCCAGCGGGCATTCAACAGAGGGACTCCGGAAAATAGTATAACAACTCCCCACCTGGTCGTATAAATAGAGACTTGTTTACTTTGCTTATCCAGAGTTAGTTACAGCAGGTCCAGCTGAATGGCCATAAGCATTTCTGTTAGCTTGGCTCTGTCAGTTTCTGTTTGTGAATCATGTTATAAGTGTCTGATATTGAAATCCAGGAATTCATAAGCAGAGGGAAAGTAAAATGTTGGCATCAGTAGTACTTGACACTAGGCTAAATTATAAACTAACATCTACATTGTTTAAGTAAATAAAGTCTATAAATGAATTCTTAATATATGTGCCTTTGGCCAGAAAGTTGACATATAAGATCCTGTCAAACCTTGAATAATTTTTTAAAAGAAAAACAACCCCCCACCCCCAAATTACAGTTAAAGATTTAGCAAAAGATTTGAGTTGTCATAGAAGACATCACAAAATAGCTAATTTTCAAAATAGACTTTTCACTTGAAACTCACTTTCCAGCTTTTTGTTAGAACAAAATAGTTTATATACAAACACAGCTTTCTGGTTTGTCAAAATTTGGAACACATCCTGGCTTCTTTCTAGAAATTAATATCTTGGTTAATTTGAAAACTATTTGTATGCTTTCTGTTTTATCAGGTTATTCTTGGGAACTATAATTGGCTGTCCTTTGAAGATGTCTTCGTTAGAGCTTTTAATTTTGGAAATGGCTTACAGATATTGGGTCAGAAACCAAAGACCAACATTGCCATCTTCTGTGAAACCAGGGCTGAATGGATGATCGCTGCGCAGGCCTGCTTCATGTATAATTTTCAGCGTACGTGGACTTTCTTATCTTCTCACAGTGTGGACCTAATGTTGTTGTGGGAGAGATGATACTCACTTTTTATTATAAATATTTACTCCCAAGAGATTAAAATTCTGATGTTAATTTTTACCTCGTATCCAATCAGTGGATAACTCTTTGTTACCACTTAGAATTATTGATCTATTTTGGAAAAGGAACCAGTCGTGGAACAAATTACACAGTGTAGTAAGGGGACTTGAACCTGTTCAGAGGGGACTTTCTGGGTCTGGGGAGCTAGATCTATACCTGTGGGTCATTGCTCTGCTACCCCCTCTCAGAATTTTCTTTTGAAGTTAGTGTCATCTTGTTATGCTACTTCTGTCAGTAACAGCTGGCCTCTAAAACACTTCCAATACTCAAACCTAGCTGCTCCGTTAAATGATAATTTTTATGTTGTAACTGTAACACAACCTGTGGAAGTTGTGATGCTTCAGTCTGTGAGGTAGTCCTGGAGGCTTAGTTCAGAGGTCTTGGTGCCAAATATGATGCAAAATATGGACATTGCTTATCCTTCAGATGAAACAGGAAAGATACTTTTATCAGATTTCTTGCTGTAAATGCCTCCACTGTTTTTTTTTGTGTGTGTTTTTTTAAACTGGCATACCTTTTTGTTGTCACAGGTTTGGGTTTACAGTATGTTTCCTTTTTTTGTTGTTTGGTTTTGTTTTTTTTTTGCGGTACACGGGCCTCTCACTGTTGTGGCCTCTCCCACTGCGGAGCACAGGCTCCGGACACGCAGGCTCAGCGGCCATGGCTCACGGGCCCAGCTGCTCTGCGGCATGTGAGATCTTCCCGGACTGGGGCACGAACCCGTGTCCCCTGCATCGGCAGGCGGACTCTCAACCACTGCACCACCAGTGAAGCCCCCAGTATGTTTCTTTTAAGAAGCTTTAATTATCTCTTACAGTGACTTTAAGTCTCACTTTTTTGAGTTAGGGAGAAAGCAAATAAAAATTCTCTTCCTCCTCATCATTATTATTTAATTTTGACATTTCTAAGAATGTCTTTCTTTAGATTTTTCTACTTTAGCATAAGCAGTATTACCACTTGTTCATGCTATATTCTTAACAAGTAATATCTTAAATATGACATTCAGTGTGTTATCTTATTGGTATATTTTTCATATTTTAGTATCAAGTAGTTAACAACTAAGACTGTGACATTTTAGAAGTCAAATGTAATTCCTTTCAACGTGACAGTCTCAAAATAGCATCTATAGGTAAAACAAAATAAAATAAAAAATTTTTAAATTTTAAAATATTGCAATTTTGGGGGGAAGTTACAGAAGGGTGAGCAGGCATAATGTTAGTTAATATATTAAAATAATTTAGAAAAACAGCATGATTAGATCACAAACTGTGGATCTAACAATTTAGCGTTTAGTATGCTCCATCCATGCTCAGAGGTTTTATTTAATTCCTTTTAGTATTTCCATGAAATGTCCAAATGTTTGACTTGCCCTTCTTTTCCCTGTAGTTGTTACGTTGTATGCTACTCTAGGGGGTCCAGCGGTTGTTCATGGATTAAATGAAACAGAGGTGACCAACATCATTACTAGTAAAGAACTCTTACAAACAAAGCTGAAGGTGAGAACTAGTTTTCTAATAACTGTCCCATACTTTAGAATTGTCAATGTCATGAGCTCATTCTTGATACTTAGTTCTTTTATGATCTTTAAAATCCTTAATATCTCTGTAAACTTTGTGGGACTATCATACTTTATTCTTCTCCTTTAGAAAAGAAAAAGTGGATTTCATATATATTTGTGTATAAGCAGCGCAGAGAGCTACAAATTAATTGTCAGTGTGTCCATGTCAAAGGTGAAGGGATTACAACTTCATTGTGCTCATCTGTTTTCTAGTCTATTTTCAATAAATTTGTATTTTTTAAGGGTTATTTTTAAACTAGTAATTCACTTGGTTCTGAAGCATTTGAGTCATTACAAGTTTCAGAATTTTTTAAAGGGAAGAAAAAGACTTTACAAAACTACAGGAGAAGGGTTTCTTTCGTCTCCAGACAACTCTGTGAAAACAATAATATCTGATTTTTTTAAAAATACAAGTTTATAAGAGAATTCCCTTCCTCTCCCCCTGTATCTTTATTTGCCTCTTAGAAGCATGAGGAATGTTTGGCTACCCTGTAGTTCAGGCAGTGTGTGTTTACATGCCCATTTTTGTTGGCCGTTTTTGTAAGGAACTGACTTTATTGATTAAGATTTTACCAAAGAACAAGGGTACACACAGTAAATCTAATGTAATAAAACTGTAACTTATATTTCAGACCAGTAGTTCTCCATCTGAAAAAAAGGGGTATTCATACCACTACACCCCACCCTTACTTTTTTGAGGCAAGAAATTAACAATTTGCTGAATATGGTAAACTGCTTTTCTTGTGTCCTGGACTATTTGCCAAGCTATTTAATGAAGAGTAATGAAGAATACAACGAATGCTTGTGTTTTTCCAGGATATAGTTTCTCTAGTCCCATGCCTGCGGCACATCATTACTGTGGACGGTAAACCACCGACCTGGTCTGAGTTCCCCAAGGGCGTCATCGTGCACACCATGGCAGCAGTGCAGGCTCTGGGAGCCAAGGCCAGCGTGGGTATGTGGCGGTTTCCCAGTTCCCCATGTATGTTCTGCAGTGACCGTGTTCTCCAGAAGTGCTCCGGATATTTGATTCTAAAGTTAGATCAAGTGACAAACTAGTTTCCTAGGCCGTCACTTTGGGAAGAAAGGTCACCCTAGGTATACTGTCATCTACCCTTTAAAAAAAAAGGTTAAGGAAAACATGAACATTAATTTATTAAAATGTTCTAAATAGTATTTATTTGAAGTTAATTTAAAATACTTTTTACATTATACAGTTTTCCCATTTCCCTTTTTCTCTTTGGTTTAAAGTTAGTGTTTAAACCAAATAACAAATAATGCCATTAAACTTGCCCTATGTGAATTATCTGTCAGTATTAACAGATATGTAAAATGTCTAAACCTGCATCCCTCCTTTTACTTTCTGCTCCAACTGTGTTGTTTCCAGAGGGGACACCTTTCTGTCCTCCAACTAGCACACCCAGGCATGGTAACTGGAAATTCCCACTCTCAAATAAGTGTCAGAAGATGTTAGAGAATACATTGATGTTTAAGGATATCACAAAAGCTGTTAGGATGGTGGGACTGTACTTCCTTTATAGTTGGAAACATAGTGATGAATTAGATGTAAACATTCACTCAGCTTGGGAATGGGGTTATACTGAGGTTAATTTTGGACATGTTGAATTTATGTGCTGGTGGGACACTCAAATGTAGCTTTGTAGTGGGGAGTGGCCTATACAAGTCTAGTACGCTGGAGTTTAATTTGGAGTTAAGAGATTTAGAAGCTAGAAACAGATTTTAATTAAAGCTGTGGGAGTAGGTGAGGTCACCCACAGAGAATGGTACCTCCAGAGGCCACCAAGAATTGGTCAGAGAAGAAGGAAGAAGACACGCAGCGTGTGGTTCATGGGAGCCAAGTGAAAGGAGCCCCTCAGTGAGGCAAGAGTCTTCAGCAGGACCAGGTGCACTGGAGGAGTCCGGTGATGCGGGGATTGCAAAAGCACCATTGGACTTAGCCAGTGTCACTTCAGAGAGAGCAGCTTCTAAGTGCTGGTGGCAGAGGAGAATGGTGCCATGGGATGAAGGAGTGAATGGCGGATTAGGAAGCAAGAACTTGAATAATAACAATTGTCAAGAAATATATCTTGACAGGTAGGAGAGGAAGAGTTCACTTGGGAACGTGTTTAAAATGTTTTCCTCATTTATTTAAGAAGACCACATTTAGGGTAGTTCCAAGATTAATTCAGGCAGATCACCAGTGCTATCCATGACCTACTTCTCTTAGTCTTTCTTACCGTGTCACCTCTGTAAGATGTTGGCTGCTGTTCTTAGGCTTGCGCAAATGAGGGACAGTGTCTTTTAATCCAGGATTCCGAGTATAGCCATGTTAACTTCACCGCTCTGAAGCAGAGAACATTTTGTAGCAAATGTCTAGGTACCCTTGTCTAACCACCCTTATTTCTTAGTTGAGTTGCTGGAATGGCCTTTTGTCTCCCTATACCTCCTTTCTTTCCTTTTTAACTTAGGTAGCCACACAGTAGCTAAAGTGATCCTTGTCACAGGTGATGACAAGCCTCTGTTCAAAGTAACATTGCTTTCCACCCAGAGTGAAATCCAAAGTCCTTCGCATGGCCTCTGAGACTGCATGATATGGTACTAGCGGCTACTTCACCCTTCATTTCTTGCCACTTTTCCTAACATCTTCTCACCTTGCCCTGCTTTATTTTTCTTCATAGCTCTTATAACATTATAGATTTGTTTATGTCTCTCCCAATAGCATTTGTCTCTTATGTACAGGGACTTGATCTGTTTTGTTGAGCTTGTATGAACCCAATTAATAGTTGTTAACTCAGTTAGACAAATAGATGATTATGAAAAAGTTGGTGATACAGCTAAATTTCTCAGAAGTATGTGTGTCTTTTCTTCTCCAATACAGAAAACAAACCTCATAGCAAACCAGTGCCCTCAGATATTGCAGTAATCATGTACACAAGTGGATCCACAGGACTTCCAAAGGGGGTCATGATCTCCCATAGTAACCTTATTGCTGGTATAACTGGGATGGCGGAAAGGATTCCAGAACTGGGGTATGTCATAGTAAATACATTTGGGGTAGTCCAGTATTTATGTCTGTTGTTACATTAATGTTTGTGTCATTTATTACTACACGGTTAAATTAGTCCTTCAGAGTCTGTTTACAGTAGGTATTTCTTCAAGAAAAGGACATTAAAATTACAAAATAGTTATATTGGTTTTTTTTTTTTTTTTTTTTTTTTTTTTTTTTGTGGTACGTGGGCCTCTCACTGTTGGGGCCCCTCCCGTTGCGTGCTCCGGACGCGCAGGCTCAGCGGCCATGGCTCACGGGCCCAGCCGCTCTGCGGCATGTGGGATCCTCCCGGACCAGGGCACGAACCCGTGTCCCCTGCATCGGCAGGCGAACTCTCAACCACTGCGCCACCAGGGAAGCCCTAGTTGGGGGTTTTAAAGTATAGTGGATAGACATCATTGTTAATATTTACTTGTTACTTTAAAAGTGCAAACTTTAACTGACTTAAATGTCTTAAATTATTTTAATCAGTTGGTGTTGTTATCTTCATAGTCATTTTTATACCTAAATATTATACTTCAAGTGAACAAATAATATATCCAATAGATGCTTATTGAGCTTCTGTATTCAGTCTCTGATTTTTCTTTTTAAGACACATTCCAGTAGTTTTGGGGGAGAGTGGGTATACTGGGATGGGAAAGAGACCAATGGAGGAAACCAGACGGGAGTGAATTTTAGGGGTGGTAAAGCTAGCGTTCCCAGAGATGGAATCAATATTGTGATGACTGATGTAGTGCAGTGGTTGGATGCACAGAAATTATACACACACGTTACTGTGGAATTGAACTTGGGGATGGAGAGAGAAATTTTTCTTGTGTGTGCATAACTTTCAGAAAAAAAAGTAAGAGCAACTAATTCCTTCTGGGAATGGGAGCAGTTCTTGAAATATATGGATATGTATACATATACATTTTATTACATAAGGTATAATTTAACTCTCAGAACATGAATCTCATCCTGAGATTCCTGGCAGACGGTTGTGGATCCTATTTGAACTCTCCTGTTTGATAGCCCATTAGCTTTAAAGACCATTTCCTCCTTGGGGGAATTTCTTCTGTCCTTCAAAAGAACCCTCATTTTCTTTTTCCCCCCTCCAAGCCCATATTTCCTCTGTCCTGGCGCTTTGCTTCTGCAGCACTCACAGTTAGTGAGTGCCTTCCAGGAGGACCTGGAAACAGGAGCCACTTCCTTAGAGTGTCTGCCTCCTCAGCTTTAGGTTGAGCTGTACTATAGTTCTTTTCCCTGACACCCTCAGTGTCTGTCTCTGTCTGACTCTCACTCTTCACACACACACGCACACGCACGCACACACAAAGAGCCCAGATTGAGCCCTGAGGGTAAAGCTCGCTCCCGTTTTCACAGAAACAGCACCTGACTGTTGCTTCCTGTATCTCCCTTTTCTTTTAGGGAGAAAGATATTTACATCGGATATTTGCCTCTGGCCCATGTTTTAGAATTAAGTGCTGAGCTTGTTTGTCTTTCTCATGGATGCTGCATTGGCTACTCTTCACCACAGACTTTAGCAGATCAGGTAAATTAAATTCTGTGATTTGAGATACTAAAAAATCATAATTACCTTTAACACAATTTTCATTCAGTATGACAGTATATTGTAAGGCTGACAGTTAATCATTCTAAAGGAACTTGCCTTTTAAGTGCTATTTAGAATATAAGTGAATTAAAATGATGAATTTGTAATGTGTTTTTTAAGAGTTTCATTGAATTTTTAAAATAAGGATCACTTTATATAGATAACTTTTTCTCTCTGTAGTCTTCAAAAATAAAAAAAGGAAGCAAAGGAGATACATCCATATTGAAACCAACACTGATGGCAGCTGTCCCGGTAAGAATTGACCATTAATCAATATCGCCTGCTAAAAAAGCATCTACAGAAAGTAAATGCTAGTGGAAAAGATATTGTTGACAAGGTAGTTTATGTAGGATTTATTCCTTATTCATTATCTATGTTACCTTGGGCTCTACAGTATTTATTTGATCTTGTTTTATCTTTTTTTTCTTGCTTATTAAGCAATCACCTTAGTTTCAGCTTCGATATGATATTATCAGTGCCTTTCCCTAAATAGCTTCTTGCCCAAATCATTTTTGTGATAGCTGTTTGCTATTGGTAGAAACCTGAAGCCCAGCAGGAGATAGGAGAAAAGGTTTGAGATCACCTCCTTGTAAGCAAATCATATCTCCCGAGTCCTTGGGGAAAGTCTGGCCTAGACACCAAAAAAAAGGGACAGAGAAGTTGGTGCAACTTTGAATTACCCTAGTAGCTCTGTGCATCTTAACTTAATACCAGGCATAGGGAGGGGCCTGGGGATAAGATCAGTAGAAATGGGATAGCAATGATTTTCTGCTCCCTTAATGTAAATTTTACGAGGCTCTCTGATTTTGTTTGAAAGTGTTGGGAATTATAATTGGATACTGAGTGTTCACATTCAAGCATAATTACTTAGTTATTCCAAAGTCAAATATAAATGACCAGTAATTTTGGAGTTTTATTAGGTATGTAGTTTCCTTAGTACTATCTTTCTTTAAAGTTTTGGTTCACATAAATATTAAATATAATTTAAAATTGTAGAGAGAAACTATTTCAAGTCATTAAAGTATATGTCATAGGAATAGGCATAGTAAGCAAAACACAGTGCAGACAAGGAAATTTTTCATGGATGCAGCATTAAAAATCAAACATACAGGGCTTCCCTGGTGGCGCAGTGGTTGGGGGTCCGCCTGCTGATGCAGGGGGTGCGGGTTTGTGCCCCGGTCCGGGAGGATCCCACGTGCCGCGGAGTGGCTGGGCCCCGTGAGCCATGGCTGCTGAGCCTGCGCATCCGGAGCCTGTGCTCCGCAATGGGAGAGGCCACAACAGTGAGAGGCCCGCGTACCGCAAAAAAAAAAATCAAACAAGCAACCAAAATAACCCCATGGTCTTTTTGTGAGCAAAGAATGTAGTACTTTATATCTTTATAAGATAGAATGGTTTTTAAAATTCTCTTAATTTTATATAGTTGTTCATTTATTTAGTGAGTTTAGTTTTTAGTTCAGAATAAATAAGAGCAAAACAGTATAAAGAATCAATAATAGCATATTACTGCCCTAAGGTTTTTAATATCTCCCTGCCCCCCCCCCCTTTTTTTTACTACTCATGAGCATCTATTAAAAATTACAGAAATCTCATTTTTAAACAAATTGTGGCTCTATTTTAAAAGTTTATTCTTGACAGAATGTATCTTTTAAAATGCCTCTATTGATGGAAATAGTAATCTGATGTTAAGATTTTAAATAAGGTAGCTGATAGCATTATTGACTATTAACTCATTTTTATACATCTAGGAAATCATGGATCGGATCTACAAAAATGTCATGAATAAAGTGAATGAAATGAGTAATTTTCAACGCACTCTGTTTATTCTTGCCTATAATTACAAAATGGAACAGATTTCAAAAGGACATGGTACTCCGCTGTGTGATAGGTAAGTAAAGGCTCTCCCTCTCCTTGATAACTTGATCATTTTATTCACATTAATAGCCCAATTAATTGAGATAGTTATAAGAAAAATTATCTTAAAAAGTCAAAGGGATTCTAAAAAAATCCATCTTGCATAAGAATATGAGCAATTAAAAAGATTGCAATGTTATTTGAAAAAAAATTTCACTAAAAATTTTACTGTGTTAAATATGTGCTTATGTCTTCTGTGGACACTTACATGATTTTAATTATTTTGAGAAGTAGTTTGTCTTTGCTTTTATATTTATTTCAATATGAATATAAAATGGCAACCAAATATGATTAAATGTTTTGTGTTTAAAGTGTTAAATGAGTTTTACCACACACCTGTCATCCCCCCCCCACACCATGGCACTAATAGAATAAGTAGATTTAACTATAAAATAGTTTAGAAATTAGAAAATAAAAGTATGACATTTAAATTATTTTTTATGGGAACGTTAATGTAGTTTTCATATGTGTTTCACATTATTTAAAACTTAATAATTTTTTCCTGCCTTTTACTTATATCTCCAGTGAGATGCAGAATTGCTTTGTAAAGCCTATTTACATATATATATATATATATATATATATTTTTTTTTTAATGATTGCCTCAGTCTTTTTTCAGTTATTAAAATACAAAACAAAACGCTTCCCCCTTTTTCATGTAGGTGGTAAGCAATCTTTTTAATTAGTGTATTTTCAGAAACATATCAATTAGATGTTTGAATTGTTTTCTTTTTTTAATTTACCAGATACTTCAACTTGAATTAGTGAAATTTTAAAGAGTTAAATTGCTGTATACATTTCTAATGAAGTAAGCGAAAGCAAAAAAAATAATTTACTTTTCATACTAAATTTTATGAAGATACAATAGGATTATTCAGTATTAATATAATATGTATTTTATAATGACATAAAACTAATTGCTCTGGCCATAAGCAAGGGTTTTCCATTACTATATAAAATTAAACCTGACAATTTTGAATTCAAATATTACTTGAACTTCTCAAGAGAAAATCACATGTTCTTGGTTGAATAAACTTGGTTGAATAAACATTTAGATTTAAGTAATGGGTCAAGAGAGTCTCTTAAATTGGCTTTGTGGCCTTGGATAAGATACTTAATCTCAACATCTCATATAGGTGTACCTCGTTTTATTGCACTTTGCTTTATTGCGTTTCACAGATACTGTGTTTTTACAAGTGGAAGGTTTGTGGCAACCCTGTATTGTCAGATGGTTAGCATTTGTTAACATAAAGTGTTTTTTAATTAAGGTACGTACATTGCTTTTTAGACGTAATGCTATTGTACACTTAATAGACTATAGTATAGTATAAACATAATTTTTGTATGCACCGGGAGACCAAAAAATTCATGTGACTTGCTTTATTGCAATATTCACTCTATTGCGGTGCTCTGGAACTGAACTCTAAATATCTTCACGGTGTGCCTGTGTATCAGAATTGGAAGATTAGTCTAAATGATTTGGAAAATCCCATTCAGCTTTAAAATTCTGTGATTATCTGATTTATTTTTCTTTTTTTTTAAGCTTTATTTTCCGGAAAGTTCGAAGCTTGCTAGGTGGAAATATTCGGCTTCTCTTGTGTGGAGGTGCTCCACTTTCTGCAACCACACAGAGATTCATGAACATCTGTTTTTGCTGTCCTGTCGGTCAAGGATATGGACTCACTGAATCTTGTGGGGCTGGAACAATTACAGAAGGTTAGTGTTGTCTACAGAGTGGTCTGTCCAACAGAGGCTGGGGTGTAACTCCAGGCACTTTTTAGTATGGGTTGTTTTTTGCAGATATATAGAAGAGCAGTTAAAATATTTGTGTAAATCCCAAGTAGTGTGATTATTGATATGTTTTTAGAATGTACTAAGTGTATCTAATTGTCAATAATTCATCTAGAGGAGTTTTCAAATTAAAACTATGATATGTAGTAGTAAAAACTACTTAGCTTTATAGAAAAGAAGTTTTTGTCAGAAGCATTGGCTGTATTGTGTACATTTATCATCTTATATCAGTTTTTAAATTTCTTTTTATATAGAAAAATTAATGTGTATTTTCTAGTTGTTTAGGTATGTTTATTAAGGCTCAAATTCAGAAATGTTTATTGGTGTGGGTGGTCTGTGTTAAGTGTAACGAGAAACTAGATTCCGGTCTAGAGAATCTAATTTCCAGAGTTTATCATGGTGACGGGGTTGAGGGGGCTCAGTCCATTACCTGAGTGGTTCCCAGATGACTCCCCTAGTGCCTCACATGCCCTTTTATGGAAGAAAGTTACTTTGTTGTCCAGCCCTAGATAAAACTATGCTCCTCCTTTGTATTTTCTAGATACTGATAGACACTAAACCTCTTAACTTTTCATTTTCCCCTATTTGCCTTAAGCGCTTTTGTGCACCATTCTTATGCCAGGTTTATCCTGCATTACTTCTGTATTTTCCAGTTTTCAGTTATGTTCTCTATATTTTATGTATTTTTGGAAGCTGCTTCTAAGTCTTGTTTTGCACAAAATAGACAAGCAGTCTTAAAAACATGCATATACGGTTCCTGAAGAGCCTTAATTTCTTCCATTTTTAAGGTTTCCATTGGATGTGTGATTAATCAGTTACGGTTTATGGTGTAAATAAGTCTGTAAAGTATTAAATACCAACCTTTCATTTCTGATATTTGAATGCTCTTTAAAGAGGAAACATAATGCAGTAGTAGTTCGTAATAGTGGTGGGTTCTTTCCCAGATCCTTGAAAGTTAACAGTCTTAATCTCTAGCGTGATCTCTGAACTCTTATTATATGAATTTATGAAAAACTAGGGTGTGATAGTATAAGCTGATGTGAGGGAAGCTTCAGAGATCTCAGTTTGAAATAGTGGTACATGGGAGAAGATTGGAGAGGTTATTTGTACTGCAGAGCTGTTAAGTCTAGTAAGAAAGTGGAATAGGTGTAAACCATTGTGTTCCTTTATCCTTTAAGACAGAGAAGACAAACTCATGAACCAGGCAGCTACTTAAATGAGTGAAGTGGGCCCTGGTGTAAGAAAATGTGATGGTAAGGGATCTGGGGAAACTGGAGCAGGCCTGCACCGTCTGATAGGGGCTACAGTTGTTGCTGTGCTGGAAATGTGGGCCCATTGTTCTTGGAGATTCCATACTCTTTTGTAAAATGTCTTGATTTTTAAATGTCTATAACCAATTCGGATAAAAATAAAATACCCAAAATACTTCAGTGTGGACTACACAGCTTGCTTCACCAATGTGCTACTTCTGCATTTAAGGGTTCTCTGGGGATATCTAAGGTTTGGGATAAATCACTGGTTTTTTGTAGTTTAAAAAAATGAAGCAATTTATTAGCTACTATAATCAAATGCTTTTTTTTATTTGCATTTTAGTGTGGGACTACAATACTGGCAGAGTAGGAGCACCATTAGTTTGCTGTGAAATCAAATTAAAGAACTGGGAGGAAGGTAATAACCTTTTAACCACAGAGCATTAATTTATATAATATTAAACTTTAGAATTGTGCTTCATTTCCTTCCTTACTTTAGAGTGTAAAATCACCCACAAGTGCTCACTTTTGTCCTTTATAATAGAAATATTTTATCTAGAGCTATATGAATGCATTTATTTTGCTTATTTCAAAGATGATTTCAAAGAATTGTAATGGTTTTTATTTGCTTATTTTATTACATAAATGCAAATAAGAATTATGGGAAAAACTTGAGAAATGTGCTAAATAAATAATGCCCATAAATTACAAATGAACATATTTTGTAGAAACAAACTCATATAATTCATTCTATGAAACGGAAGATTTTTACCTGTTTTTTCTTTTTTCTTTCTCTTCTCTGAGGGCTTCAACCCAAAATTATCAGAAGGAAATTTTTACTATAATTACATGAAAATCTATTGTTCATGCCATTTAAATACTAGTCACTTCTTAAAAATTTTATATGACCCTATTAACATGTACATATTATCTGTGATTTGTTTGGGTGCACTTTTCTTTTATGCAAAGAGATTCTAAGGCTTGGGTGTCATTTTTCAGCTATCTTTTAGCAGAGCTAGTAAAAATGTTTAATAAGCTTAAACATGGAACCATTTTGAAATTATCTGTAAGGAATAAATCTTCTAAATATATAGTAATTTGATTTTATACAGAGATTTATTCTCAAAATGCATGATTTAACACTTTTATCAGTTACTAGTATGATATTTAAGAATCTCTACAGAATCCTTAAAGGAATTGACCAGTGTCGTCCATATGTAATTATTTTGTACAGTAGATGTTGGATTTTTGAGTTTAATTTTTTCCTCGGAATAGTAGTTTGAAAGCAGAAGTGCTTAGGGTTAAGCAGCTGAAAATTTGCGACTAGTTTTATGTTGATGAATTTTGTTCGTAGTGCCTGCCTTATTTCCTTTGGGAAACCCTGATTGGATCAAAATCAGATGTCCCTATTTAGAAACTAATAGTTTCAAATATTCACATGATGCACGCAGGGATAAAAATGTTGAATTAACTCTAAATTATTCTATGTTTGTTAGGTGGATACTTTAATACTGATAAGCCACATCCTAGGGGTGAAATTATTATTGGTGGCCAAAATGTGACAATGGGATACTACAAAAATGAAGCAAAAACAAAAGCTGATTTTTTTGAAGATGAAAATGGACAGAGGTGGCTCTGTACTGGAGATATTGGAGAGTTTGACCCTGATGGTTGTTTGAAGATTATTGGTAAGCGAAGTAATACTTTTTTTCTTTAAGTGGATGTTTCCAAAATAGCTTTTCAAAAGAGAGACTATATATTTAGAGAAGCTGTTTAATAGTGTAAGAATTCATCTTTATGTAGTGTTGGTATGGTCTCTGCATTATCCCTGGAATATAAAAATGTACAATAGGGACTGTGGAATTTATAAGGCTTGACATATTATGAGGTCTCAAGGTCTGTTCAACAGCAGTGGTATTTTTAAGTACTACTAGATAATCCTTAAAGAGTCCAGTTCTTAATAGGGAATATTCATTCTTGTGAATTCTTTGCTATCTAGAGGTTACTAGGACTCTTTTCCTGTCAGAACCATGTCCTTCCCTTGCCTGTGAGAGCTAAGGAAGGCCTGGCAGCTCAGTACTAGGACCTGTGGGTGAAAAATACCTTCCCTGCTTCTCCTCTTAGGTTCTTTCTCTCAGTTAATGGCACTTCTATCCCAGTCGTGCCATCTCCACACTGGCAGGAGATGAGAACCTCTTCAGTCAGCTCCCCATATCTAATCCATATCCCACTGCTTTACCTTATAAGATATGCCTCGAGATCATTCTTTTCTGTCTGTCCCTCTTTCTGTGACCGTAGGTCAGGCCTGCACCTTCTGTCACCCTATTGCAAGAAATTCCTTTCTGTTGCTATGCTCACCCCTGCTGAATGCACCCTCTCGCTGCCACCACGTGATTACTAAACCCCCATCTCACTGGCTGCTTTCCTGCTGAAAACCTCCCCTCCTCCTGTATGCTGCAGTAATTCAAGCTGGCACGCCTCTCTCCTTTGCCAGTGTTCTTCCACTTGGCCACTGCTCAGTCTTCCCTCAAGACTCAGCTCAGGCCTCCCTTGCGGGAATTCTTTGAAAATCAGCAGGTTGGAGAGTCCTAACACCTAGTACTACCGTATCGTATTAAAGTGATACATTTTTTCGTCCTGCTTCTCTTCAGATAGAATGTGAGCTTTCAGATGGCATTGAGTATATTCTTGACCTTTCTGGTATTAATGTATACCAGGAACAGAATCTGTTCAGCAGAACATGCCTGAAGCCCTGATGATGGGGTCCCTTAATCAGAAGCTAATTCCTTAAAAGAATATATTTAGTAGTACCAAAATAAGGGCCTAATTTTATATGTGTTTTTAATTTTAGCATAACTACTATAGTGAACTTAATTGATAGCAAATTACTTAGGGAATGGCAAATATTTCTGTGCATTGAAGGTATAATAATATTGTCTTCCAATGTGCCCCCCTCCCGGCCTTGTTTTTGCGCAGATCGTAAAAAGGACCTTGTAAAGCTACAGGCAGGAGAATATGTTTCTCTTGGGAAAGTAGAGGCAGCTTTGAAGAATCTCTCACTAATAGATAACATTTGTGCATATGCAAACAGGTAAGAAAGTAGAATTTATGCTACTTTTTTTTTTTACTTAAAACATTTGGTGTGCTGTTGGCATTTCCTTTCTATGCCGGCCTTCTTTGTAAAATTATACCAAGAACTCTTCCTTCTTATCCATTGTCTCTGGGAACGGCCTGTTCTCATTACAGCCGTTAGCTGATTCTTCCCTTGTGATGCTCCTCTCCTTACCTTCCTCTGTCCCTGTTTTCTGTTTTACATCTCAGTGCGGTGTTCTGTGTGACAGGAAGGGGAAGGAAATAAAATCCTCCTTCCTGCTGCCTTGCTACCTGTCGCTCTGCACAGGGAAGCTTCCCACAACCAGTCCAGAGGAGAGGCGAGTAAAGAAGGAAGTTGGGGGTGGGGTCAGAGAGCAGTGCCCTGCTCTGTTCTTACTACCCCCTGTCAGTTTGAGCCTGCCTGGGACCCTAGCCATGTGTGGGCTTCCATTCCCCCTTAAGCCATGCTAAGCTGTGGCTTCATACATAGCATCTCGAGCCCACGATGATATAGAGGCAGCTGGGAAGGAGAGTTTAAAGTTAAAATCCCAGAAATGCACTCTTGGGAAATGTGTTGGAATTTCAGATTGGCACTCTGATTACATTTTTTCATAACAGTATTGCATGTGGCAATCATTCTCCAGAGTTAATGATCGGATATTTTGTGGCCAGCCTGGGACCCTTACTACAGCAGTTGGACGTAATGCTTATTATGAAAAGATAAAATCTGGTGTTAGGAGAACCAATTTAGAAATAGGCTTTGAGGTACAGCCCACTTTAAAGATTTACTGCATTGGTTTATAAATGATTCTGCCCTTTGTTAGTCATGAAGTGTTTTCTTTAGTGATGCTGCAGTTCTGGATTTTCATATGTGATATTAACCAGAACTGACCTTCTCCTGATGCTGCTGCCGTTTCTTCAGGTTGCTGCCTTCGGCGGGCATACTCAGAGTTCCCCTAGAACACAAATGCCCATGATAACAAAGGAAAAAATATGTATAATCACATTACTTTGATTTGTTGCCAAATTTTTTTAGAAACAGTTTCATATGTACATTAGCTTTCAGTTTTGTTTAATCTGTTGATGTGAATTACTGACTTTTTATGGATGAATTTTCTGATTTTGTAATTTTCTTTTTTAAAAGCATAATTCATAGGAGTTATATACATAGTTGAAATTTGTCATGAAATGTCAGGTTCAGGTTTCTTTAGCAGTGAATTCTGCCAGAGCACCGCAGCACGTTAATGAATCAGACAGCAAACGTGGCGGTACCAGATACGGCCTCATGCGTGTCGCTTGGGATGGTGAAGAGCTGATCGCTAAATGTCAGCGTAGCCAGTTAACCGCGGTTAACACGGTGTACGCTGTGTGGTGCCTTAACCAAGTTGCCCTTTATTTCAGTTATCATTCTTACGTCATTGGATTTGTTGTGCCGAATCAAAAGGAGCTAACGGAACTAGCACGAAAGAGGGGACTTCGAGGGACCTGGGAGGAGCTGTGTAACAGCTGCGAAATGGAGAATGAGGTGCTCAAAGTGCTCTCTGAAGCTGCTGTTTCAGGTGAGAGAGTGTTCAGCTGATTCCGAGAACTGAGATGGGAAGAGGCTACTTAAGCTTGCTTATCCTGTTTTTGCTGCAAGGGCTTAGTTACATTTCCTGCTCAGAAACCAGTCATATTTTCCCACCATTAGTAGGGAGAAAAACGTACTTGTCAGTCCCCCACTGAAGCCCCTTTAGGGACACACAAATCATCCACGCCCACCACTGATGGACATGTCTCAATGTCCTCGGCAGCTTCTGTTTTCTGGGTTGGCCCTTTCTCCACTCTTCTCAGCTGTTTCCAAGGCCCTGCTTAGCTTCCTGGACACCCCAGCCCTCAGTGAACCATCCAGGACTCTTTGCTACCCTGTTAGTGTGCTGGTAGTCGGTTGAACTCATGTGTCCTCCACCCCTTGTGTGTGTGTGTGTGTGTGTGAGTGTGTGTGTGTGTTGAGGGGTGAGTGCAGAGAGACTTTGTTTAATGTTGTTGGTTTCATAAAAACAGCTGTACCTTCTGAGTCATCAGTGTCATGGGTAATACGAGTATGCATTTTTATTCTCCTTAGATATGTTATTCAAGATTATGAAAAATGTAAATTGCATTTAATCAGACGAAATCATTTTGACCCTTTATTTCAACAGTAATTGTGTTTTGTAGTATGTCAGCTTGAAAATAGTTTCCAACTTTTCTAGGTAACTTGAAATCCTTGGTCTGATGCTAAATTGAGTTAATTAATGGATATGAAATTAGAAACCTACATAATTTCTAAGTAAGGTAGAATACTGAAAAAATAATTAAGCATAATTTAAAATTTATATGCCTTCTTGCTTTATTTTTAAATTTTATATATATGTTAACAGCTCTGAGATATATTATAATTGACATACCAAACAACTTGCCCATTTAGTATATACAATTACATAGTTTTTAGTGTATTCACAGAGTTGTACAGTTACCACAATCAGTGTGAGAGCATTGTCATCGCCTCAGAAAGAAATAGCGTGTCTGTTAGCAGCCACTCCCCACCGCACCTCAGACCTCCTAGCCCTTGGGGACCACTGATCTTCCTGTTTCTATAGATTTGCCTGTTCTGAAGATTTTGTATAAGTAATACCATATGATATTTAGGGTTTTGTGACTGGTTTCTTTCACTTAGCATGTAGTGTTCATCCATGTTTTCTTGTCGTAGCATGTATCAACACTTCGTTCCCTTTTATTGCAAAGTGATATTTGGTTATCCATTCATCAGTTGACACCTGGGTGGTTTCCACTTTCGGCTGTTAATGAATAATGTTGCTGTGACCATTTGTACGCAAGCTTTTGTGTGGGTATACTTATTTATTTCTGTTGTGTAGATAACTAGGAGGAGAATTGCTGGGCCTCTGCTAACCTTATGTTGAACCTTCTGAGGAACTACCAGGCTATTTTCCAGAACATATTTTTCTAAATATTTTCCAGACTATTTTTAAAAATGGTGGCACCATTTTACATTCCCATGAATGTTGTATGAGGGTTCCAGTTTCCCCACATCCTTCCCAGCAATCAATATTGTTCATCCTTTCAATTTTAGCCATCCTGGTTGGTGTGAAGTGGCCTCTCATTGTGGCTCTGATTTGTATTTCAGATGGTGGTTTATGATGTTGAGCATATATTCATGTACTTAGTGGCCATTGTATGTCTTCTCTGGAGAAATGGCTATTCTGATTCTTTGCCCGTTTTTTAAGTGAGGTTGTCTTTTTATTATTGAGTTGTATGAGTCTTTATATATTCTAGATGCAAATCCATTATCAGATGTATCTTCTCCCATCCTGTGGGTTGTGTTTTTACTTTTCTTGATGGTATCCTTTGAAGCACAACAGTTTTAATTTTTTTTTTTTTTTTTGCGGTACGCGGGCCTCTCACTGTTGTGGCCTCTCCCGTTGCGGAGCACAGGCTCCGGACGCGCAGGCTCAGCAGCCATGGCTCACGGGCCCAGCCGCTCCACGGCATGTGGGATCTTCCCGGACCGGGGCACCAACCTGTGTGCTCTGCATCGGCAGGCGGGCTCTCAACCACTGCGCCACCAGGGAAGCCCAACAGTTTTAATTTTTATAAGATACAGTTTATTTTTTGCTTTTGTTGCTTGTGCTTTTGATGTCACATCTGAGAAACCGTTGCCTAATCCAAGTTACAAAGAAGTAGCGCTTTGTTTTCTTCTAAGAGTATTATAGTTTTAGCCCTTATATTTGGGTCCTTAATCCATTTTGGGTTAATTTTTATATATGATGTAAAGAAGGGATCCAACTTCATTTTTAAGCAAAATCTATATTAGGTTTACACCAGAGAAACAGAATCAGTAAGTTAAATATATTAAGAAACTTATTGTAGGGAATTGGTTTACATGATTATTGGGGGCTGGCTAGACAAACTTGGAAATATGTAGGGCAGACTGTTAAAAAAAAAAAAAGGTGGACTGGAACTCCTAGGTACGAGCCAAAGCCCCTGTCCACAGGCAGAATTGATTCTTGTTTAGGGTGCCTCAGCTCTGCTCTCAAGGCCTTTCAACTGACTTAGTCATATCTGCAAAACCACTTTCAAAGCAACACCTAGATTAGTATTTAATTGAATAACTGGGAACTCTAGCCTAGCCCAAATGATGCATAAAACTATCATAGCCCACCCATTGTCAGCTTGGCACCCAGATACATTTCCTTACACCATAGTTAATTTCCAAGTAAAGACAGTAACAAAGTCAGACTATCACCTAACATTATACACCTGTTCTGCGTGCAACTGAAGATACATTAACCTTTTCCCCAGAAGTGGATGCAGACCCCTTGACTGATGTTTTTTACTCTTCTCCTTTGATATCCTGTAACTTAAATACTGTGATATAAAGTGAACTTATTAATATATTGTGATAAGAGAATAGGAGGGAAGAAAACAAAAATATTTGCTTAACATACATACAAGCATATTCACAACAAAATAGGGAAGAAATACTCATAATTATACTTAGAGTCCCCATTTCTTCACCTGGTCATTTGGTTGTAGCTGTGTTCATTTTTCTAAAACCTGGTCTAGATGATATCACTGTACCTAACTAACGTCATGTTGAGTCAGGTCGTAGAGTGCGGTGCCGACTGAGCACTTAACAGCTGAACGTGGGCTTCCAGTGCTTGCCTGTGAGTCTCCCCACATCTCCGTAGTGTCAGACTCCTGTCCCTTAAGAACTGTCGTCCCTGCCTTACTGCTTTTTCTCATAGTGGTTTTTCCTCTTAGAAACCACTCCTGACATATTTTTCATCTTTGAAGAATAAAACTTTGTTATTTCTGTTTCTTTTTACAGGTTAGAGTTAGTATATCATTTTTGTTCCCAAGGCACTTATACCTTTTAATTCAATTCTTTTGAGGGTATATACATTATTATGGCTAGGTGTTTACCTGTTTCCCGATAGTATACCAGTTGAGAGCAGAAACTATTCATTTTTGTATTTTAAAAGAATGTTTAGTAAAGCACTTTTATACAGTATTTTTTTCCTGGTAAATATTTGTTAAATGAATGCTGGAAAAGTAAATCAGTCTTTTTAAGGAAAGGTGTTTCTTCAAAACTACATCTCTTTTCCCTGTCTTCCCCCCACCCCCCGCCCCCTTTCAGTTTTCCACTGTTGAGGACCTACTTGGTATCAAGCACTGTGGGAGAAGCACAGTAGTGAGCAGACGTTCTTCCTCAGAGCTCATGGCGAATATCGTGGCTCAGTGACAAGATTCTGTTTAAACTTTATTATTTCTTAGTTTCTAAAGTGATTTTTTAAAATAAATTCAAAGAAAACAAATAGGTGTAAGGTAAAAAGTGACATTGCTTTTTCCTTAATCCTGGATCCTAGCCCCCTAGAAGTATGCGGTTTATTTTGGTGTGTATCCTTGTCGTACACATCTAGTTGCATATAAGTTTATCTAGTGTTAAAAAACAAAACAAAAGCAAAACTTCTTTTAAACCTAACAATATATCGCAGGTATCTTTATATACCCATACCAGATAGATCTAACTCATTTTTAGTGACTGAATTGTGTACGTTTTATGCCTGTATCATAATTTATCCAACTCCTTCTATTGATGGACATGTAGATTTTCTCAGCAGTTTTTTGCTATTGTAATTCTCATACATAATCTGTTTCTTACTTCTCGTATTTCTGAGGGATAGATTGTTTAGAAGTGAGATTTATGAGCTGTTGGCTTTGCATTTTGATGAGTGATCAAAGACTGAGGAAGTTAAATTATTTGCCAAGAATTTTAATTGTATATTTTTCATGACTTTGCATTTACATTTCTTTTCACCATCTCAGCAAGTCTGGAAAAGTTTGAAATTCCAGTAAAAATTCGTTTGAGCCCTGAACCGTGGACCCCTGAAACTGGTCTGGTGACAGATGCCTTCAAGCTGAAACGCAAAGAGCTTAAAACACATTACCAGGCGGACATTGAGCGAATGTATGGAAGAAAATAATTATTCTCTTTCAGCATCAGTTTGCTGCAGGGAGCTCAGATCAAATAGGAAAATACTTGAAATGCATGTCTCAGACTGTGAGGCAGACTCCATTCCTCATATTAAACCTAAACTGTTATTTCTCATGACATCACCATTTTTAACTAACAGGATTAGTAAAATATTAAGACAGCAAACTGGTGTCTGTCTCTTCTTTCTTACCCTCCTCCAAGTTACTTTACCACCTAGGACTGCACTTGTCAGCATGAGGACTTTTTTGAATCATCTTGGGGGACCAGTGATTTTAAAACCTCAAGTTTTTAAACATGATTTGTATGTTCTGTATAATGTTGAGTTTGTAACTTTTTAAAGTTTGGATGTATAGAGGGATAAATAGGAAATACAAGAATTGGTTATTTGGGGGGCTTTTTTACTTACAGTATTTAAACATGCAAGGGTATGGATGTGAAATTATGTAAATTTCATTCAAATGCTTATGAATCAAATCATTGTTGAACAAAAGATTTGTTGCTGTGTAATTATTGTCTTGTATGCATTTGAGAGAAATAAATATACCCATACTTATGTTTTAAGAAATTGAGACCTTGTGAATATATGCCTGACAGTGTCTTCTTTATATATTTATTTTTTCTTAGAAAAAAAATTGTTTGGTCCTGCATGAAACAAAATAGCAATAGAGGGTTATGGTTTCATAGTAAAGAAGAAAACGCAGCAAGGGTAGCACCAGTGCATCATTAATCTCTAGTAGCTTACCATCAGAATATCCAGAGTCTTCTAGTTAGCTGTGGAAACTAGGAAACTAAACTTTTAGAATTGGGAACAATTTTAAAAGTTAAGGTAGAATTAAAAAAAAAAAAAGGAAAGTTATTCTTTATTTCATTGACTACATGTACATTGAGTTGTCTGTGTTTATGACATATTAGTCACGGATAATTATTCTATCCCACTCTACTTTTAGTCTAGCTGTTTAATGATATATCTCATTTCCAAATTAGGATTATTTTCTTGGATAGTTTGCACTGGGTATGTGTGTCAGCCACTGTCAGTGTCTGTTGGCAGCTTATTAAAAAAGCACCTTATTTTTTCTACCATAACCTTTCTACATTAGAAAATGAAATCATTTAGAATGCTTCTAGTAATAGCATTCTTACTATGAGATAGATGAGAATTTAACTTTATAATGAGGTGAGTTAAGATTTAATTTGCAGGTTTTTAATGTCAGTGTGGAAATTATTTGTGATTCTAAAAATACTGTATCATATATAGTACGTCTTTTCATTTGTATTGCTTGTCTGTTGTTGTTTGGCTATTATTAAGAGTAATGTTGCACCAATTAAGATGTGTTTAGGATGTAAAAAAATCATAGGTACCATGTTTTTCATGTCATATTAGTTATTTTCTTGATGCTCAGTTACTTTAGGCACCAAAAAGGCAAAACAAAACAAAAATATACATATGTGAAAAGGTATGAATGTAGATCTGCGTAGGATAGTGGGAGTGTTGAGGACCTGTAACCCTGTAGTTTTTGGCCGTATCATGAACACATCGTATTTGGAGATATTGTAATATGGTGTTTTTCGTTTTAAACTTTTCTTGTATTCTTGTATATATTTGTGTTATGTTTTGAATGCTTTTCTTGTCATAGTTTAAGTTTTCACAGAGTTTTGAAAAACTGCCAAGAAGAAGTAAAAATAGGGAAAAATTAAATGGAACCTCTCTAAAATGTTGTGATCTAAACATTAAAGTCAGCTTGGGCGGACAGAATTTGTTTCTGATGCTTTATCTTTAGAATTATTACTTGCTTTCAAATGACGTTTGGAAAGTATTTAGTAAAAAACATTCAGCGCTTCAAAGGAGAGATACCAGTATAACTGTGACTTGAAATAGTGGCAGATGAATATGTAGCTTATCACTGATTCAGAATAAAAGTTGTTTCTTTTCAGAAACATCTAATAAGACTGGCTTAATCTGTACATAGTCCCATTTTTCTCTCTCTCTTTTTTTTTTATAGTTCCTTTCATTCCTAAAATACCAGATGCCAGGTGTCAGATGCCACAGCAGAATACGAAATTAGATAAGTAGAATCCCCTTTCCAATTACTTTCTAATCCAAACTATCTTTAGTGACTTGAAAAGTAGTACGTTTTAATGTTATCCTTTCAAAAAAGAAAAAGTTCGTTGATTTGGGGGGGAAAAAAAAACACCCAACAACTGTAATTTGATTATAAGAAAAATACTGGTTTAACCAGAAGATACCTGGAGGGAAACTTTCAGGAATTTCACAGTAAATGGCTAAGTCTAATTAATACACACATCTGAAAAGAGACTCTAGATTCTAAAAAGATGTCTTCTGAGAACTGTTGTTTCCCAGAAGTAAGCTACATGAAGAGTTCTTGAGTCTCTCCTGTAAGTGTCTAGCAGTTTACATCAGGTAGATTGGTGGCCACCTCCGTCCCGTCCCCCCACCCCACCGAATCCCCACTCCCCCGCTGGTATTTCTTAGCTTAAACTTCATTAGAAAGTTCTTACAACAGAACACAACTTTAAGTGTTAGCTACTTTTTAATACTACTTTGTTTTTAAGTAATGGATTTGATATCCATGATCTCTAAAGTTTCTGATATTAAAACTCAGTATTATGTTTTTCCAAAGAAAGAAAAGCTCTCTCCATAAAAAGCAAACTTAATTTGACATTCCTGAAATACTCATTGAAAAAGGAGTTAGGAGAATTGTCTTTCTCGGCCTAGCAGTCCATCTGAAGGGAGACTTTGCTGGAGAAGCTCTGTTCTTGACGTGCCTGCTTTGCTAGCATTCTGTTCTCACTTGCCCTGAGCCCCCTGAGTCCCTCCCTCCCTTGGGCTTTGACGGCACGGGAGCCACACTGTCCGCCAAGTCAGTGGTGATAAGAGGTTTTCTGTGCGCAGAACATTCACATAGCTTGAAGGCTTGAATAGAGATGATAAATCAGAATTTGGCATTAAAATTTGTGGGGCAAAGGCAAGGTGGCAGCAATGAAACATCCAAATTTCGTGCCCGCACGGAGTCCTGGCATCATGGGAGGAAGCGTCCTGTCTCCGAAACCGACCCCTCCCTGCCTTCAGCTGCTGTTCATGTTGGTTTCTGACAAGACCGGCTGTATGTACCTTTATACTAACGTGAACTTCTATAAAAGTAGGTTTTTGTATGTAGTCTTGTAACTGTAACAAAACATATGGCAGCTTCAGTGTTTGTTTGGTTTGAATCAGTTTAAAAGATGATTGTGCCTAATTTCTGTCATTAACATTGCTCAGATTATTAAACATAGCTTAATATTTCTGCCATAGCAAATACACCTGTCATTTTAGGATGCGGTAGGTGGGTCTCTGTTGTCATGGAAAGATTCTTCAGACATATCCGTGTAAAAACAGCAGGCTGTGTACCTGTGTTGCCTGATTTTAAGTAATGAAAATAGGTTACCTTCAATCCGATTCCCCTCCAGCACTCCTGTCTCAGATTCCCTTCTCATCGGCCCACATGCAGGCACGCAGGCTACAAGGGCACCTCTGTTTAGAAACCACCTTTCACCCCAGGGCCTTGACATGGGACTGAGTAGGTGTTCCTTAGCTTTTCTGAGCGGATGAAAGTGTTAAAATTATAACGACGGATATGTGTGTCCACATTTAATGTGACGTGCATTTTTCTAGTCAGTTCAGACTTCTCAGAACCCTGCAGCAAACCCTTCCGCATCAGTGCTCTTCTTTACTGATGCCTTTGAATACTGTTCACTTTGGTGGGATTCCTTCAGGGGCAACTTCTCTCCTTTGGTGGTGGTTCAGGCTGGGCTGGAAAGGAAGAAGGGCAAGAAGGTGCTGATGTATAAAATACCAGCCCTAACAGCCCAGCAGTGTGTGCCCTGGAAGCCCCCTGTGTGGGTGCTGAGAGCTGGGCCTCTTGGTCCTGAGCCGCCCAGCCCCCGCTCGGGCCTCCCTCCCCCCTCCCCCTCCCTTCCACTCCTCCCCCCCCCCCCCCCCCCGCCCACGAGCCCAGGGTACGTTCCCCTCTTCTGCTACGTGCTTGGCCTGCCCTGCAAAATAGCCCTCTGCTCAGCTGCAGTGCTGACAACAGTATCGCTTACCTACCTGTGTGGGTTCTAATGATTTCCGCCTCAAGAGGAGTGTGGCAAAACCTCAGGGAGTAAAAAGAAAAGTGCCCACAAATGGAGGAAAGACAGCTGTTCTACAGCCACGGTCACAAGTAGCCACCGGAATCTGATTTAAATCTGTCCACTTGATCAGTAGCTCATCTTTGGAAAGCAAGATGCAGCAGAGGCTGAAAATGTTCTTAAGTTTTTTGCCCATTAATTCCACTTCTAGGAGTCTAAGAAAATACCCGAGATGTGGATTGAGAGTTCCTGCACAACGACCTTCATTGTGACGTTGTTTACAGTAATGCCCAAACAGCTGATATTATATAACATTCATTTGATTCATTTGATTGGTTATATAGGCAAGGAAAGCGTCACTGCAACTTCTTTTATCATGAAGATTATTTCATATTATGCATCATTTGGGGGGAAAGAAAGTGGGAATAAAAATTCAGCAGGCTCTTCCAGTCATAAATCTGTGTGTGTTCGTATGCATGTATAAATGTGTGTGTGTGTGTGTGTGTGTGGTGTGTTTATTGCATAGAGAAGAGCCTGGAAGAAAATGTGCCAACATGGTGTTGGTTTAGGAAGTGTGGCTGACTTATTTTTCTCTTCATACTTTATTAAAAGCTTTTTACCATGGCATTCCCTACTGCTGTCATAAAAATCCAAGCTTATAAGAACAACTAGTTTAAAGCTTTTTTATTTTTCTTATTCTGGCAAAATTAATAATTTTTAAGAGAAAAAAAGTCTTGAAATCGTCTCATGTTTTGGTAAAGAAATAACCAGAAACCCTTATATTTTCTAATCTCTTACTTATATTAGTTTCCTAGGGCTGTCATAAAATAGTACCACAGATTGGGTGATTTAAACAAGAGGAATCTATTCTCTCACATTTCTGGGGGCTAGAAGCCCAAAATCGAGGTATCGGCTGGGCCGGCCGGGCTCCCTCTGAGACCTCTAGGAGAATCCTTCCTTGCATCTTTGTTGCTTTTGGAGGTTTGCATGATCTTTGGTATTCCTTGGTGGGTAGATGCATCTCTCCAATTCTCTGTCTTCACATGGCATTCTCTCCATGTCTTCATCTTCCCTTTGCAAATATCCCTGTGTCTTTCCCCTTTTTATAAGGACTTGGTCATGATTGGGTTAAGGCCCACCCTAATGACCTCATTTTAACCGGACCATCTGCAATGACTGTCTCCAAATAAGGTCCCATTCTGAGATTTAGGAGCTAGGACTACAACATATCTCTTTTTTTTTTGGAGGGTGGGTGGACACAATTCAGCCCATAGCTGAATTTGTATATTTTTTGAAAACTTTCTTCAATTTTACTCCTTTTATTTTTTTTTTTGGCGGTACGCGGGCCTCTCACTGTTGTGGCCTCTCCCGTTGTGGAGCACAGGCTCTGGACGCGCAGGCTCAGCGGCCATGGCTCACAGGCCCAGCCGCTCCGCGGCATGTGGGATCTTCCCAGTCCGGGGCACGAACCCGTGTCCTCTGCATCGGCAGGCGGACTCTCAACCACGGTGCCACCAGGGAAGCCCTTCAGTTTTACTCTTGCTTATCAGTCTTGTTCTGTTTGTCTGTCTTTATAATGTGATATGTGAGTACCTGCCCCAGTCTTCTACTCTTACATTAAACAATTTTTCCCTTGGTAATTCCTGCCCCATTCTGAATATCTTTATTTTCATATACTTAGTTTGATTTTTTTCCTCTTATTTACTGTTTCATTACTTTATTTGAATTTTACCATAACCAAATACTGTGGAACTTTTGTCCCCCAAGCAGACCTTTTCTAAACCCTTCATGTATATCCAATAGATTTGTTACATTCTTCTCCTTCCCCTCTAATGTAGAACTTTATCAGTATCAGTTCAGGTGGTATATTGTTTTTCAGATCATCCATTTAAATAAGTGTAGGTAGCTTGATCATCTTTAAAAGCAGCTCCCACAAGAAATGGAAGATCAGAGAGGTGGTACTTTCCTCCTATGTTTTTCCTGAAAGGCAAAAGTTCTCTGCTCTTTGGTTTTGTCTTTGGCTGATACTCTGATTCTGTTTTATGGCACTGGTGTATTCTTGGCTTGTTTCCTCTCTACCCCCAGGCCAGCAGCCACCCACCTCTGTGGGATGGTTATTGCCAGTCCTTTACAGACCAGGCCTGTGGCTCCATCCCTACTGTGATACACTTTTTTAAAAAGTTTCATTTGAAAGTAATTCCAGACATAAAACATTGCAAAAATATCATAATAGTTTTTAAAGAATTGCTGATTTAACATAATAGATGAATTTATGCTCATTATAACATTTCTAGCAATTCAGAAATATAAACTGAAAATAAAAATTCTCCATCTACACACACAGTTTTGAAAGAGCATATTAAAGGGTGAATTATAGCCCTCCCCTCAGTTCATGTGTTGAAGCCCTAACGCCCAGTACCTCAGAATGTGACTGGAGACTGGCCTTTAATGAGATAATTAAATTAAAATGAGGCCTTTAGGGTGGGCCTTAATCCAATATGATTGGTGTCCTTATAAGGAAAGATTAGGACACAGACACATAGAGGGAAGAACTGGAGACAAGCCAAGGAGAGCGGCTTTAGGAGAAACAACCCTGTCAACACCTTGACCTCAGATGTCCAGCCTCTGGAATGGCGAGAAAGTAGATTTTAGTTGTTTAAGCCCCCCAGTCTGTGGTGTTTGTTTTAGCAGTCCTAGCAAACTAGTACAGGACATAAGTGGACCATGGGGTATATTCTGGAACTTGCCTTTTTTTCATTGAGGGTACACTGGGCATCTTCCTAGGTCAGTATGCATAGGTTTACCTAATTAATTAATAATGTGATCTTTTTAATGGCTTCATAGTATTCCATAGCATGGATGTATTGTAGAATGTATTTAATCATTTTATTGCTGGGCATTTAGGTTGTTGCAAATTTTACTGCTAGGATCAGTGTGACAACAGACAGCCCTTACTAACATTTTTGTGCCTAAGTGGAAACTCATCTATAGGATAGCTCCCTGATAGTGGACTGGCTAGATCAAACCTTTTGCAAGCTATCCAATTGGTATTTTGTTTTGAATGTATATATCCTAACTCCTCCGGTAAATTTCAATTCCAGAGGATGTGAGTCCTTTAGTGATTCTTTGTATCCTCCTAGTCTAGTGTAATATGACTTTCTCCTAAAAGATTCTGAATAAGAGTTTGCTATAGTTTTGCTTTCATCAGTTAGCCTTTAATTCAGGCTAAAATGCAGGGAACAAGGGGAAAGATGGTGAGCAACGTGACCCAGGCAGGCCCATCCCTGTGAGCCGCCATGGACACCGTGTCAGGTTAGGTTTTTTTGGTCATATATTTCCTCCCTCCCTCCCTCCCTCTCTCTCTCCCTTCTTTTTTCCCTGATTACAAATCATAATTTCATATGCCTTTTGAGTCCTTTGTGGAATGGTTTTGTTCAGCTGTTTCCCAGGAACGCACTAGTAATGAGTAACATAAAACCGAATCCAGTTCCATTAACCAAGCAGAGGCTCGTGCAGGTATTTTCTGTAGAACTCAGGCAACCTTGCTGTCGTGTATCTTGCGTTTCCTCCTCTGCAGCATTTACGGGAAGCAGCAGGGGCTGTGTGGGGATAACTGATGTTGCTGTCTGCCACCGTCTGCCACCTGTTCTCCTACCGTGAATCAGCAGCCCCGTGACACTGTCCAACACACATGCTGAATGTTCGCCAGCTGCCACTTCCCGTCTTCCCGCAGTGGCGTAGACACAGAGCCTCTCTCTCTCAGACTCAGGGCACTCTGGGCAGCAGGAAAGGCTATTTCCAGAGGTAGAGAGGATGATGGATGCAGACTCACCATAGCAAGACGCCCACGACCACTGGTCATCTCCGTGCCCTTGATGTTGAAACTGATTATGGATATGTGAAGAAAAAGATGGTTCTGGGATTGCAGTGTTGGTAACAAGAATTGCTTTTTGAATTTTATGATCGGTCTCTCTATTTCCCCTCAAGTCCTTTTTTTTTTTTTTTTTTGCTTTAAAGATACGGAAAAAATAATTTCAGTTTTATTGGAAAAACCTCTTAAACAGCCATGCTCTGTGAGACACTAACAGTTCCCATGCTTGTGGGTTCTGGAATAATAATAATAATGTAATGATAAGTATGATTATTACAGTTAACACTGAGAATTAGCCAAGTATCTGATGTGTGTTAATCCCCATGACAGAGCCACACAAATGGGTGTCCTTATTCATCTTGCTTTACAGATGAGGAAGCTGAGACTTACAGCAGTTAAATGAGTAAGTGACAGAGCTGGGGAGGCACTGAGTCAGTCTGACACACATTGCAAACTAGTTTGGTGGACCCCCGTCTCCTAGACTCCAGACTCTCTTGGTTAGTGCTGCCAGGCCTTTCCGAGCTCTCCTGCTGGTCCTCACCTGTTGACGGGCTGTAATAGCTCCAAACCTCTGCCTTGTTGACCCAAGATGCTAACCGTATCCTGCCCACGTAGTGTCCCACCCTTGCTTCTCCAGGCCTGCCCTGGTGTCCAGGAGTGGCACTGACAAGTTTCCTGAGCAGTCAGTGAAATGACAGCCACTCAGCTGATGGCTTACTGTGTGCCGCACACTGCGCCAGACGCTTATGTAGACGAGGTATAAATGAACACGTTGACTATATGAAAACAGGAAGACTGCTGTATCCTTAGAATGGAGTTTTGTTAACTTCGGTTTAGAGTGGACATCCGAGTTATCCTGTTCCTGACACGCAAGTCATTCTAGTAATTTCTATTTTGGTTTGAATTTGATAATTATAGCCACATTTTCCATTTAAATTTTCCATCCATTGGTTTCCTTTTTCTTTTTTTTTTAAAACTTTATTGAGGTATACTTTATATACCATAAAATTTACCCACTTTAAGTGTGTAATTCAGTGATATTTAGTCAATTTATAGAGTTGGACAACCATCACCACAATAGAGCATTTCCCTAACCTCATAAAAATGCCTCATGCCTGTTTACAGCCACTCTGGGGGCTTCTTTTGCTCCCTCCTGCCCCCATCCTGGACTTTAAAATACTTTCTCAAGGAGGGGGCTCAGAACTTGCACTGTGGACCTTCTGGGATTTCCTTCTCTGTTAGCACAGGCTGTGGTGTCTGGCATCAGTGCTAAAAGTCTAGTTGGTTCTCTAAATCCTGGTGGCTTCAGATGCTGGCTCCCTGAGGGGGACCTCAGATATCTGCAGCCTCTCCCCTGGCGACTTCACCCAGAGCTTTTCAATATGGGGACACAGACACCTACTGTAGCCCCAGCAGGATCCCTCCCACCTCCACCCAGACTTTCCATGGGGCTCTTTCACCTTGATGGGGAGATTCTGTGGGAGGAAAGAGAGCTGGCATGTCCTTGGGTACTAAGGGCAGCCTTCTCTGGGTGCATGGTCAGCACAGACCTCCCCACTGTACCCACCTCTGCTTGGGGAAATGGTGGTGGCGGTGGGTGAGTTTGTTTCCGTCGCTTCTCCTGACTCGTGGTTGCAACGTCGTCTTCCCATGGCCCTTCTTCAGCTTTCGGCAACACTGGAGTGGTTTGCCAGTCGTGCTGTTGAGCAGAGCTCTGGTGAGATGTAAGTGCATCTCACACCTCACCAAGTGACAGTGTGCTGTGCTCCTGTGCAACCCTAGACCTCTCCTCTCTGTCCCACTTTATGTATTTATTTGTTCGCAAAAGTTGCCAAGGAGATGTGCCTGATATCAACTGTGGACTGAGATCCTCACACCAGGAAGTGCAGAGCTACGTAGAATATAGAATCTTTGCTGTCACTGGGAGCTTTGTCCACAGCAATCCCTTCACCTTTTGTTTGGGTATTTCACACACCAGTGTTCCATGTAATATACAATCCTTAGGTTGAGAAAAATTGAGGCTCAGAGACATTAAGTAAACTGGACATGGTCACACAGCAGAGATACACACAAACTAGGTCTGTCTGCAGACTGAGGAGTAACAAGGCGCAAGGAAGAAATCTTGTACCCAACACCAGGGACATAGATTAAAATGAAGGAACAATCCTATGATGGACTATTATGCAGTTATTTAAATTCCTCTATTTAAAAATATTTAATTGAGCAACGGAGGCAGTTAGAAGCTATGGACAAAATGGAGCTTGTGACTATGCAGAGTGAAAAGCCCAGCGTGAGATGTGTGACATGCTCACTCCGCAAAGCGATGCACATTCTAAGAGCACAAGCAAACAAAAAGGAGAATGGGGATAAAGCGAATGAATAAAAAAGTTACTGTTGACAAATATAATATAGACTCCGTGAAGCACAACACCCCTCTGGCACCATTCCCCTTACATTTCTAGGTCTTTTCTTTGGCTTCTCCTGTGTGGGTGTATCCTCCTCTAGCCAGCCCTTTAAACAGAAAGGGCTCATTAGGCTCATCCCCAAGCCCTCTTCTCTCCCCATGTGATCTCATCCAAGCCCAAAGCTTCATAGCCAAGATACGCTGGTAACCCACACATTGCTGTCTCCAGCTCTGTCTTCTCTGAGTGCCAATCCAGTGTCTCTGTTTGCCGAACATCTCTACTTAGATGTCCCAAAGCACCTCTAAATTAAATGCGTAATAATCCTGTCCGTAAGAGCAAGCTTGGTCCTTTCAGCATGCCCTGTCTTAGTGAATGCAATCATTTATCCACCTAGCTACGACCTGGGTGCCATCTTGGACTCCTCCCTTGCACTTATTTCCAGTAGCCAACCAGGCACCAACTCCTGTGTATCATGCCTTCTAAATCTCTTGAATGGTCCATGTCTCCACGTCTGCCACCACCACTGTAGTGCAGTCTGTCATCAACACCCACCTCGATTGTGAAAATAGCCTACTCACTGGTCTTTCTGTGTTCATTTTCTATATTCCTGATTTTTCCCATGCTGCTACCAGGTTGATCTTTCCAAAACATAAATCTAATCATGCCTTAAAAAGAAAGTCTTATTGAGATATAATTCACATACCATACAATTTACCCATCTCAAGTATAAAATTCATGCTTTTTAATATATTCAAAGAGTAGTGCAAACATTGCCACAATCTAATTTTAAGAATATTTCCATCACCCCAAAAAGAAACTACATATCCATTAGCAGTGACCTTCCATTACCGTATATTCCCAGGCCTAGGCAAACACTACTACTGTACTTTCTGTCTCTATGGATTTCCCTATTCTGGACATTTTCTATAAATATAATCATATAGTATGTGGTGTTTTGGGACTGGCTTCTTTTACTTAGCATAATGTTTTCAAGGTTCATCCATTTTGTAGCATGTGTCAGCCCCAGCTGAATGAAGGAATGATGGACTTGGGGCTTGAGGATATCGTGGGTGAATTCTACTCTAACACCAACTAGCTGTGTGATACAGTTGTCCTTCAGTATCTTTGGGGATTGGTTCCAAGAGCCCCTCAGATACCAAAATCCACAGATGTTCAAGTCCCTTGTATAAAATGGCGTAGAATTGTCATATAACCTATGCACATCCTCCTGTATACTTTGTCATCTCTCGATTAATTATAATACCTAATACAGTTGCTGGCACATAGTAGATTCAAGTTTTCACCTTTGGAGCTTTCTGGAATTTTTTTTCTAATATTTTCCATTGGTAGTTGGTTGAGTCTGTGGATGTGGGACCCATGGATACAAAGGGCTGACTGTACATCACTTCTCTCTCCCAGGCTAAGTGTTCTGATCCATAAATGAAAGCTGTGAACTGGTTGTGATGATTCCACTGGCTACAGTATAATGGGCTTAGACTAGTACCTGGAGATGCTGATGCTAGAGAAATGGTTATTGAATCTGAATCTGTGCAGTTTCCATGGGCACAAACCATCCTCTTTCCTGGTCTAAACTCTTACTCACAGGGCTTTGTAACTGGCAATCTCTACTTTTCCATTAGTCAGAATCCTTCACATCCTTCCAGGTTGACCTGAAAACTCCCCTCCTTTGTGACATCTTTCCTTACTAGCTGAACCCGTAGTGATCAGTCCCACCTCTGACTTCTCACTGTCTTGTATCATTTCTTTGATAATTTCTTCTTCTCCTGTGTTCTCTGTTTCTCTTTTTCTAGAAGTCTTGTTAGTCTGATATTGGATCCATGGATTGGTCTTCTAGGTCTGTTATCTTTTCTATCATCTTTTTTTTAATCTCTTGTGTTTTGGACCTGATTTTTGGGACGTGATCTTGGTTTTATTTTCCAATTCTTGTGATGAATTTTTCTGTTTGTAGTCATTTAAAATTTTTCAATATTTCTTGTTTTTGTCACAATTTTCCTTACTTTCTTTAGCATCCTATTTTTATTTTATGGTGCAATTACTGATTAGAGTTTTCTTTTTTTGAGTTCTTATCTATAACTCATTTTTCTTTAAATTTGTTGGAGTAATTAAAAAAATAAAGATCTCTATGCTGAATGGCTGGTCATACTTGCGTTCATTCAAATTAAAGTGTGAGGCAATAAAAATGTCTTGTATGTGGGCAGGACCTGTCAACTGGAGGGCTTTGGAGTTTGAGAGCATCGTGAATGCCAGAATGCAGAGATGTTTCCAGTGGGGCCGTTTGATTTGTTTTGAGAACTCTGATGATTAGACTGGAGAACTGGGTGGGTGTGGATGCTGTCTGGTTTCCAGGTGTTTAAAGTGAGTGCAGTGGGGCAATGCAGCTGCTTCTTGTTCACAACTTCATTTCACTGTATTCATCATTCCTGTTGTTTCTGAGTTCTGAAACTCACCAGGGTTTAGCAGAATAGACAAGCTTTTTTTCTGGAATGTATTCCCTTCCACACAGACTCCACGCTGTGATTTCCTGTTATTTTCATTTTAACATGCCTTCAACCATCCTCTATCTTCCAGACATGTGTTGAATTTTCATTAACCGCCTCCCCTCTTTAATTTTCTTTACTGTTGCTTGGTTTATGTCCACTTAAATTTTCTGGCTACCATTTTAATATGAACTCATGAGTGGGAAGGAGTTAAACATATTCAACTTTTCATCTAGAACTTTCTATACTACTTATTTAATTATTCAAATCAAGATAATTTTCTACTTATGAGACTGGATTGCTGGGGATCATGTTTATTCTTTATTTCATGAAGTCTAGCTCAATTTCTTCTATGTGGGTGCTCAATTGATGTTTCTCAATTGAGCTTTAACATTTAAGGTCCACCACTTTACTTCCTGTTTCACGTTTTTATCTGTCCTCACAAGTGCAATTTCTCCTAAGATGGACTCACATCTGGAGAACTATTTGCATCTCCATTTTATGGCCTTTTCTATTTTCTGTCTTGACTATGCACTTCTGCAGGATTTGAAAGAGATGAGAAAATATGGTGAGTACCCTAGGTGGAGAGATTCATATTCTATAACTCGTCTTCAAAGTGATAGTCCTCTTGGCTTACTTTCCTTCCAGGGAAAAGCATAACCTGGGCATTTTATCCCTTATCTCTTGCTTGTTTTGGCTCACTAGGAAGAGTAGGTTATTTCCTCTTGTAAGTGCCAGAGTTCTCTGAGTTGGGGGGCGCCTTTCCCTCTTTCCCCACGGCTCTGAACATATGGGTGTGCACACTTCCATGCCCCCACCCCACATACCCTAGTATACGCAGGACATTTTTCCCCTCAAAAGAAAACCAAATTGGTACTCTCATCTTATCCAAGTAAAAATCATCAAGCGGAGCAGCATGACATAGTCCTTAAATCCCATAGGTCATATTTTTGGCAAATAGCTGTGTCCTGTAACTGTCATTCCCATAATGTCCAGCTTACTCATCATCGAATGCATAACATTTTCTTGGTCTTGGAATGTTCTATCTCAATTAATATTGGAGAAAAAAAGTCATTCTTCTACATTGTACATGGAAAGTACATCATGGGGGTTTCCCTGGTGGTGCAATGGATAAGAATCTGCCTGCCAGTGCAGGGGACATGAGTTCAAGCCCTGGTCCGGGAAGATCCCACATGCCATGGAGCAACTAAGCCCACAAGCCACAATTACTGAGCTATGCACTGCAACTACTGAGCCCATGTGCTGCAACTACTGAAGCCCGCGCGCCTAGAGCCCCTGCTCTGCAGCAAGAGAAGCCACCGCAATGAGGAGCCCGCGCACTACAACGAAGACCGAATGCAGCCAAAAAAAAAAAAAAAAATATATATATATATATATATATATATATATATAAATCATGGAGGCTTTTCTCATAGAACTATAGAAGAGAAATTGGTGCACTGCTGGGGTCTCCCAGGGGAGATGACTGGTCCAGCTCAGGAGGAAATCTGGAAGATTCATGTATTGTGTACTTGGAAAAATTCATTAGGATGTTTTTTCTTTTTGTGCTTCAGTAATTAATAAAACCACCCCAATTAATTCACAACATGTATTCAACACAGAATAAAATTTTATTTGCACAAAATAAAATTTAACAAATCCATAATCCAACCCATTTGGAATTAGACAATATGAGAAAGAACATTGATTTTTGGGGACTAAGAAAGACATGACTTTGAATAGTAACTCAGCACCATCTTCTTGCTTTCTATATTTCTATCTATTTACTATTGTGGTAAAATATATATTAAATTTACCATTTTGACCATTTTTAAGTGTGCAATTCACACATTCACAATGTTGTGCAACTATTACCACCTTCCATTTACAGAAGTTTTTCATTATCCCAAACTGAAACTGTGCCCATTTATACTAATTCCCCATTTCTCCCTCCTCCCCTCCTAGTAAACATTGTTCAAGTTTTTGTCTCTATGTATTGAATTTGCTTATTCTAGGTACCTCATTTAAATAGACGAATTTACAAATTAGTAAATTACAAATATTGTAACAATACAATATTTGTCTTTTTGTGTTTGTCTCTTTTCACTCAGTGTAGTGCTTTCAAGTTTCATCCATGTTGTAACGTGTCAGAATTTCATTCCTTTAGAAAGCTGGATCCACTGTATGCATAGACCACATTTTGTTTATTCATTCATCTGTTTATGGGTATTTGGGTTGTTCCCACCTTTTGTTTATGGTGACTAATGCTGCTTTGAATATTGGTGTAGAAATATCTGAGTTCCTGCTTTCATTTCTTTGGGGTGTACCCCCAGAAGTAGCATTGTGGGACCATAGGGTAATTCTATGCTTAAGGCTTTAAGGAATCATCACAGTTTTCCACAGCATCAGCATCATTTTACAGATGAGGAAAATGAGGCTTGAGAGGTTACCTTACTAGCCCAAGGTCACATAGCTGACCTCTAAAGAGAGTTATTAATTTAGATAAATAAGTGTGTAATATGTATAGAGCTTGTCATAAATAGGCTGTCCATAAATGTATATTCTCTTGCCTTCTCCTTAGAGTTTACATTTACTTAAGACTCCACAGTCTTTCATTTTCTTTACAGATCTCACAGAAACAAACAAACCCCTGCATCTTGGCTAAAGTGATTCGAGAAGCTTCTCATGTTTCAGAAGTGCCAGCTCCTTTCAAGCAACTCACGTGCTACTTACAAACCACCCATCTGTGTCCCTAGCCTTTCCTCAGACTTTGGTGACTGTAGTTAATTTGTAGTTTATGGTTCTTGAGAATAATAGAATTGCTTTATAAATTTCAATGTCGAATTTTCAGCAATGCAGATTGATCTGCCCCTTTCCCCTGTCTAGTCCCAAACACAAAGGTTGGAAGTAGTGAGCTCACCCTGTGTGTAGGGAGGCTGAACATGAAGCAAAGAGTAGGGTGTGTGGAGTTGAATCTGGGGGCCCTGTTGACCTTTCTTTGTCACAGGCTCTGCCTCTTGGTGTCTACCTTTAGACTTTGTCTTCTGGGTGACAAGTGACCTTCCTTCTCTGTCCTCACTCTTTAATACCTGCCTGTAGGTTTATCGGACATTTAAGTTGGTATGATTGGAAATCAAGCTGCACTTCTCCCAGGATGATTTACATCTAAAGCCTGAGTTCTGATAGTGAAATAAAAGCATATTATAGAACTCCCAACAGGCTGGTTGGTGGGTGCTGAATTTTGGAAACTGGGGCTGAGATGGCCTTCCATGATGACAAGGAAAGCGTGCCTCGTAGGAGAGCAGCTTTGGATATGAAACACTGACATTACCTGCAGTATTTCCTGACTTAAGGACTAGAATTGGGTGAAGCTGCTAAGTAGAACAGTTTGGGAGAAGTCAAAACCTCAAGCACCCTCAGTTCTCTCCTTTTTGGGCCAGGAGGAAATTGATTATTTTCCTGAAAGAGTGAGATCACCAATCTAAAACACTCCCAGTCATGGAGGAGTTTGGGACGTCAGGAAAGTGAGGACAGGAGGAGTTTTATAGCTTTGGGGGTGGAGAGGAGAGCAGTAAACAGAAGGAGCATTTCACACGCGCTGAGACACCGCTTCAGGAGGTGTAGTTCCGAGTCTGTCAACAAGATGGTGCAGGAACTCCACTCTCAGCCTCTCCTCTGAGGCATGATCCGTAGTCTCAGCCAGACTCCTGGTAGATTGATAAAATGGTTAGAAAGCACGATGAAGCCTTCACTGTGGCGAAGATACCTTTCGACGTTTTAAGCATTCAGAATGAATATTCAATTAGAAATGGATCGAGTTCCTAATAAAGTAAATGAAATTACGAATGTGTACAAGAGCTCCTTGTACAGTGCCTGCCTATATGAGGGATCAATGTCAGGGAGAAGCAAAAGGAGACATGGGCAAGAGGCTGGGTGGGGTGATGCAAAGCAGCTCACATTCCCAGAGCATCTTGAAGTCTAACTGGGGATTCGTTCCTTTGTCACACTGGGCATTTACTGCAGACAGCACTACTCTGGGTGCTGTGCAGACAGCAATGAAAAAAATCCCCAGCCTGTTGAGAGCTTGCATCCTATTGGGAGGATTAGACAAGTTAGACAAGAAAAATATGATGATATGCATTATGGGAAAAGTATTAAAACTGACGAGGGGAGGTGGAGGGCTACAATTTTAAATCATGTGACCTCTCTGAGACGGTGACATTTCGATAAGACCTGAAAGGTTGATGGGGCAAGCCGTGGGGATTTTAGGGGAAGAGCATTCTAGGCAGAGGGCACAGCAAAGGCAAAGGTCCTGAAGTGGGAATGTGTTAGGCTGGCCAGTGTGGTTGCAGAGGGAAGGAGGAAAAGCAGTAGGATACGAGTCAGAGAGATACCGCTGGGGGTAGATAGGGGATTTTGTAGCAGATGGATCATGTGAAAACATGTAAGAATTATACAAACTTTGGCTTTTATCTTGGCATGGACAGGAGCCATTGAAGATTCTGAATATAGAAGTGACATGATCCGATTCATATTTTAAAAGGATCACCCTGGCTCCCAAATTGAGAAGGGGACAGAGGTAGGAGCAGGGAGACCAGTTAGGAGACGAGTGTGATGCTCTAGGTCGAGACATGATGGTGGCTTGGGCCAGGGTGATAATTGATTTTGGATATATTTTGAGTCAGTAGGATTTGATGGTAGATTGAAGGAGTGTTTTTATTTTTTTGCGGTACACAGGCCTCTCACTGTTGTGGCCTCTCCCGCTGCGGAGCACAGGCTCCGGACGCGCAGGCTCAGCGGCCATGGCTCACGGGCCCAGCTGCTCCATGGCATGTGGAATCCTCCCAGACCGGGGCACGAACCCGCGTCCACTGCATCGGCAGGCGGACTCTCAACCACTGTGCCACCAGGGAAGCCCTTGAAGGAGTGTTTGAGAGAAAGAGAGGACTCAGAGATGAATGTGAGGTTATTTTCCTGAGCAACTGAGCAGATGAAATTTCCATGAACTGAGGTTAGTTGGAGGAGCAGGTTTTTTGGGGAAAGATCAGGAGCTCACTTTTGGATGTGCTGAGTTTGAGATGCCCCAGAGACGTCCACGTGGAGATGTTTAACATCCACAAACCTGGAATTCAGAGGGGAGTCTGGACTGAGATGCAAAATCAGGTCTCGGTAGGTCTGAAGATATATAAAGGTATAAACTGAAGTGAGAATGGTGGAGTGATGAAGTCCAAGGACCGAGCCTGGCACACACTAATGTTTAGAAGGTTGGAGGAAACCCAAAAAGTGTGATGTCCTCGAAGCCAAGTAGGAGAAAGGGCAAGGGGAAGGAGAGCTCAGCTGTGTCAGATGCCGCTGCTGGGCCAGCACACAAGTCACCCTCAAGCAGGGAGGCTTTCTCGGCCTCAGCGCTGCTGATATTTGGGGCTGAAAGTCGTTTGCTGTGGGGCTGTCCTGTGCATTGTAGGATGTTTCGCAGCGCCCTGGCCTCTCCCCGCTAGTTGCCAGTAGCACCTCCCTCCTGGCCATGACCATCAAAAATATGTCCGTTGGGGTGCATGTGTCTTTTTGAATTAGAGTTTTCTCATAGAAGCACTATTTACAATAGACATGACATGAAAGCAATCTAAATGTCCGTCGACAGATGAATGGATAAAGAAGATGTGGTACATATATATAGTGGAATAATACTCAGCCATAAGAAGAATGAAATAATGCCATTTGCAGCAACATGGATGGACCTACACATTTTCATAATAAATGAAGTAAGTCAGACAAAGACAAATATCATATGATATCACTTATATGTGGAAACTAAAATATGATACTAATGAACTTATTTACAAAACAGAAACAGACTCACAGACATAGAAAACAAACATGGTTATCAAAGGGGAAAGGTGGGAGGAAGGATAAATTAGGAGATTGGGATTAACAGATACACACTAGTATATATAAACTAGATAACCAACAAGGACCTACTGTATAGCACAGGGAACTGTTATCACCATTGTGTAATAACCTATAATGGAAGAGAATATGAAAAAGACTACATATATGTATAACTGAATCACTTTGCTGTACACTAGAAACTAACACAACATTGTAAATTAACTATACTTCAATTAAAAAAATGAATCCAGACATTGTCACAAGTCCCCTGAGACACAAAGTCACCCCCTCCCCCACATCCCCCGTTGAGAACCATTGTTCCAACTCAAGGTCTGAAGAACTAACATTCAGGGAAAGGAAGACCTCCTGTAACCGAAGGGGAAGGACGCTTCTGGGGAAGCTGGCAATTTTTTTTTTAGTTTTTAAAAAATATTTATTTTTATTTATTTGGTTGTGCTGGGTCTTAGTTGCGGCAGGCGGGCTCCTTAGTTGTGGTATGCGAACTCTTTGTTGCGGTATGCATGTGGGATCTAGTTCCCTGACCAGGGATTGAAGCCAGACCCCCTGCCTTGGGAACGTGGAGTCTTATCCACTGCACCACCAGGGAAGTCCCAAAGCTGGCAAATTTGAATTTGACTTTAAAGGTTGGGTAGAATATTGACAGAGAGTAACTGGAACACAGTGGTCGAGGGCATCTCAGCCAAGGGACCGTTCCTGAGGCTTGATAACCATCTCTGTATGGAGATCAACATCTCCTTTTAGAGTCATGGAAACAGTCCTATCATTTTCACCATCTCTTGCTTTCAGCACAAGCATGGTTTCCATGACATCTTTCTTCCTCACAAAGGAAGACTGGAGGTTAAAGGATTTTTTTTCTCTAAAATATGATTTAGGGAGATTTAGTCATGGCAATACATGTTATACCATTTACAAACCGTGATTAAAAAAGAAAAACTACTCTCCCACCCTCCTCACCTCTGCTGCCTCCCCACCCCTGGCATCTTTCCTAAGTGATAAAAGAGAAACTTGTCTTTCCCCCAGTTTCCAAGTACCGGGTCAGATTGTTTTTCCCCTTTGGAATACATGAGTAATTTATTGCTTTGCTTAAATCTGACTCAAAATCTCTCTGCCCCTACAACACACACACACACACACACACACACACACACACACACACACACACACACACACACACACACACACACACACACACACACACTGAACTGAAATAAAACAATCTTTTTTAATTTTTTTAAGCAAAAAATCCATGGGTACATTAGGACTTTTACTGGGCACCTGTCAGAGTGATTATTTTTCCATGATTTTTTTGCTGGACTGTCATATTTTAGCCACTATGTTTCAAGGACAAACTCATGTCGCATTTACAAGACTCTCAACAGGTAAAGTCTTCAGCGAGAGAAGGGGTAAGATAGATTCCACTTTGAGAGCAGGGAGGTTCAGATACAGCTCAAGGTAAAGACCAATTTAAGTGGAAAGCGTTAGTGCTTTGGCAGGAGGGACTTTTTGCAGCAGAGGAGCAGGAAAACCCCTGGATAAGTAGAAGGAATGGGCTACTGGCGTCACGTTATCTTCTTGGAACTTGCTGGACAACTTCCTGATGGCGAGTTCCAAGAACAACCAATAATGTGGAGATGACGTTCTGATGCAGGCTCTGTAAAGCTGGGCAAGGAAATGGCCTATTCCAGCAGTTCCCAAAGTTGGTTACCCATCACAATCATCAGGAATGCTTAAAACAATGGGGGCCACCCCTGGAGTCCTGGGTTGGTCTATGTGGGGTAAGCTCACAGCACCTGTAATTTATCAATGTTCTCCAGGTGATTCTGACCAGCACTTGACCCCACATTGACATTTGGCAATTATTTGCCCAACTTTAAGAGAAATGAAGGCAGGTCGTACACAGGAAGGGGTTCCATAACTTTGTGACTCTGATTTCTCTATTTTTTAAAAAGTCAACCAATTGGTATCTAAATGAAGATGGTAAGATCATAGCAGATATATAGCTGAGAAAAATGATTTTTTGACTTTTTGTTTTAGGGAGATTCCTGTTGAGCATCTGGCAAACTTTTTCATTCCTCTTTTTTTTTTCTTTTTGTTTTTTGTGGTATGCGAGCCTCTCACTGTTGTGGCCTCTCCCGTTGCGGAGCACAGGCTCCGGACGCGCAGGCTCAGCGGCCATGGCTCACGGGCCCAGCTGCTCCACGGCATGTGGGATCTTCCCGGACCGGGGCACGAACCCATGTCCCCTGCATCAGCAGGCGGACTCTCAACCACTGCGCCACCAGGGAAGCCCTCATTCCTCGTTTAAAAAAAAAATTCTTCCACTTCCTCTTGATCATGAACCCTATCATCTAGCACTATTGTACTTTGGTCCATGATGCCCTGTCAAATGAGGCTGGTGCCTAGATCAGGTCAAGGCAATGAGACTCTGCTGGCCAAGCTAGTTTATACATGCTGATGTGCATCTGTCAATCACCTGAAGTGACTAACTTCATGCCTTCTCTCTTTTGTGGTCTATCAGCCTCAAAAAATGCCCATCCCTCATGTTGTCCGCTTCAGAGTATCTTTGGCAATCTTGGCTGTATAACTCCATTCATCAGGGATGGGAAAAGCCAAGAGTTTCGTAATGATGGCCACTGTCACTCCACCCCTTTTTCATTAATAATGATGCAAAGTTTGTAAATCCCACTCAGCTTGCAGGGTATTACTTCACTGTTTTGTGTCTGCCATCCCTATTTTTATGGTCACATCCCAGAACCAAACCAAGAGATCTTTCTCCACGAGCAGTGGAAAGAACATGACTGATGGAAGACCAGTCTTCAAAGATCTTGGTTACTCTGGAACCATAAACATACAATGATATGAAATGTTTAAGGAGTGTCTCCTCTGTAGGATCTTAAAGGCTCCCTGCAAAGTGCTAACTAGCCTTGATCAAAGAGTTGTCTTCTAAGCTTGAAGGTAGAAATCTGTACATGTCCCCAGCTGATCTGTGGTTTTCCATCATCAGTAAGGGCCCCTTCTTCTTTCCCTGGGTGGAGTGATGACTGCAAAATGGCTCATTCTCTGTGAAGAAAGATGGTTCACTTACAAGGCCTTTTCAGAAATTAAACATAATGTTAATATTGTTTCTGTCAGTACTCATCAGCAACTAGACACTCCACCAAGCCAAATCTCATTTAATTTTTATAACAACCATGAGGGAGTTATTAATATTATTGCCATTTTACAGATAAGTAAGACTAAGTCTCAGAAAGGTTAAGAAACTTGCACAAGGCTGGTAAGGGGAAGACCTAGACATCAAACCAGGTCTGCTTGACTCTTGACTTCATGTTTTTTGAATGTCTTTGCCATACTTTGTGGGCTTTGGACATAATCCCTGCACAGTAAATGTACAGAGGCAGTTGGCCAACACAGTTCCCTGCATGCCTTACCAAGAGTACCACCTGTACGTGAAGGCTGCTGGCCTCACCACGGCTGCTGTTGGGGTGGTGGTGGAGGGAGAACACAAGAGGGTAGAATCTGTGATTCCTCGTTCTTTACTGCATTGTTCATATACCCGCAGAAAGGATCTATCAAAGAATAAATGACCAGTCTCCCTGCTCATCATCTAGTCACCACAGGAAATCAAGTTAAAGATGAAATCCTGCATACACCAATATTATCAGTTATCGCCATCAAGGGCTTTAGCCCATTAGGTAACATCAAACCCCTGCCATGTCACTGATTTTTTTAACTATCGGCTGAAGAAGAGGAGACCAGCCCCAAGATTCTCTGTTGTCCTAATTACCAATCAAGTTGCTCTCAGATGGCATGCTCTGTATATTCTGGTAACTTCATACTGTTACCAGAAACTTCATGATCACCTAGGAAACTTCTAATCATCTTTAAAGGATGTTATTTTCCTGAAAGTGTTATCTCCACTAATGAGCCCTGAGGGCATGGTGACCTTGTCTTTCTCCTTCAAAACGCCATCTCCATCCTTCGTTGTCTGTTATTTATATTGCCACAAGGGCTGTCTTCACCTGTTTCACTAAAATATCTTCTTGAATTTAAACAATTTATTTTCACTTCTCTCAGAGAAGCAGCAAGGCCTCAGGCTCAAGAAGGTGCATTTCAGTGATACCGGTTGTCTGCAATGTGGGCTCTCCCCAGGGGTCTATTCTCACAGCGGAGGTGTGCTCAGGCCAACATCACACCGGCTGCATCCAAGGTCAGTGAGGTCCAGGTGGATGCAGGCCCCCGGGGAGTGGGTGTAAACAAGATGAAGAGAGCTGGTTTCTGTTCCTAGGGAATTTACAATCTAATAAGAAAAGGGAAAGAAAGGTATACAAATAAACACAAAACAAGGAGGAATATAATGGATGTCTTAAGAAGGCTTTTCACCAAAGTGCTATAGAAATCCAGAGGATGAAATGGTCCTTTCATAGAAGGACCCACGCATTGGGTTCTTCAGGTGCATTGCAGGGATCCATGCTTTCTCGATCACGATGCTAAGTACACTACTTACCCTCAACTCAGCCTGATTCTAATTCTTTCCTACCGGTGATCATATGTTGAAAAACCAAAGCTGTTTCACTTGACCATAGGTGTTTATCAGTATTGCTTACCCTTCGTTCAGCTCCTTTCTTCTCTGCATTTGGCCTGGTGCCCCTGAAGGTCACCCTCATGTCTGGGTCAGGGTGGCAACATGCCCTCACCAGGTGGGAACAAGTTATTGAGTGGCTTTTTCTGAAGGATCTAGAAGAATGGGTCCCCAATTCACCCCGGATTCTGATGGTGGTGCCTGGATATGACCCCCACGTACCTTGAATGGAGACTTGATGATTCTCGGCAAGTTTTTAAATCATCAGCTGATTTCTAAACCTGGAAAGAAGACACGACTCTTCTGTGTAGGTTATGTCCTGTAATGAGGCTGGGGAGTCTTTTCCCCCCATCATCCTGTCTCCATCCTTCTTTAAGTCATTAAGAACTTCTCTCAGCTGGCTTCCATGCTCCTTCCTATATTGTTTTCCTCCCCCTTCTCTGTGTTCTTGGGAATTCCGGTATTTGGAGGATTTTAGGACTATCTGAGGCAGTGATGATGAAACAGAGAAGGACCCTATAGTCCTCTCCCCCAACCCCCCACCCCCTGTCCTCCACCTGCCTTTTGTCTGTGGAAAAACTTTAACCAAAGAATAAGTTTAATTAGAGAAGTGAGAAAATGCAGAAACAAAGGAAAACAGTCAAAAGAGACCAAATAATAATAGTTTAGTCATTAAGCATAGTCAAGGACCTTTAGTTCCTTCTCAAGGGCTATAGGTAATATTCTGAGCCGTATTCTGTGAGCTATCTTGTAGATACTGAAATCCCCATCAGGTGGAAGAAGTTAACTACATGATGACCAGACTGTAGCCATGACATAAGCTGCCACAATTCCAAGAATTGGCCTCAAGAAAATGGGACAAACCAACCCTGGAACCGAAGATTAATTGTACTTAAAACAATCAAGATGACGCTAGTCAGACCACAGATGATCAATTTCAAGATGACTGTCAGAGCTGACCGTGTTGTTTCTGCATGCAGACCCCTCCCTCTGCCTGTAAAAGCTCTTCCCCACTGGTTGTCACTGGGAGGGGAGCAGTTGGCCTTTGGACAGAAGTCCGCCCTCCAACTCCAACTCTGGGGTTGCTGGCATCCAAAATAAAGCAAACTTTCCTTTCCACCAATCTTGCCTCTTTAATGGCCTTTGACTGGCGAGCAGCCAGACTCCCACTTTTGGTAACAATGAATCCTTGGAGGTGAAAATATAGTCCACGGCTGTTTCCACCCAGAAGGCCCTTTGAGTCCATGGTACTTTGAAAGTCTCTCCTGTCACCTTCCTCCCTGAGGGTGTGGCAAAGTGGCCCAACACTCCCCTCCCCCCTCTTTTTTTTAAAATAAGCTATCATTTTTTAACAGCTCCATTGATACACAAAAAATTGCACAGATTGAATGTATGCAATTTGATGAGTTTGGATATATGCTTACAAAAGTATAAAACTCACTTCATAAAGGTAAATATAAAGTCAGGTACAGAATATGGTACTAGTGTAATAGTTGTATGTTAATCGCTCTTAATTTTACTATAAAAGTTAAAAGATAAAGGAATTAAGCATGTCTATAACTTCAAAAATTGGTTAATGGATAGACAATATAAAAAGATGTAAATTAAGACATCGATTTTCCTCCCCCTTTGTTATTCAGGTCTGCCAAGCCTGTGTTCATAGAATGAAGACACACTCTTGCTGGATGAAAAGAACCTTTTCTCAGCTTTGTCTGCAGAACTGGTCCGCTTTCTTCTTCTATTAAGTAGACTACAAATAAAAGAAAAAAGATTCATAAGGGGGGGATGAGAAAACAAAACAAATGAAAGAAAACAAGACAATACAAGACGAGTCTACGATCATTTCTTGACGTAGCATGTTTTTCTTTCTGGTCCTGTGGCTCAAACATTAATTTAAGGGATTTTTAAAAAAGACTTAAATCTCTTTGTTGTAAGATTAAAGAGAATTTCCCATATAAAATAAAATTAAAAACTCAGATTAAAGAAAGCAACATTGCTAGCCAGCTTTCTCTCATTGGCTACACCATCGACACCTTTGAACCCCAGGATCTCAGATGGAACAACTTCTGAAAACTCTCATGTTTTCAAGTCCTGTTTCTTCAGGGGGGCTAAAGGCTGTGGGGAATCCAGAGGCCACCTGTTTGGCCAGTGGGGGCCACTTCGAACTCTTGCACTGGGTATAATCGCTTTGATTTTCACATCTGATCTGGCAGAACTGAGGCCAGCCCGTGTCTCACACAAACAACTTCCCTTAGCAACAGATCAACTGCTCCTGCTCTTGCTTTTTTTTCTAATCCTCAAAGGTAGACTCACCTGTTTGGAAACCTAACATCTGTGCTCCGAAGTTCAGGAGAGCCTAGGCGTCCTGAAGACACAATGGGATGACCTTCAAGGGAAATCAGGCTGTATTTTGACTAAAATGAAGATTTTTCAGATTTGGAAACCTTGTTTATCCACTGGGGCTCCAATTTAAAAAATGGGACAGTCAGTAGACATCTTCTGATCTCAAGAAGGACATATTGTAAGTTCTGGGTCACTCACCTTCCCACGGCGTCCTCAGTTTTCCCAGAACCTTTGTTGCTCTTAGCAAGCCTTCATGAAAACCACTTCCCTGGATGTCTGCCCCCTGTCCCCTGCTTGTTACAGTCTTCCCAGCTGCCCTCTTACAATACTCCCACCATTATTCATTGTCCCCACCAATCACCCCTCCCTCTACCTGCTCCCTTCATAACTTGACCTTGCCCACTGTCCTCTTAAAGGGGAAGAGCAGAGGTGGAGAAATACTCATCTCAGTCATGCTTTTATGGGACTCTTAGTAGCTCTGAATTCTTCATTCAAGGGGGACATCAGCTTTGATTGCCCCTCGCTCAGCAAAATGCTTCAGAAAGCAGCCTTTTCACAGAGCCCTGGCCACCATACATCACAGCCTGAGGACCACTTCCCTGTGGCCAGAGCAAGGTCCCTCCGCACACAGCTCTGACTTTCTCATTGAAGCTAATCTGGGCCTCTGACTCTCTGCAACCTTGAACTTTCATCGTTATCTTCTTTGGCTGACCATCTGCAGCTCAGTCATCTGAATGTGGATGTGCATAAAGGTTCTGCTCGTTACCATGCCATATACATTTGTCCCACACAGGAGCAGTGACGGTGGCACTAAGGATAAGAGTGTGAGCTTTGGGTTCAACATGCCTGAAGGGAATCACAGAGAACTAGCTGTGTGACCTTGAGCAAGTTAATGAATGACTCTGTGCTGGCCTCTATCTCTGCAAAAGGAAGTAAGTAACAGAACCTACTGATATAGTATTTTTTATTTTTTATTTTTTATTTTTTTAATTAGTTTCTGCTTTATAACAAAGTGAATCAGTCATACATATACATCTGTTCCCACATCCCCTCCCTCATGCATCTCCCTCCCTCCCACCCTCCCTATCCCTCCCCTCCAGGCAGTCACAAAGCACCGAGCTGATCTCCCTGTGCTCTGCGGCTGCTTCCCACTATCTATCTAGCCTACGTTTGGTAGTGTATATATGTCCATGCCTCTCTTTCGCTTTGTCACAGCTTACCCTTCCCCCTCCCCATATCCTCAAGTCCATTCTCAAGTAGGTCTGTGTCTTTATTCCCGTTTTACCCCTAGGTTCTTCATGACATTTTTTTTTCTTATATTCCATATATATGTGTTAGCATACGGTATTTGTCTTTCTCTTTCTGACTTACTTCACTCTGTATGACAGACTCTAGGTCTATCCACCTCATTACAAAAAGCTCAGTTTCGTTTCTTTTTATGGCTGAGTAATATTCCATTGTATATATGTGCCACATCTTCTTTATCCATTCATCCGATGATGGACACTTAGGTTGTTTCCAGCTCCGGGCTATTGTGAATAGAGCTGCAATGAACATTTTGGTACATGTCTCTTTTTGAATTATGGTTTTCTCTGGGTATATGCCTAGTAGTGGGATTGCTGGATCATATGGTAGTTCTATTTTTAGTTTTTTAAGGAACCTCCATACTGTTCTCCATAGTGGCTGTACCAATTCACATTCCCACCAGCAGTGCAAGAGTGTTCCCTTTTCTCCACACCCTCTCCAGCATTTATTGTTTCTAGATTTCTTGATGATGGCCATTCTGACTGGTGTGAGATGATATCTCATTGTAGTTTTGATTTGCATTTCTCTAATGATTAATGATGTTGAGCATTCTTTCATGTGTTTGTTGGCAGTCTGTATATCTTCTTTGGAGAAATGCCTATTTAAGTCTTCTGCCCATTTTTGGATTGGGTTGTTTGTTTTTTTGTTATTGAGCTGCATGAGCTGTTTATAAATTTTGGAGATTAATCCTTTGTCAGTTGCTTCATTTGCAAATATTTTCTCCCATTCTGAGGGTTGTCTTTTGGTCTTGTTTATGGTTTCCTTTGCTGTGCAAAAGCTTTGAAGTTTCATTAGGTCCCATGTGTTTATCTTTGTTTTTATTTCCATTTCTCTAGGAGGTGGGTCCAAAAGGATCTTGCTGTGATTTATGTCATAGAGTGTTCTACCTATGTTTTCCTCTAAGAGTTTGATAGTTTCTGGCCTTACATTTAAGTCTTTAATCCATTTTGAGCTTATTTTTGTGTATGGTGTTAGGGAATGATCTAATCTCATACTTTTACATGTCCCTGTCCAGTTTTCCCAGCACCACTTATTGAAGAGGCTGTCCTTTCTCCACTGTACAGTCCTGCCTCCTTTATCAAAGATAAGTTGGCCATATGTGCGTGGGTTTATCTCTGGGCTTTCTATCCTGATCCACTGATCTATCTTTCTGTTTTTATGCCAGTACCACACTGTCTTAATTACTGTAGCTTTGTAGTATAGTCTGAAGTCAGGGAGCCTGATTCCTCCAGCTCTTTTTTTCGTTCTCAAGATTGCTTTGGCTATTCGGGGTCTTTTGCTTTTCCAAACAAATTTTGAAATTTTTTGTTCTAGTTCTGTGAAAAATGCCAGTGGTAGTTTGATAGGGATTGCATTGAATCTGTAGATTGCTTTGGGTAGTAGAGTCATTTTCACAATATTGATTCTTCCAATCCAGGAGCATGGTATATCTCTTCATCTGTTTGTATCATCTTTAATTTCTTTCATCAGTGTCTTATAATTTTCTGCATACAGTTCTTTTGTCTCCTTAGGTAGGTTTATTCCTAGATATTTTATTCTTTTTGTTGCAATGGTAAATGGGAGTGTTTTCTTGATTTCATTTTCAGATTTTTCATCATTAGTGTACAGGAATGCCAGAGATTTCTGTACATTAATTTTGTAACCTGCTACTTTACCAAATTCATTGATTAGCTCTAGTAGTTTTTCGGTAGCATCTTTAGGATTCTCTATGTATAGTATCATGTCATCTGCAAACAATGACAGCTTTACTTCTTCTTTTCCGATTTGGATTCCTTTTATTTCCTTTTCTTCTCTGATTGCTGTGGCTAAAACTTCCAAAACTAGGTTGAATAAGAGTGGTGAGAGTGGGCAACCTTGTCTTGTTCCTGATCTTAGTGGAAATGGTTTCAGTTTTTCACCATTGAGGACAATGTTGGCTGTGGGTTTGTCATATATGGCCTTTATTATGTTGAGGAAAGTTCCCTCTATGCCTACTTTCTGCAGGGTTTTTATCATAAATGGGTGTTGAATTTTGTCGAAAGCTTTCTCTGCATCTATTGAGATGATCATATGGTTTTTCTCCTTCAACTTGTTAATATGGTGTATCACATTGATTGATTTGCGTATATTGAAGAATCCTTGCATTCCTGGAATAAACCCCACTTGATCATGGTGTATGATACTTTTAATGTGCTGTTGGATTCTGTTTGCTAGTATTTTGTTGAGGATTTTTGCATCTATGTTCATCAGTGATATTGGCCTGTAGTTTTCTTTCTTTGTGACATCCTTGCCTGGTTTTGGTATCAAGGTGATGGTGGCCTCGTAGAATGAGTTTGGGAGTGTTCCTTCCTCTGAAATTGTTTGGAAGAGTTTGAGAAGGATGGGTGTTAGCTCTTCTCTAAATGTTTGATAGAATTCGCCTGTGAAGCCATCTGGTCCTGGGCTTTTGTTTGATGGAAGATTTTTAATCACAGTTTCAATTTCAGTGCTTGTGATTCGTCTATTCATATTTTCTATTTCTTCCTGAGTCAGTCTTGGCAGGTTGTGCATTTCTAAGAATTTGTCCATTTCTTCCAGGTTGTCCATTTTATTGGCATAGAGTTGCTTGTAGTAATCTCTCATGATCTTTTGTATTTCTGCAGTGTCAGTTGTTACTTCTCCTTTTTCATTTCTAATTCTATTGATTTGAGTCTTCTCCCTTCTTTTCTTGATGAGTCTGGCTAATGGTTTGTCAATTTTGTTTATCTTCTCAAAGAACCAGCTTTTAGTTTGGTTGATCTTTGCTATCGTTTCCTTCATTTCTTTTTCATTTATTTCTGATCTGATCTTTATGATTTCTTTCCTTCTGCTAGCTTTGGGGGTTTTTTGTTCTTCTTTCTCTAATTGCTTTAGGTGCAGGGTCAGGTTGTTTACTCGAAATGTTTCCTGTTTCTTAAGGTGGGATTGTATTGCTATAAACTTCCCCCTTAGAACTGCTTTTGCTGCATCCCATAGGTTTTGGGTTGTCGTGTCTCCATTGTCATTTGTTTCTAGGTATTTTTTAATTTCCTCTCTGATTTCTTCAGTGATCACTTCGTTATTGAGTAGTGTATTGTTTAGCCTCCATGTGTTTGTATTTTTTACAGATCTTTTCCTGTAATTGATGTCTAGTCTCATAGCATTGTGGTCGGAAAAGATACTTGATACAATTTCAATTTTCTTAAATTTACCAAGGCTTGATTTGTGACCCAAGATATGATCTATCCTGGAGAATGTTCCATGAGCACTTGAGAAAAATGTGTATTCTGTTGTTTTTGGATGAAATGTCCTATAAATATCAACTAAGTCCATCTTGTTTAATGTATCATTTAAAGCTTGTGTTTCCTTATTTATTTTCATTTTGGACGATCTGTCCATTGGTGAAAGTGGGGTGTTAAAGTCCCCTACTATGATTGTGTTACTGTCGATTTCCCCTTTTATGGCTGTTAGTATTTGCCTTATGTATTGAGGTGCTCCTATGTTGGGTGCATAAATATTTACAATTGTTATATCTTCTTCTTGGATCGATCCCTTGATCATTATGTAGTGTCCTTCTTTGTCTCTTCTAATAGTCTTTATTTTAAAGTCTATTTTGTCTGATATAAGAATTGCTACTCCAGCTTTCTTTTGATTTCCATTTGCATGGAATATCTTTTTCCATCCCCTTACTTTCAGTCTGTATGTGTCTCTAGGTCTGAAGTGGGTCTCTTGTAGACAGCATATATATGGGTCTTGTTTTTGTATCCATTCAGCCAGTCTGTGTCTTTTGGTGGGAGCATTTAGTCCATTTACATTTAAGGTAATTATTGATATGTATGTTCCTATTCCCATTTCCTTAATTGCTTTGGGTTCGTTATTGTAGGTATATTCCTTCTGTTGTGTTTCTTGCCTAGAGAAGTTCCTTTAGCATTTGTTGTAAAGCTGGTTTGGTGGTGCTGAACTCTCTCAGCTTTTGCTTGTCTGTAAAGGTTTTAATTTCTCCATCAAATCTGAATGAGATCCTTGCTGGGTAGAGTAATCTTGGCTGCAGGTTTCTCTCCTTCATCACTTTAATTATGTCCTGCCACTCCCTTCTGGCTTGTAGAGTTTCTGCTGAGAGATCAGCTGTTAACCTGATGGGGATTCCCTTGTGTGTTATTTGTTGTTTTTCCCTTGCTGCTTTTAATATGATTTCTTTGTGTTTAATTTTTGACAGTTTGATTAATATGTGTCTTGGTGTATTTCTCCTTGGATTTATTCTGTATGGGACTCTCTGTGCCTCCTGGACTTGATTAACTATTTCCTTTCCCATATTGGGGAAGTTTTCAACTATAATCTCTTCAAATATTTTCTCAGTCCCTTTCTTTTTCTCTTCTTCTTCTGGAACCCCTATAATTCGAATGTTGGTGCGTTTAATGTTGTCCCAGAGGTCTCTGAGACTGTCCTCTGTTCTTTTCATTCTTTTTTCTTTATTTTGCTCTGCAGCAGTTATTTCCACTATTTTATCTTCCACCTCACTTATCCGTTCTTCTGCCTCAGTTATTCTGCTATTGATCCCATCTAGAGTATTTTTTATTTCATGTATTGTGTTTTTAATCGATGCCTGATTCATCTTTAGTTCTTCTAGGTCCTTGTTAACTGTTTCTTGCATTTTGTCTATTCTATTTCCAAGATTTTGGATCATCTTTACCATCATTATTCTGAATTCTTTTTCAGGTAGACTGCCTATTACCTCTTCATTTGTTAGGTCTGGTAGGTTTTTATCTTGCTCCTTCACCTGCTGTGTGTTTTTCTGTCTTCTCATTTTGCTTATGTTACTGTGTTTGGGGTCTCCTTTTTGCAGGCTGCAGATTCGTAGTTCCCGTTGTTTTTCGTGTCTGACCCCAGTGGCTAAGGTTGTTTCAGTAGGTTGTATAGGCTTCCTGGTGGGGGGGAGTAATGCCTGTGTTCTGGTGGTTGAGGCTCGATCTTGTCTTTCTGGTGGACAGGTCCACGTCTGGTGGTGTGTTTTGGGGTGCCTATGGCCTTATTATGTTTTTAGGTAGCTTCTCTGCTAATGGGTGGGGTTGTGTTCCTGCCTTGCTAGTTGCTTGGCATAGGGTGACCAGCACTGTAGCTTGCTGGTCGTTGACTGAAGCTGGGTGCTGGTGTTGGGATGGAGATCTCTGGGAGATTTTCGCTGCTTGATATTATGTGGAGCTGGGAGGTCTCTTGTGGACCCGTGTCCTGAAGTTGGCTCTCCCACTTCAGAGGCACAGCACTGGCTCCTGGCTGCAGCACCAAGAGCCTTTCATCCACCCAGCTCAGAATAACAGGGAGAAAAAGCAGAAAGAAAGAATTAGTAGAAGAAAGAAAGAGAGAGGGAAAGAAAGGAAGAAGGGAAGAAAGGAAGGAAGGAAGGAAGAAAGAAAGAAAGGAGGGAGGGAGTGAGGAAGGATGGAAAGAAAGAAGGAAAGAAAGGAGGGAGGGAGGGGGCAATGAAAGCAAAAGGAAGTGTGAATGGAAGAAGGGAGGGAGGGAGGGAGGAAGGAAAGAAAGAAAGAAAGACAGGAGGGAGGGAGGGAGGAAGGAAAGAAAAAGAAAGTGGAAAGAAGAAGGGTGGGAGGGAGGGAGGAAAGAAAAAGAAAGAAGGAAAGGAAGAGCGGAGGGAGGGAGGGAGGAAGGGAAGGTAGGAAAAAAAGAAAGAGCAGGTAAAGTAAAATAGAGTAAAGTATGAAATATAGTAGCGTTATTAAAATTAGAAAGTAATTATTGAAAAAAAAAAAAAAAGAACGGACCGATAGAACCCTGGGACATATGGTGGAAGCAAAGCTATACAGAGAGAATCTTACACAGAAGATTACACATACACATTCACAAAAAGAGAGCAGGGGGAAAAATCAAAAATCTTGCTCTCCAAGCCCACCTCCTCAATTTGGGATAATTCGTTGTAAAAAGAGGAAAAGGGCAAGAAGTCTGAAATCTTGCTCTCTAAGTCCACCTCCTTACTTTGGAATAATTCGTTGTAAAAAGAGGAAAAGGGGGGAAAGTCTTAAATCTTGTCCTCAAAGTCCACTTCCTCAATTTGGGATGATTCGCTGTCCATTCATGCACTCCACAGACGCAGGGCACATCAAATGGACCGTGGAGCTTTAATCCGCTGCCTCCGAGGCTGCACAGAGAGATTTCCCTGACTCTGCTCTCACAGCTCCCGGGTATCAGCCTTGGACCTGGCCCCGCCTCTGTGCGTAGGTCGCCGGAGGGCGTCCGTTCTTCGCTCAGACAGGACGGGTTTAAAGGAGCCGCTGATTCGGGGGCTCTGGCTCACTCATGCAGAGGGGAGGGAGGGGCGCGCAGTGTGGGGCGGGCCTGTGGCGGCAGAGGCCGGCGTGACGTTGCAGCAGCCCGTGGCGCTCCGTGCGCTTTCCTGGGAAAGCCGTCCCCGGGTCTCGGGACCCCGGCAGTGGCGGGGTGCACAGGTCCCCCGGAAGGCGGGGCGGACAGTGACCCGCGCTCGCACACAGGCCCCGCGGCTGCGGCGGCGGCGGGCGGCGGCAGGCAGCGGCGGTGGCGGGCCGCGGGGGCGGCGGCGGCAGCGGGCCTCGGCGGCGGCGGCGGCGGGCGGCGGCAGGCGGCGGCGGTGGCGGGCTGCGGGGGCGGCGGTGGCGGCGGGCCGCGGCGGCGGCGGCGGCGGCGGCGGCGGCGGCGGGCGGCGGCGGCGGGCCGCGGCGGGCGGCAGCGGGCGGCGGCGGGCCGCCGCGGCGGCGGGCGGCGTCGGGCGGTGGGCGGCGGCGGGCCGCAGCGGCGGCGGCGGCCCACGCCCGTCTCCGAGGTCCACGCCTTACCCGCGGCTCGCGCCTGTCTCCGGCGCTTCTCTAAGCAGCCCTTTTAATGCCCTCTCCTCGCACACCAGGAAACGAAAGTGAAAGTGAAAAAAGACTCTTGCCTCTTCAGCAACTCCAGACCCTTTCCCCGGACTCCCTCCGGGCTAGCCGTGGTGCTCTAACCCTTTCAGGCTCTCTTCCTGCCGCCAGCCCCAGTCCTCTCCCTGCGCTCCGACTCCTGATATAGTATTAAAAGGATTATGTGAGATCGTACATATGAAGACCTTAACATAGTTTGTGGCATACAGTAAGTGGTCAAAAAATATTAGCTAGTAGTCAGAATAGAAGTCGAGTGAGATTGAATTACATTTATAAAAATCATCCGAGTCTGCAAGCTCCCAGTCCATCTAAGAGAGGCACACCATCATCATGATCCAAGTATCCTTCTTCCTGTACCAAGTAAGAACACGTCAGGGCCCATAGCTCAGTCTTTCCTTCCTCCATCAGTTGAGGTAGACATGTGAATGCCTTTCTTGTCCTCCAGGTGCCAATGGTAGGATAGATAGTATATTGTACACCGGGACTTCTCAAATGTTAATATGCACAAGAATCGCCTGGGAATCTTAGAAAAATACAGATTATGGTCAGGTAGCTCTGAGGCGAGGACCTGAGATTCTGAATTTCTCTTATTCATAAGTTTCCAAGTGATACTGCTTCTTCTGGTCTGGGGACCACATTTTGAGGAGCGAGTACCTATACGATAATCCAATCGGCAGGAGGGAGCTTATTCTGGATAAATATTGGTTGGAAAAAGGATGCAAGGAGATCAGCTGCTCTGTCTTGGCACAGTGTTTCAGGCTTCTGCATGTTCACACTCTAGAAATGGCATGATGGACTATTGCCAAAAAGGTCCTGGAATGGCCATTAAGTCATTCCTGTGGCCAAGGTCATCTTGTTTTCATTTCAGTGTCTCTTTCTCTCTCTCTTTAAAAAAAAAATTAACAAAGGAGTCATAGTAAACATTTAAAACGGGACACAAATATGCATTTTTGAAAGCAAAGGCACATTAAATACAGGTAAAATATATTTCCGAAAAATGATTCAGATACACACTTCTAAAGTCACAGATTTTTTCAGCATTTCTAAGATTTAGGAAAAATGATATAAAGTTCTTTTGACTCTGGAGGCTAACTTTCCTCATTCCCCATTCTGTGTATATATGAATCACACATTCATACCGATATTCTAATTTAGCTGATATTATAACTTTCTAGGGATTATAATTCTTCACTGTTACTGTAAGAGAGATTTGAGGGAGGTGGACAAGGTGAGTATGGGATGGAGGCCCTTCCTGGTGGGCAGAAGCAAACCACAGCTGGAGAAAGGGTCAAGACTTTCTTATTTCATAGTGAATATCATTAGCCTAAGGGTTTTCCAGAACATACTAGCAGATCTGATGTTTCTTGTTCTGTGTCTCCTCACAGCTCTTTGAGGTTTCATTTTGATCAATCAGGATGCCTCAGAGCACCACCTTTGTATTCTAGGTTAAAGCTGCTACAGGGAGAAGACACCTAGGCATTCCCTTCTAGATTTTTGTGGTATCTGTGATTTGCAGAGGAGTCAAGCTCATCATTCTCTGATGGCACTTTTCACGTGGGTAAATTTTATGGTCCCTGGGTCTCTGATCATAGTGCACGATTGACCTAAAAGGGAAACTCTGCCCATGAGGGTGGCCAGGGGAATTTCACAGGGCCCAGTCTGTCTGAGTACCAGACAGCTCTTCCTTCAGATTTTCCCTCAGTGGACACATTCTCCTGATGGACTGGATGTACTAATGTGAAGTTTGCTGTTAGCTTGGCAGCCAGTACTCATGCTGTAAAAGGACAATGGCAGCAATGTGTCTTCTGATACATTGTGTTGGAGGAAATAGCTGGAAAAGAATCGACTCCTGGGCTTCCCTGGTGGCGCAGTGGTTAAGAATCTGCCTGCCAATGCAGGGAATACAGGTTCGAGCCCTGGTCGGGGAAGATCCCACATGCCATGGAGCAACTAAGCCCGTGCACCACAACTACTGAGCCTGTGCTCTAGAGCCCGCGAGCCACAACCACTGAGCCCACGTGCCTCAACTGCTGAAGCCCACGTGCCTAGAGCCCATGCTCCACAAAAAGAGAAGCCACCGCAATGGGAAGCCTGCGCACCACAACGAAGAGTAGCCCCCGCTCGCCGCAACTAGAGAAAATCTCGCTCACAGAAACAAAGACCCAACACAGCCAAAAAAAAAAAAAAAAAAAAAAAAGAATTGACTCCTCCTTTAGATGACCCCCACAGTCCTTGATCCTGCAGACCACGTCAGGACAAATGGAAGGACCTTGGGCCCTGGAAGCTCCTTTTGTTGCAATTTATATTATTACCAGCAGAGATTTAGGCCAGGAATATATCTGGATTCTTGTTTGTAACCTTTAAGGGTACGTGCTAAGTTTATTTATGTTATAATGTCAAAGATTCCTTGACTTTATTCCTTGAGGGGAATGATCACTTAGTACACTTTCATGAATGTGAGTTATGCACTTTAATTTAATTTTACTTTAACATAATTTTACTTTAATTTTTCTGTGTACTGGGAGAAGCTCACGGCTCCCACTAAACCGATAAGCTCTTATGATGTGTACATATCTTTCCCCTTCTTTGTCTAAATCTTTGAATTTGATGGGGTTTTAAGAAATGGAAGTTTATATACTTTAGAATCTTTTTAACCTCTTATATTCATAGGCCCATACAACACCTAAAGATATCTAAAGTTATATTCTATTGGATTTTGGATAGTTTATGTGGCTTTGTGTGACTTGAGAGCAGAACACATTGGATCATTCTATTATTATTCCTGCTTGAGTTAAAATCTGGTTTTTAATTGATGTGTTTACATTTACTATTTCTGTTCCTGGTTGATACATTTAATGAATCAATTTCATAAAGGTGATTGGATAACAAGACTCAACAGAAATACATTAGAATATTTCATTTTCTTTTAGAATGTTTTATGTTAACTTTTTCTCACTTTTTTAGAAAAAATATTTTTCTAAATACTTTGTTTTGTAGACCCCCTTGAGAATCTGATAAACTATTGACTCTCCAGAAAAATACACGTACACGTGCCATTTTGTCCTGGTTCATAATCACCGGTCACTACTGGATTGTATTAACTTTCTAATCTGTACTTCACTGTTATATTGCTGTCTTCCTATGATTATAGTTCCTCATTAATTTGTTCATTCAATCAGGGTTTCTTTCTTTCAGTGTAATATCTAAGTACTATAACACAGTTTTGAGTACAGTGATATGGGCACATTAAGTACTGATCAACCAACTCCATTCTGGGATCAGAGAAGGTTGCAAAGAGATAGTGATGTCCTTGGAACTAAAGACTGAGAGATGAGCTGAAGTCTCCCAGGCAGAATGGATTGGGGGAAAGACTCCTAGTCAGATGGAACAGTATGTACAAGGGCAAGAGGTGTGGAAAATTTGGGTGAAAGTTCGAGAAGAAGGAGCAGGGTAGTAGATGATCCTGGAGGTGTCGTTGGAGCAGTAAAGAGAAGACATCAACCAGAATGCACATAAGGAAGCCTCTAGCTCTATATTTAAGTCCCAACAACATAAAATCAGCAGATCTTTCTGTTCTTTGGTTTGGATGTTCAGCAGAGTCTGGGGGTGACCTAGTTGAAGGTGAGAATGGCTTTTGATAATGGTATTCTTGTCTCTGAAGAAACAACCTCAAACCTTTTGAAGGAATAATTGGTGTTCAATTTTAATTCAGGGGAGTTTGAAGCTTGATCTCACATTCTATGTGGATCTAGGTCATCATCATTATCAACATCTTCATCACCAACAATGACAAGTCACTGCCACTGCCACTCACTTATGTTGGGAGAGCTTAGGCCAAGATAATTTTTAGTAAATATAAGCAAAGAAAAACACACGATCTTGCCATAGAATGCAGATATTGTCTTGTCTGCTTCCACATCACAATATGAGGCAGGAAAAAACTGTTACCTTGGTAAATGAATGATAAAAAATGTGAAAATCCATGCCACTGCTTTACTTCATATCCTCACCATCTCTGGCTTGGACTTCTCAGTACTTCTTCACTAGTTTCCCTGCCTTTGATCTTGTCCTGGCTGCATTATCTCCAGCACTATAGCAGAGGGATTTTTTTAATATGCAAACTTGATCATGGTACTTTGTGACTTAAACACTTCAGTTTTCCCTACTTGCATGAGACAATGTCTAAACCTTTAAATGCAGAGCATAAGACACTCTTGCCCTGGCCACTACCTACTTGTATAGTCTCATCTCTAAATAGTGCTATTGAATGCAGTCTCCTGAATACACAAGTTGTTTTTCATCTTCTAATACTTTAAGATGATTTTCCTTTAGTCTCATAAGCTCTTTCCTTTTTCTGACTGCATAGAGAATTACTATTCATCATTTAAATTCAAATGTCACACCTTCTAAGAAGCTTCCTCTATATTGCTGGGGACAATTAAGACTTTATTGCACTGTATTCCAACAATGTCTTGCTTCTATCAGTATGAAAACCTAAAGGCACACAAAAAAATTATTCTAACACTGGGATTCCTAGGATAGCAGGATTTTTATTCTGTTACCCTTGATGTCCTCTGCACAAGGCTTGGTAGAGAGTTTGACAGTTATTTTATTGAATTTATTTAATTAATTTATTTATACAACAGGCTCTTATTAGTCATCAATTTTATACACATCAGTGTATACATGTCATTCCCAATTGCCGAATTCATCACACCACCATCCTCACCCCCCCGCAGCTTTCCCCACTTGGTGTCCATACGTTTGTTCTCTACATCTGTGTCTCAACTTCTGCCCTGAAAACCGCTTCATCTGTACCATTTTTCTAGGTTCCACATACATGCGTTAATATGCGGTATTTGTTTTTCTCTTTCTGACTTACTTCACTCTGTATGACAGTCTCTAGATCCATCCATGTCTCAACAAATGACTCAATTTAGTTCCTTTTTATGGCTGAGTAATATTCCATTGTATATATGTACCACAACTTCTTTATCCACTCATCTGTCGATGGGCATTTAGGTTGCTTCCATGACATGGCTATTGTAAATAGTGCTGCAATGAACATTGGGGTGCATGTGTCTTTTGAATTATGGTTTTCTCTGGGTATATGCCCAGTAGTGGGACTGATGGATCATATGGTAATTCTATTTTTAGTTTTTTAAGGAACCTCCATAATGTTCTCCATAGTGGCTGTATCAATTTATATTCCTACCAACAGTGCAAGAGTGTTGCCTTTTCTCCACACCCTCTCCAGCATTTGTTGTTTGTACATTTTCTGATGGTGCCCATTCTAACTGGTGTGAGGTGATACCTCATTGTAGTTTTGATTTTCATTTCTCTAATAATTAGTGATTTTGAGCAGCTTTTCATGTGCTTCTTGGCCATCTGTATGTCTTCTTTGAAGAAATGTCTATTTAGGTCTTCTGCCCATTTTTGGATTGGGTTGTTTGTTTCTTTAATATTGAGCTGCATGAGCTGTTTATATATTTTGGAGATTAATCCTTTGTCTGTTGATTCGTTTGCAAATATTTTCTCCCATTCTGAGGGTTGCCTTTTTTGTCTTGTTTATGGTTTCCTTTGCTGTGCAAAAGCTTTTAAGTTTCATTAGGTCCCATTTGTTTATTTTTGTTTTTATTTCCATTACTCTAGGAGGTGGATCAAAAAAGATCTTGCTGTGATTTATGTCAGAGTGTTCTTCCTATGTTTTCCTCTAAGAGTTTTATAGTGTCCAGGCTTACATTTAGGTCTCTAATCCATTTTGAGTATATTTTTGTGTATGGTGTTAGGCAGTGTTCTAAGTTCATTCTTTTACATGTAGCTGTCCAGTTTTCCCAGCACCACTTATTGAAGAGACTGTCTTTTCTCCATTGTATATCCTTGCCTCATTTGTCATAGGTTAGTTGACCATAGGTACGTGGGTTTATCTCTGGGCTTTCTATCTTGTTCCATTGATCTATATTTCTGTTTTTGTGCCAGTACCATATTATATTGATGACTGTAGCTTTGTAGTGTAGTCTGAAGTCAGGCAATCTGATTCCTCCAGCTTCGTTTTTTTCACTCAAGACTGCTTTGGCTATTCGGCGTCTTTTGTGTCTCCATACAAACTTTAAGATTTTTTTGTTCTAGTTCCATAAAAAACGCCATTGGTAATTTGATAGGGATTGCATTGAAACTGTAGATTGCTTTGGGTAGCATAGTCATTTTCACAATATTGATTCTTCCAATCCAAGAACATGGTACATCTCTCCATCTGTTGGTATCATCTTTAATTTCTTTCATCAGTGTCTTATAGTTTTCTTCATACAGGTCTTTTGTCTCCCTAGGTAGGTTTATTCCTAGGTATTTTATTCTTTTTGTTGCAATGGTAAATAGGAGTGTTTCCTTAATTTCCCTTTCAGATATTTCATCATTAGTGTATAGGATTGCAAGGGATTTTTGTGCATTAATTTTGTATCCTGCTAATTTACCAAATTCATTGATCACCTCTAGTAGTTTTCTGGTGGCATCTTTAGGATTTCTATGTATAGTATCATGTCATCTGCAAACAGTGACAGTTTTACTTCTTCAATTTCAATTTGTATTCCTTTTATTTCTTCTTCTTCTCTGATTGCCATGGCTAGGACTTCCAAAACTATGTTGAATAATAGTGGTGAGAGTGGACAACCTTGTCTTGTTCCTGATCTTAGGGGAAATGCTTTCAGATTTTCACCATTGATAATGATGTTTTCTGTGGGTTTGCCGTATATGGCCTTTATTATATTGAGGTAGGTTCCCTCTTTGCCTACTTTCTGAAGAGTTTTTATCATAAATGCATGTTGAATTTTGTCAAAAGCTTTTTCTGCATCTATTGAGATGATCATATGGTTTTTCTTCTTCAGTTTGTTAATATGGTGTACCACATTGATTGATTTGCGTATATTAGAGAATCCTTGCATTCCAGGGATAAATCCCACTTGATCATGGTGTATGAGCCTTTTAATGTGTTGTTGGATTCTGTTTGCTAGTATTTTGTTGAGGATGTTTGCATCTATATTCATCAGTGATATTGATCTGTAATTTTCTTTTTTTGTAGATCTTTGTCTGGTTTTGGTATCAGGGTGATGGTGGCCTCATAGAATGAGTTTGGGAGTGTTCTTTCCTCTGCAATTTTTTGGAGGAGTTTGAGAAGGATGGGTGTTAGCTCTTCTCTAAATGTTTGATAGAATTTACCTGTGAAGCCATCTGGTCCTGGACTTTTGTTTGTTGGAAGATTTTAAATCACACTTTCAATTTCATTACTTGTGATTAGTCTGTTCATATTTTCTGTTTCTTCCTGTTCAGTCTTGGAAGGTTATACCTTTCTAAGAATTTGTCCATTTCTTCCAGGTTGTCCATTTTTTTGGCATAGAGTTGCCTGTAGTAGTCTCTTAGGATGCTTTGTATTTCTGCAGTGTCTGTTGTAACTTCTCCTTTTTCACTTCTAATTCTATTGATTTGAGTCCTCTCCCTCTTTTTCTTGATGAGTCTGGCTAATGGTTTATCAATTTTGTTTATCTTCTCAAAGAACCAACTTTTAGTTTTATTTATCTTTGCTATTGTTCTCTTTGTTTCTATTTCATTTATTTCTGCTCTGATCTTTATGATTTCTTTCCTTCTGCTAACTTTGGGTTTTGTTTGTTCTTCTTTCTCTAGTTCCTTTAGGTGTAAGGTTAGATTGTTTATTTGAGGTTTTTCTTGTTTCTTGAGGTAGGCTTGTATAGCTATACAATTCCCTCTTAGAACTGATTTTGCTGCATCCCATAGGTTTTGGATCATCATGTTTTCATTGTCATTTGTCTCTAGGTATTTTTTGATTTCCTCTGTGATTTCTTCAGTGATCTCTTGGTTATTTGGTAACGTATTGTTTTGCCTCCATGTGTTTGTGTTTTTTACGTCTTTTTCCTTGTAATTCATTTCTAATCTCATAGCATTGTGGTCAGAAAAGATGCTTAATATGATTTCAATTTTCTTAAATTTACTGAGGCTTGATTTGTGACCCAAGATGTGATCTATCCTGGAGAATGTTCCTTGTGCACTTGAGAAGAAAGTGTAATCTGCTGTTTTTGGATGGAATGTCCTATAAATATCAATTAAATCTATCTGGTCTATTGTGTCATTTAAAGCTTCTGTTTCCTTATTTATTTTCATTTTGGATGATCTGTCCATTGGTGTAAGTGAGGAGTTAAAGTCCCCTACTATTATTGTGTTACTGTCGATTTTCTCTTTTATAGCTGTTTGCAGTTGCCTTATGCATTGAGGTGCTCCTATGTTGGGTGCATATATATTTATAATTGTTATATCTTCTTCTTGGCTTGATCCCTTGATCATTATGTAGTGTCCTTCCTTTTCTCATGTAACATTCTTTATTTTAAAGTCTATTTTATCTGATATGAGTATTGCTACTCCAGCTTTTTTTTTTATTTCCATTTGCATGGAATATCTTTTTCCATCTCCTCACTTTCAGTCTGTATGTGTCCCGAGGTCTGAAGTGGGTCTCTTGTAGAGAGCATGTATGTGGGTCTTGTTTTTGTATCCATTCAGCAAGCCTGTGTCTTTTGGTTGGAGCATTTAATCCATTCACGTTTAAGGTAATTATCGATATGTATGTTCCTATGACCATTTTCTGAATTGTTTTGGTTTGTTTTTGTAGATCCTTTTCTTGTCTTGTGTTTCCCACTTAGAGAAGTTCCTTTAGCATTTGTTGTAGAGCTGGTTTGGTGGTGCCGAATTCTCTTAGCTTTTGCTTGTCTGTAAAGCTTTTGATTTCTCCATTGAATCTGAATGAGATCCTTGCCAGGTAGAGTAATCTTGGTTGTAGGTTCTTCCCTTTATCACTTTAAGTATATCATGCCACTCCCTTCTGGCTTGTAGAGTTTCTGCTGAGAAATCAGCTGTTAACCTTGTGGGAGTTCCCTTGTGTGTTATTTTTCATTTTCCCCTTGCTGCTTTCAATAATTTTTCTTTGTCTTTAATTTTTGCCAATTTGATTGCTATGTGTCTTGGCATGTTTCTCCTTGGGTTTATCCTGTATGTGACTCGCTGCGCTTCCTGGACTTGGGTGGCTATTTCCTTTCTCATGTTAGGGAAGTTTTTGAGTATAATCTCTTCAAATATTTCCTCTGGTTCTTTCTCTCTCTCTTCTCCTTCTGGGACCCCATAAAGCGAATGTTGTTGCATTTAATGTTGTCCCAGAGGTCCCTTAGGCTGTCTTCATTTCTTTTCATTCTTTTTTCTTTATTTTGTTCCATGGCAGTGAATTCCACCATTCTGTCTTCCAGGTCACTTATCCATTCTTCTGCCTCAGTTATTCTGCTATTGATTCCTTCTAGTGTAGTTTACATTTCAGTTATTGCATTGTTCATCTCTGTTTGTTTGTTCTTCAATTCTTCTAAGTCTTTGTTAAACGTTTCTTGTATCTTGTTGATATTTGCCTCCATTCTTTTTCTGAGGTCCTGGATCATCTTCACTATCATTATTCTGAATTCTTTTTCTGGAAGATTGCCTATTTCCACTTCATTTTGTTGTTTTTCTGGGGTTTTATCTTGTTCCTTCATCTGGTACATAGCCCTCTGCCTTTTCATCTTGTCTATCTTTCTGTGAATGTGGTTTTTCTTCCACAGGCTGCAGGATTATAGTTCTTCTTGCTTCTGCTGTCTGCCCTCTGGTGGATGAGGCTATCTAAGAGACCTGTGTAAATTTCCTGATGGGAGGGACTGGTGGTGGGTAGAGCTGACTGTTGCTCTGAGTTTGACAGTTATTGAATGAGTGAAAACACATATGTTATTTAAGATAAGCTCTAAGAATAAACACCCAAAGTTTATTTTTGTGATGAGAAAGTTATACTTTCTTTCCCCTCCTGAGAATTCTTTTCCCATTTACTTTGGTGAGAATGGGATGGAGGGCTATGAACAGAGCTATGAAAAACAGAGAGAAGAAGGAAATTAGAAGAGATTAAAGCATAGAGAGTGATAATCAAGACAGAAAGGAAGTGAAAAGAAGGCTATCTTTCTTGATATTAGTGTATCAGTTTCAGGACCAGATAGAAAAATGCCCATGGATTTTCAAAAAGCAAACTGGGGTTCCCGTCTGGCCATGAGGTAGGGCCATGTCCATCTGTCCCTGCTTCCGAAGGAAGAGAAGAGAACATGTGAAGTCTCCCTGTACAAATTTCAGAAGGAACTCGGGCATCCACACTCCAGCTGTCTCTCCATTCTGTTTATTTTCCTTTTCATACTCTCTCCCAGCTCTTAGGAACCTTCCCTTTCAGCCTGTTCAGCTGAAGATTACAAGAAAACATAACCTTGGCAACCCCAAAGGGCCTTTGGAACCCATTCAGACATCCATTATTAAAATCCCAAAACTAGATTTTTCCTGAGAACTAAGCACAGTACTTGGCTGTGCCTGGTAGATGTATGGAATATGCTGGCTTTTCCATGTGGGTGAGTGGGCAGTAGCACTGTTGACCTACCTAAACTGGGAAAGCAATTATAGGTGAAGAATCTTTAGTGCTGTCTTTTTACCCTTTATGTGAATACAGCCTGGAAAAGGTACTCTTGAAATATGCTCTAGCCTAAAGAAGAGAAGATCATGGTGGAGGCAAGAGCACATGGAACCTGGCTGCCAGTGTCACTGACAATGATCTTCCCAGGAGATTGTCCTGCTATGGTAGCTCTGAAAGTGGAAGCTCCCTCACTCAGTGGAGTCTGCTTGGAAATGGGCTAATGGCTTACAGTGGTTCCTCTTCCAGACCAATTGCCCTCCTTTTGGGGTAGTAGCTCCAAAGTGCCAGAGGTGAGGGAAGGGGTGCACCCCTCACCTGAAATTGGAATATGGGCAAAATCTAGTTAAAGAGAATGTCCAGAGTATATGTGATCCATGGAATGAGAGCATTCATATGAGGAAGTGTAGCTGGTGGGAAGAAGTGTTTCTGAGAGAAGGTACCAGAGAGGGATAACAAGTAACTTGAGGGGTTTACCAGGAGACAGTGGATGATGATGGTGGTAGGATACCTGTGGTTGCATTTCAGGGACCAACAGATAGCAGTTCTATTGCAGCTGCCAGCTGATATCTAGCTGCCTGCTTTTCTCCTTCCAGTGGTGCCTTAAGAGTCCTTTCCCCAGAGTGTTGATCTTGGCACAGTTTTCCCCATATGCCCTTTCCTAGGGATGTCTCAGGTTCCTACACACAAAGAGAAGATAAGAATTGAATACTGAAATATTCAGATATATGGTTTATCCATGGGGTTGCTAGACTCAAAATCTCCAACTAGTAGGACATTTTCACCAAACCATATTTTACTTTCATGGTCTAACTATATGCATAGACAAAGATCATATTTTCCTCTGGGCTTTAGTATAGTATCTTCCTTTAGTACAATATCTTTCCTCTGGGCTTTAGTACAGTTGCTTCGGTATACATAGGGGATTGATTGCAGTATTCCTGTGAGCACCGAGATCTGAGGATGCTCAAGTCATTTGTATAAAATGGCATAGTATTTGCATATAACCTATGCACATCTTCCTGTATACTTTAAATCATCTCTAGGTTACTTATAATACTTAATACAATGCTATGCTATGTACATAGTTGCCAGCCATGCAGCAAATTCAAGTTTTGCTTTTGGAACTTTCTGGAATTATTTTTCCTGAATATTTTTGATCTCCAGTTGGTTGAATCTGCAAATACAGAACTGTGGATACAGAAGGCCAACTGTACTTCAGAAGCTGAAAATCAATGGAAATACACACACACAGAGACACCCCACACACATACATGTAGCTTTTTCTATGATTAGGGTTGGTTATGGAGGAAAAGTATGTCATGTTTCATTCATTCATTTGTTCATTCATTCATTCATGTCATATACTCTGAGTACCTTTTTGAGCTAGTTCTCCTACTAGGAACTGGAGTATAGCAGGGTATAGTCAGAAGTCTTTACCCTTATAAGGCTCATAACTAATATGACCTCAGGCAATAGATTGATGTCTCTATTATCTCTACAATACAATATAATATTCAGTTGACTTTCTTCCTCTCTGTTCTCTGTCCTGGGAGTCCCGTGGGCCCCAGCACCTCTGCAATCCCAGAGCAGATGCACGGAGGGCAGAGTCAGGGGAGTGCACCGTGACACTGACTCATGTCAGCCGGGTGACTGGATAAGCCAGTGGGTTTCTTGGGGGCTTCCATTTCTACAACGGTATTACAAAACATCCAGTACCCACCCTTGCCACAAGGGCCATTCTGCTGCCTTCCAGTGTCACATCTATGCTAGGAACAGCTGGCTGTTCTAGGCGGTGCTTTTGCCATTAGTGTTTCATGCTGTCTGTTCAATGTCCACATTCGTGGTGCGGGGACCACCTGGTCGGAGGTGGCCTGCTCTGCTTCAGGGTAGAATCCAGGCTTCTCTCTGCAGTCTTGTTTATGAATCTCCGTCTGCTCAGTCTCAGAGGAGAGGAGAACACCAGGCAGCACTGCTGGCTGCTCTGAGTCCGCTCTGCAAATAGTTCTGGTAATTTTCCTCTGAGAGAAAAAGGGCTGGTTTCCAGCCTGAGCCTGTGATCCTCCGCTGTCCCGCCTGTGTCAGCTGATGAAATAAGGGCTTTTGATTTCATTTTCCGTTATTTTCTCTGACACGGAGCCACTAAGAAAAGGAGGCTAGTAACTTTCAGGTTATCCCGGGCAGCTGAGAAATATTCACAGGAACAAAAATATTAGACTCACTAAATCCTAGGACTCAAATCACAGTAGTATACTAACGCTTATGAATACATTATGCCTTTGTAGATTTGCAGATATGTTTGTGTATGCACATTTTTCTCCCCCCCAAATTTGTATCAGATGGGAAAGAATAATACCCCCTTTGCACTATCTTTGTTTTTCAGGTTGAAAAGCAAAAACACCATGCAGCTCTTGGCCAAAAAGAGTTTCTCTTCTGTACATTTTTGGAGCAGGGTTTTGTGGGAATCTACGTTTTCCATATTTTAAAAAAATTATTCCTATATTCTAGCTACTTGTGGGGACCCTTTCTCTTGGAAAATGTAGAGTGTCTAGTGTTGAACACTTTAGTTGAGGCACTATACCTCAAGCTCCTAGTGTATTTTGTTGCCCTCTAGTATATTTCACCACAGAAATTGTGTGCATGTATGGGTATATTTCATTTAACAATGCAATCTAGTCTTATATGCTGGAAGCATTATTTTTCTTATCAAGACTTTAAATCCTTCTCTCCTTGCTAAATAATAAATTTAACATTATTTAAAGAGATTGGACTCTCATGCCTATTTCCCTTATAAGAGCCTCTAAGGAGCTGAGAATGGCTCTGCATGAAACTTCTGGAACAAGTGGGGTCAACCTTGAGCAGATTATTTCTGATTCTCAGCTCTCTCCTTCGATGGAAGGGGCATGGGGCTCAGTAAATGCTGCCAAGGATCTTTAAATTGTGGGCACATCTACATGTATAAACAGTTTAAATAAACGCATCAGTGTGTTCCATTCATTTAAGTTAGTAAAATATACACTTATTAAATTACACACTTGGATTCATTCTCTCCACAACTATTTTGGAATGAAACCAGCCATTTAAGGGAAAAGATCAATTTGGTTCGTTGCTGCTATCGTGTAAGATAGAACAACACATGTTAACATGATTTTCCCTCCTTGGCCATGGGCACAGCTGGTATTATATAGTCCAAAGTGATTCAACGGGTCAATTATTGTGACATTGCATTTCTAAACTGTTCCAAAAGCAAAGGTTGAAAGTTGCTTTTAAGAGTTATCAAGCGATCATTCTGTTGGTATCTGGAAGGGAAACACCCCCTGAGAAAACCCTGCTCACAGGGGTTATTTCACTTGATTCAAATATTCACCGGAGGAATATCAGATCCCTCTCTGATAATCACTAAGGTGCCATGTGGGGTCATTTAGCTAAGTGATATGCAGTTGTTGTCATCCCTCACAGGTAACTATGGCAACGGATGCTGTGCTGACAAGCTCTGTGCCTACCATTATTAGAGATTCGACAGTCTTCTCAACTACAATTAACTGGTATTTGTTCCCCCTGGATTTGTAAGGCAATTGACGTCAGCATTTCCAAAGTGCAAATAAAGACATTTCGGATGTGGAAAAAAAACAGACTTCATTTTAAAATCATGGCATTTACTCAGAAAGGCAGCTCAGAGAGGGAAATGCAAATGGAGAAGCATCAGTGTGGTCTGCCTTTCTCTTTTCAGAGAGAAGGAGCTTGTCAATGTTTCTGTGTGTGAAATTTGAGCTAATGGTTTTAGACATCTCCATGTGTGAAACAGCTAATTTTTTCTTGCAATATTTAGAGAGAAAGTATCCCAGAGAAAATTCTAAATAGCAATACATTATTTTGGCCAGCCCACAAGATAGCTTTTTCTCAGCCTTTCTAATGAGTTGTTTGCAGTTTTATTTCTCCAGGGTTTGTGGTGAAAAGCAGTCTGATTATTTTGACTTTGAAACTTTACTTAATAGTATTTTAATGTGTCAGAAATCCTTAGGCAAGGGACTAAGGTTTCAAAAGAACTCTGCATTCTGGGTATATTTAGTTCCATGGTAGGGTTAGGACAAAAGCAGACCTTGGTGTCTGCTGTGAAAAGCTGAAAGGCCCCAGAAAGAAACTTCAGCAGATTCCAGGTTAAAAAGCATTTATTAAGTACCCATATGTGCCTTGAAAATCCTAGGTACTTTCACATTTATCTCCTCACTTAGTATCCTTATTAAGGTAAAAAGAACTCTTACAATTAGCCTTGAATATATATATATATTTGTGTGTGTGTGTGTTAACAAGGGTAAAAAAAGGAAATAACTCCACCTCATTGGATCTGAATAAAATTTGATTCAGAAGAAAAAAATAGAAGCAGAGTCCAGCAATGTTTGGATGATCCTATCTGGTCAACTCTGGAGGCCGTTACACCTAGTTCTTTATTTTTCTCTACTAATGTGACAGTCTGTTTCACCACCTCTTCAAGGTGGGAGTTTTTCCAATGATGTTTACTTGCTGGAGCTTGGACTTGACTCAGCTGAGTTCTTGCTCCAGAAAATTCATACGAGGACAGTGACTAATTAAAGTCTTGAAGCCTCAGGCTGTGCTTATCAAGTACCATCTGATTTCCCTGGAGTTTAGACCTGGGGTCGGAAGGAATCAGGTATTGGGTCTCATCATACCCAGACTGAAAGACACTCAGAAATATCATTCTTCTCCTACAGTAGAAATTTCTAGAAAGTTACTTCTAGGCCAGAAGCCAAAGAATGTAAGGTTCAGAGCTGGAAGACTTGGATTTGAAATCCCGGCCCTACTCCTTGCTCTCTTTGTGTCCTGGGATGGATTATATTATCTCTTTCTAATTTTCTAATCTCATATTGAAAAATGTTATAATGAGGTTGATTTAAATGTAAAATGAGATAGAGTATGTGTGAGATTTCTGTAAATTCTAAAACGCTTTTGCAAAACTTATGAACTCACTATTGGAAAAATTAGAAAATACAATCTTGGAGTTGGAAAAGGAAAGGGAAGCCAAATGGTTGGTATTGGAGTAGATTTTTTTGCAATGCGTTCTTGGGCAAGATATGTACAAGCGAGACAAAGCATACTGAGCCTTCTCCCACAGTCTGTCAGTTGGGAGTTGGGGGGAGGAGTTTGAGAAGGAGGAGTCATATAGTCCGGAGTGTTTTGATACATTTTGATGCATAACAGCATCATGGGTAGAGTGATGCCACTCTATAGGTTGGGTGAAGGGAATGATCCTGATGCTACCATTTTTTAAGCACTTACTATGTGATAGGCACATCACAAAATGTGCAAAATGCTTTAAAAACATTCCTTTATATGTAACAAGAAATTTATGCAGATGAACTCTTACTATACCCTAGTCTGCATATCAGGAGATTAGAATATAAAGAACTAGCTTGCCCCGCGTTCACCTGGAGAAAATGGCAGAGCTAGCCCTTAAGCTCATGGAGGGACCCCAGCCCACCAGTTAACTAAAAATACTCCAAATTGAGGTGAATGGAGTAAAATGGTAACTTGATTTATATAAGAAAAATAATGTATTTTTAAATTTATTGAATAATAATAATTTCTGCAAGTTTCTGTGCTAAGACCTGGGTCTATAAAAGTAAGTCTCTTGACCACCTGCAGCTTCTGGTCTGTTGGAGAAGTGTGATACATGTGGAATAAATACTTAAATATTAACCAATTAATTTATTAATTAAATGCAAGTATAATAAGTGCTGTACAAGAGAGTACTGGGAGCTCTGAGAGCGTGTAGAGAGGGCGGTAACATAGCCAAAGGGATAATGAGGAAGTGACACTGAAGAGAATTCTTGGATAGAGTACCCAGGTGAGTGACATGTATGTAATTTCCTCCCATCTCCCCATACCCACATTGTATAAACAGTTCTTCAAAACTCAGCTCAAATGCTGCTTCCTCAGTGCCCTCCCAGCTGAACATGACCCTCCTTCTCTGGAGTCCAATAATTGTTTTAATAGTGAACATTAATTATATACCTACTGTGTGTCAAATGTTCTAAATGTTTTCAATGGATAACTCATTTGACCCTCACAACAACCCCTTAGGTATCTACTATTATTGTCACCATTTTGCAGATGAGAAAACTGAGGGAGCTAAAATAACTCTTCCTGTCACAAGAACAAGATCTCAATCCAGACAGTACTGTACAACCCAAGAGAGGGTGGTTATAACACTTGGCTATGCAGGCTCTAACTATGCCTCTCTTGTGGGACTTAGGCTTTCTGACCATTATTAAACTAATTTTTGGAGGTATTATCTTCTTTATTGGACAGTAAACACTTTTTAAAATATATAATTTACCTGCAATAAAGTGAACAGACTTTAAACATTCCTCCTCTATAAAACATTTCCATCACTGCTGATAGTTTCTTTGGATCCCTTTCCAATCAATAACCCTCTTCTCCATTTCATCCCAGGGATGATTTATATTATCACAGTTTGTTTTTCTCTGAAGTAGAACTTCATATAAATGGAATCATACAGTATGCACTTTTTTTTGTCTGGATTCTTTAACTTAGCAAAATGTTTTTGAGATTCATCCACTTTGTTCTTTTTTATTGTTGGTAGTACGCCACACATAAGCTCCTTAGGACCTGCCCATTTTTGTATAGACCCCTGTACTTAGAACCAAAGTGATATTAAAAAATATTTATCAACAGGGATGACAGGGTACTTATCAGAACAGACACTGGCCTAAGGGCTGGAGCAGAGTCATGTGCCAGAGATAAACTCCTAGTCACTGGATTGTGGGAATGTAGGGGTCCTGCAGAGGTGTCATAGGAATGGGGTTGGCTAGAGTGGTGATGGGGCACTTGAAGGCTCGGGACAGTGACTATTCACCAGCCAGCATGGGAGTTTTCACTATTTCGACAACTGATCCAAGTGTACCAGTGTATGCTGCTGCATATCAGCTCTGCCTAGTAAAATGTCCTATATAGTAAAGACATTCAATAATATTTGTTTGTTGAACGGATTAATAACTAAAAATTAAATGTAAACTGAGGATCTTTGCTTTTATCACTTAGAATTGATCTGTCTTGAAAATATCTCTAAGTACTTTGGTATTATTAGTTGTATCATATAGTTATTAAAAAAATTTCAGAGCCTGTATCTAGGTTGTAGCATTTGGCCCAAACTTGATCCCTATCATGGTATCAAAGACTGATGAGCAACCAATAAATGCTGTTAAGTCTTAAATCGAGTTTTCAGATATGAACAGTTATGCCTGGAATATCACGGGGAGGAGAAGCAAGACTATCAGTTGCAGAACGGGTACCCAATAGAGTACCGGGCACATAGTGAAGGCCCAAAAATATTTGTCAAGTGAATGATTATGTGAATGACTACTTGTATGTGTTAAGAAGAGGAAGAGGTCAATAAGGGTTGGAGTATCCAGAGGAGACTTCTTAAAGAAAGTGGGTTGAAGGTAGACCATGAGGGTGGGAGGCTTTAGACGAGAGAGTTAGAATAGTGAAGAGCATGAATAAAGAAATGGCACAGGTCCTGTAGAGGACACCTGTTTTTGCCTTCCAGCACCTCTTCTTCTTCCTTTGGGGGACTCAACTACATTTTCTCTGTTGCTTTCAGGCTTGGAGGGATGGCCAGTCAAGGACTTCTCTCTTCCCTGGACAGAGTGGATGGGTGATCCAAGCTACACTGGTAAGACGTTCTCTTCTTAGCATGTGGATATCACAGAGAATAATCCAGAGAATTTGGTTAAACTCCTGAATCCTGATGGCAGTGCCCTGAATAGAGTGTTCCTTGGTTGCTGCTACCTAGCTCTCCAGAGCTTTCCTGATTCCTGGATTTTCTGAAATTTTGACCACTCTGCTATTCCTTTGTTTCTGTGAATTATTCTATAGCCTTTCAGTATTTTTTTTTTTTACTTAATGTAGCAGGAGTCAATTTCTGTTCCTTGTAATCAACAAACCTTGATGGATTTAGGCATTTTCCAGCTTCCCAGCCCCTAGCGGTTTTTTTTTTTTTTAAGATGTCCTGGCTGGTCAGTAGCTGATTTCAGAATTCTTTTGAATGTTTACTTTAGAGAATGGAATCCCCTACACTTTCCTTATGAGCAGACCATGTGGTTTCACTACTTGAGTCATAAATTGAGATGCCTAGAAATGGAATGTTCCCCTTTATAACTCAGTATCATGTTTTGCTATGCATGACCCCCTAAGAGGTTCCACTCAGAAGGGTGTTGTGAAGATTTGAAGATAATACCAATCATATTGTAGACTCTTAAGAACAAAGATATAGTCTGATTTTAAAAAATGAAGATTCTTAATTTTATAGCTGTAGCCAGTGGCTGTCTTGTGGGTTTTTCCCCCCACTTACTTCATCTACTATTTTTCTTGCAATAAAAGTAAATTTTTCTCTTTCCCTTCCCACCTCCTTTTATTGGGATAAACTATTGTTGTGGTGGTGCCTTCTGTCTTTCTTTCTTAGCCTCCACTAACATTTTCATTAGCTTCATTACTTGCTACTTATTTGGAACACTCCAAGATTTGCTTCTGACTAGTGCTAATTGAACTATACTCCTCATTTTTTCTCATGAATCCTGGGGAGAGTAGTATTTTCTCCCTGAGGGAAAATGAAAACATGACAGAAGACAGAGGTAGCTATTATGTAAACAAGAGAGGAATCACAGAACAGATTTCAGTGGCCTTTGTGCAAAGGGAAAGCGGAAATGAAGAGCAATTCAAGTCCAGTCCTGGCCACGTGGATTAGCCTTTTTCAATGATACGATAGCACAGCATGAGAAAAAAGGAGGGCCTGACTCAAGAAGAAGTGCTCCATGTGGGATGGCTGAGCAAGTAGTTGCTTTTACAGTCCTCAGTGGACTCAGGATGAATGGGGAAAAGAAGGCCCTAAAGAATCTAAATATGGTACAAAATCAGAAGAATCCAAGAATGAATATGATTGTAACAGTTTTATTCTTTGTCATTGGTTGATAATAAGTGCATTTAGCAGATAGAAAAAAAATATTAGCTTGGGGAAAAAAATCTGTCCTTCTGATTTCAAGGCAAGCACCACATCCTTGGGTGCTTTGAAAATTACCTATCAAGTCTCACTCCTCTCTGCTCTTCCCATTATGGATCTTATTCAAGCTCTCATTATTCCTGGTGTAATTTTCGAATGGTCTTTCTTCTCTGGTTTCTTACCTCTTCAAGCTCTTCTTTCTGCTCCCAGAATAAATAAGACCTGGCCATGTCAGCCACCTGCTTAAAGACTTTTGAGGATGCTCCTTAGTCCACAGACGGAGTTGGACTCTTTACCATGGCAAATAAGAGCCTACCCATGTGGGCCTGCACATGCCTTCCCAGCCTGTCTCCTGCTTCCTGTTTCCACCCATCATCCCACACACATACTAACCTGCTTGCCATTCCACAAACACATCAAGTTCTTTAAGGCCGCTGTGACTTTGCTCATGCTTCTTCCATTTTGGTTTTCTCCTCAAGCTTTGCCTCCTCCAGAGAAATCTCTTAAAGACCAATATTAAATGTCAAAATCTCTGCCCAGCAGAATCTGTTGCCTTTTCCTCTGTGCACAATTTTCTTTCTATACATACCACACATATAGCACATACATTATATCAGTGCAGCCCAATAGAAATATAATATGAACCAGATACATAATTAAGAATTTCCAGTAGCCACATTAAAACAGTAAAAAAAAACATGCTAGGTTAATTTTAGTAATGTTTTATTTAACTCAATATATCCAAAAATATCATTTCAATATGTAATCAATGTAAAAATTACCAATAAGATATAATAAATTCTTTGAAATCTGGTGTACATTATATATTTACAGCATACCTCAGTTTAGCCTAAATACATTACAAGTGCTCAATAGCGACAATTGAGTAGGACTACCATATGGGACAGTCAGCATTATTTTATAGGTCATTGTCCTCTTGTCTTTCTTCTGGTTCAGTGATGTGTTTCTCAAGGGCTAAGCCTTATTCACCTTTTGATGTCTGCTATATAGTCCTATGTGGGGAACATAGCAGTTGAGGGAATGTGTGCTGAATGGAAGAATAATTTTTAACTCTTGGGAATCTATGAATGTTGGGCCCACAAATGAACCATTATATTTCCTTTTATGTCAAATTCCCTTGGTAGTCTCAGTGCAAGCTATCACATAATGTTCAACAGTTCCCGTAAATCCATTGCCAAATGGTCAATGGGGTGTGCATAATAAAAATGATCTGGATGGAAGATGAGTTGCACTGTTCAAATTCCATTTGGCTGTTGTAAAATTATCATAATAGTTTGAATACATTATGACTATAATGATTGCATTGTAACTGAACACTTTTTGGGTATTTTTTTCCTGACATTGACCTAGATGAATCAACCATGCACACATGATCTAATCAATCATGGACAGCATCCCTGAATGTTTTCAGAGAAGATGGAAGTGGAAGGAAAAAAAGGATTAGTTAAATCCCATGTTATTTGATTACTGTCATCTCTGAACTCCTATAGCATTTATAAACCCTGCTGGTAACGTGTACACAATGATACTATGGGTTCAGGGTCACATGGAAAACCTGTGGGACCTCTGAGAACAATGGTTACACACCATTGGCAAAGATCCTGTTCTTTAATCCTACACTGTTACGACCTTCTCAGTACCACAGGGACAGAGTCTGTGGTGGGGACTCTTGGGGTTTCAGGATGAGATTGCAAAATACAAAATACGGTAACATACATTTAATGGTTTATAAACAATATCTCTTCTGGCCAGACTAAAGTCCTTGAGAATCATTCAACGACTCAAAATACAAATAATTGTGACTAAAAAGATTATCCAAAACACATGGTTTTGAATTCCTTTGCTAAAAGAAAACCCCCATTTCTGTTCCCTAGATGAGAATATTCAGATGAGACTCTTGTCATGTCTGTCACCATATTCACCATCACAGATCATTTTGACTTTTCCAGTGTTTTTACATGCTTTAATCTGTCATAGCCATTCATTTATTCAAAAAAATGGGTCAAACTCTTATTGTCATCTCTTGCACTATGATTCACATTGGCCATGGAAACTATAAAAACTATTTGAGCTAGTATTTTGGAAGGTGTCTGTTATCTTTCAACATAGAGACACAACCATAAATAATTTCTCTCATGCTGTAAATAAATCAATAGCTGTAATTAAAGGAAAATCAGTTAAAAGGAGGTAACAATATTAAGACTTTGTTCCCTACTCACTTCTCTCTGTGGAAGAAATTCCTGAATGCTGGGAGAAGGAACAGTTGGGGTCTTGGTGGACAATACCTCATCAAGTGGAATAGTCTTGTCTCCAGCTGTGCAAAAATATAATTACTTTGGCATGTCTCAAAAGACCCAACTCTTTTGTGTTCTGGAGAAGGGAAGAGCCAAACATGGAATAGTAATGTCGATTTTCAGGCCATTTATCAATCAAATCTAATCATTAAAGCAATAATGTATTCAACATTTAAAAATTTTAAAGTTTCTGTCCCGCCCAATTGTTTGAAGAACGTATGTTTTAGTATGTCTTTTTCCCCTCGACCTAGACACTGAAAATTTGAGTGAAATTTGAGTCTTGTCCAAATATAAACTGAAATCTAAAGGTGATGGAAGATGAGGTGCTTTGGGGGGACCATCCTTCATGCTCCATCTGCCATGAGAACCCTCTTGAGGTTTGTTGGAGAAATACTACATGATCCATTGTGTGCCTGCCTTGTTTTCATCCTTTTCCCAGACATCCCATCCATTTGGTGTTGAGTGGAGGTGGAGAATGGCTCTGGAGTCAGATAAATCTGGGCTGGATTCACTCTGGGATTTTGGTTACGATATTACTCATTAAACAATGAAGGCTTTTCTTTATATTGTTCTTGATATTTTTTCAATTATGTATATACATACCAAAAATTCAAATTACCATTCAAGCTTTGAAACATTTTTAGGAGATTAGATCAATGGCAAATTTAGTTTACTTTTTTTCCCAAGAGTGTAATAAGGGAAGAAATTCTACTCCCTTATTGCATGTCATCAACTTTAGACTATTTATTAGACCAACTGACAGATTTTCATCAGTGTGGCTAATTTGGAACAGCATAAAACCAAAACAATTTTTTGTTTGGGATGCTCTTTGACTTGGGTGATTTCCAATATGTCAGACAGGCCTGCAGTTAAGCTCAAGTAGTGAACTCAGTAACAGTTTGCCCCCAATTTTAGAAGAGCTAATCACAAAATCAAATCTTACTAAGCAAATAAAGTAGGGGATGGTGATGCTTCTCCGACAAGAGAAATATTCTGATTACGATTTATCCTTGGGTTCCTTTAAATCAAACAACCTCGATGGAACTAGTTTTGCCCTATAGGGGGCATTTTTCGTGTCACAGTGATTGAGGTAGTGTTACTAGCATTTAGTAGGAAGAAGCTGGTGGTGCCTGACTGTGTCACAGTCCTGCACAAATGAATTGTCTCTTGGCCTTTACAATTGTCAAATGCCCGAAGGGACATTCATACAGGTGGAAAACCTGTTTTTATTGAGCTGAGCCTAGAATCCAACCCTATTTTACATATAAACATAATGTGCATTTGTTGGGAAGGCATAGTTTTAATAATATACAGTAAATTTCATGGGAATGCAATTATTTTGAAAACTGAGGGGAGATTATACTACTTTGTTCTGTTTAGAACTTTACCAAGAGTTAGTTTCTCTTATGGACTGATTGTGTTCCCCCCAAATTCATATGTTGAAGCCCTAACCCTCAGTACCTCAGAATGTGACTGTATTTAGAGACAGGGCCTGTAAAGAGATAATTAAGTTAAAATGGGGTCGTTGGGTGGGCCCTAGTCTGGTATGACTGATATCCTTATAAGAAGAAATTAGGACACAGATACACAGAAGGATGACACAGGAAAGATGGCCATCTGTAAGCCAAGATGAGAAGCCTCAGAAGGAACCAAACCTGCCGACACCTTGATCTTGGACTTCCAGCCTCCAGAGCTATTAGAAAATACATTTCTCTTGTTTAAGCCATCTGGATTATGGTCTTTTATTATAGTAGTCCAAGCAGACTAACACAGTTGCTTTATTTTTAGAAAATCACAGTAATGATGTTAAAGCTGCTTTTTGCATTTGAGTCCCCAGTACAATGTATTCGTGTCGGTCTGCATTTGTAGTGGTCACAGTCATGGTGAGTCTGCATATGGTGCAAGCATTCTGATTGCCTTATGACTAATATATCAGGTCTGAATATTTACATAATGACATTCCTATAATTATGTTACAAATTACCTTTCTCTATTTTACTTTTAATGGTAGCTAGGTTAATATAGTAATATTTTTGGACATTATGTGTATAGGCAAGTTATATTACCTATGAACATTAATTCAGAACATAATGAAGACATTTAAAAATATTTATCACGAAAGGTCGGCATTGGGTTTGCTGAGGTGGGGAATCACTAGAGGTGATTTGAGGTTTGCTAAAGGTTTGCCGAGCATCACTAGAGGTAAGTTTTAGGTAGGTTTTTTATTTTGCATGCTGAACAAGAATACCACTATTGTCTAAAGCAGTGGTTCTTAAACTTGGGTTTATGGTAAGAAATCCTTACCTGAGTTCCACTCTGAGAGATTCTACTTTGGTTGGAATGTGGCCTGGGCAGCTGGAGGTGCAAAAGCTCCCCAGGTGATTCCATAGCGTAAGGGTTGGAAATCAGTCTGGTGGGTTTAAATCATGTCTGCAAATTCTTTGACATGCCTTCCATCAACAAGTGGGTCTAATTCCCCTTGACTATGGGCCATTTTAGTGACTGATATCTTTTTTTTTTTGGATGTGCTGCACCGCATGCGGATCTTAGTTCCCTGACCAGGGATGGAACCCATGCCCCCCTGCAGTGGAAACAAGGAGTCCTAACTACTGGACCACCAGGGAAGTCCCTAGTGGCTGATTTCTAACCAGTAGAATGCAGTGGAGGCCCCCTTGCCCAACTTTCAAGGCTACATCATAAAAGGCAATACAGCATCCACCTCGCTCTCTGTCTCTCTCTGGATCTCTTTCTTGCCCCCTTTCCCCAGGCCTTCACAACCCTGAGAAACCACCCAAGAAGAACATCCTACGCTGAAGCCACCACACAGGGAGGGATCATATGGAGAGACCACCTAGGGGTAGAGAGACACGTCCGAGGATTACCAGCTATTCAGCCCCAACTGTTTGGTCCTTCCCAGCCAAGGCACCAGTTGTGTGAGTGGATGAGGCTTCAAGATGGTCTCTGACTGCATCCTTGGAGGGACCTCAAGTGGAGCAGGACCACATAGTGGAGCCCGGTCAACCCTGCAAACATCACGTAATAAATAATATGAGATGGTTATTGTATTAAACTACTGTTTGGGGGTGGTTTGTCTTGAAGCAACAGAAAACTGAAACATGCCTTGTTGGTATTTGCAAAGCCCTTCCTTTGATGGAATTAATTTAATTCAAGAGTTTTTTGTGCTCTCACTTTTCTCCAGATCACGTTAGAATGGCAGGCACCCTCTCTTCACTCTGGTGAGGACCACATGAGTCTGCTGGACTCCTGGCTCACCTTGGAGTTCTGTTTATCAGGCCTCATTTGCTTTTAACTTGTTAATGGGAGGAGAGGCAATTGTCAGTCCAATGCAGACAAGTTCTGACCAATCCTAGTGTAAAGGACAGTACTGTAGGATTGCATTTGTTAAACAGGAGGAGAGAAGCCTATATTTGCTTTGCTACCTGATTAGTCTGTATCTTACACTCGGCATTTCTTAAAGAAATTTCTTTCTTCCACAGATTTCTGGCACATTTGGTTGGATGCCAGCTAGACCAAGTCTAGGCAGATAGAATCCATGTCTTCAGGTGATCTTGTTGCAAGCTGCCCAGCTCTGACACAAGCAAAGGACAGCAGACAAGACCTCATTGTCCCCAGTAGAGCCGGAGTGACAGAGAAGTACAGACCTAGTTCACAGGAGGCCCTGATGAATCCTGGCAGAAGAAACCAGACAATGCACCAAATGTCATAAGTGCTTTATGTGCCCTTTTCTTGAAGAGCCAACCTAGAAGACAGAATCAACACATAATATAATAGTGGATGCAGTTTGTCTTTTTTGAAAGCACTTTACTGTGCCAACTTCCACTGTTTCCTTTCCAAATAGTAGCCCTCTGCAATGGTCTCTTTCTCATCAAGAGTTAGTTAAAACCAAGGTGTGGAGGAGGTTGGGTGGTCATGGGAGTTTGGGGGTTGTGGTTTCCTAGACAATGTTGAGTCCTTCGGATTGAATCCTTGGACGTCTAGGATTTAGGTTCACTTACATCATTTCTAGGGTGTTTGGGGCCTCCCACGAGCCCTCCCCAAATAGTGTTTTCTCACAGAAGCATGTCTTCTGGAGAACCCAGGTTAGAGAAGAATTGGGTTACCCAGACTAAGAGACTGGCTGGCTATGAGGTTGTCCATCTTCTTCTTCTTTTTTTTTTTTTGCGGTACACGGGCCTCTCACCGTTGTGACCTCTCCCGTTGTGGAGCACAGGCTCCGGATGCGCAGGCTCAGCGGCCATGCCTCATGGGCCCAGCCACTTCGCGGCATGTGGGATCCTCCCGGACCGGGGCACGAACCCGTGTCCCCTGCATCGGCAGAACTCCCAACCACTGCACCACCAGGGAAGCCCCTGGTTGTCCATCTTCTGAGCAGGCATTTTTAGAGGGTAGTGGAGGGGGAGGACCATCTTTGCAAGGGACTGAAGTGGTTTTCTCTGGATTGAGTGTGAAGCAGGTTATCTGGAGAATCAAAACTTTATTTATAGATGCAGGAAACTAATGATTTGTGGAGTATGGAAGCTTCAGCAGAGGGTAAGAATATTTGTATGGGGCTTTTGGAGAGGAAACGAATAGGGCTTCAAGAATATTTGCCTGAGATGTACAGGCACTGAAATCTCTCAGAGTATCCAGGTAGGGCTCCAAGCAATGCCCAGTGACAGGGAAGGGCACTGAGAGAAAATCATCTTGGAGGTAGAAAGAGACATGGCCAAGTCAGGCAGTAGAAGGGTCGGTGTGTGAGAGCAAGCAAGCTCTGGAACGCATCTGGTGAATTTCAGGACTTAGTCTGGGAGTTCAGGGGTAGAGTTCTGTATTGAATTTCCTGCTAATGCCTATACATGGGAGTTAGGACCTTATTCGCATCCCGCACAGAGAACCAGGACGCCAATACTTTTCCATTTTGATAAATGGAATATTTATAAATGGAATGGAATATTTATAAAAGTAATATTTCCTGCCATATCAATAAACAAAGGATGTTACAGTCATCCGTGATTGCACCCCTCAACGTGGGCCGGTGAACCCTGAGGAAACTCAGGAAGGAAAGAATACCTGCCATCTAGCAGCCAGCCTTCAGACGGCAGCCACTCCCTGCGGTGAGCCCTGAGAGAACTCAGGATGTGAAAATACAGGATACTGGCCCCAGATGGCTAGGGTACATATCAAAGGAAAGATTTCAGTGAGCCCAGAGTCTTGCATCTTCCCATACACAGAAAAGCGCTAAATTCCTTAACTTGAGATATCTGGTTTTCTTTAATGAGCAATAATTTTTGACATCCTGACTACCTGCCCTTTTGTTGCAAAACTCCTATATATACCCTGGCTCCTCCCGTTGCCTCCTTGGAGCAGTTTCTCAGAGCTATCTGAAATGCTGTCTCCCAGGCTGCAGTCCTCCTTTTGCCCCAAATAAAACTTAACTTGCAACTCTCACGCTGTGCATTTTTTTGAAGTCAACAGTTCGTATAGTACTTGCAATTTACAAATTGATTTTGAATCAGCGTTTCCACTTAAGTCTCACAAAGTTTTATTGATGCTGTGGAGCAGGTATCATGTATTGTTCCCATTTTACAGATCAGAAAGCTAGCTGATCAAGATCACCCAGGACGGAAGCAGTTGTTTACTATTAATGGCTGACACTTACTGAGGACTTACTATGTGCCAGGCACTGCTGCAAGTGTTTTACTTGTATTGGTTATTATTTCCCCTGTTTTACAGGAGTGGAAATGAAAACACTGAGAGGTAAGTGTCACACAGGAGAACCCCTATTTGAAACCCTTGCAGTGGAACAAGAAGTCCCACTCCTTAATTGAGAGGTGGTCCCTGCTGACTGCCCTGTAGAATCCTGCATCAGCATTTGTTATTTACATATAAATGTAACCCCTGTGTGATGTCTGGGACGTGGTGCCCTAGTCTATTGAGGGAAAACTGAGGTGAGATGAAGTCAGTGTCCATTTACAGCTGACTGCGCCAATTTCTCAAATATTTATAACAAGAATTTGAGTAAGGAAGGAATGCATCAGGCTGAAAGCCTGGGAGTAATTTCTCCTGTTTCCAGTTTCACGATGTGCGACGTGAATAGCCTGGTAATTTCACAGAACGAGAGGATCTTGATTACATTTAGTCTCAATCCCTTTTGCCAGACGGAACACGCTGGGATCAGCATGACAAAAGAGGTGATAATGGGCATTTTCAGAGTTTCTAGGCCAAAGAGTGAGAGCTTTAGGAGGCGTGCCCTGGGATAATATGACAGGATGGAAAGAGGGGACATTAGTTCTGGGGTTCAGTTTACTGACCTGCTGGGATGTCAGCGTGGTATAAGGGTAAAATAAAGGCTCTGAAAATGCCAGGGTTGAAATGTTGGCACGTTAATTAACCCCATTTCATAAATCTGCAAAATAGGGATAATGGTATCATATCCTATAGGACTTGGGGAGGATTAAATGAATGAATGCATGCAAAAAAATTTTTTAAAAAAAATTCTTGCCCCAGGGGCACAGGGTTGTTCCTGTCTGGTGTTCTGCTGCATCCCCTAGCACCATGCCTGGCACACAGTCAGGGCTTGGCAAATAGCTGCCTAAAGAAAACTTGTGGAGGAAGGGATAGTGAGAAATGGGCTGGCACAGTTAGGAAGGCACTTTACAAACACCCGATTGCTCTGCTGCTGTGGTTTTAAATCAGAGCATGCCTCTCTTGCCTGCTTCTGTCTTTTTTTCCTTTTCTTTTCTTTTTTTTTTTTTTTGCGGTACGTGGGCCTCTCACTGTTGTGGCCTCTCCCATTGCAGAGCACAGGCGCTCAGGCTCAGTGGCCATGGCTCACGGGCCCAGCCTCTCCACGGCATGTGGGATCTTCCCAGACCGGGGCACGAACCCGTGTCCCCTGAATAGGCAGGCGGACTCCCAACCACTGCGCCACCAGGGAAGCCCTGCTTCTGTCTTTTTAACCTGTGAGCTGGGCATAAATCTGACCCTGACTGTGCAGGAAACAAAGGAGGGGATCAAGGTCCACTAATTCGGGGTTTCTCAATCTTGACACTATTGACGTTTGGGCCTGAATAGTTCTCTGTTGCTGGGGTCTCTCCTGTGCCTTGTAGGATGTTTAGCAGGGTCCCCGAACTCTATCCACTAGATGAGAGTAGGACCACTACCCCTGGGTTGTGAGGTCCAAAAATGTCTCCAGACGTTGCCAAATTCTCTGGTTACAAAACCGCCCCTGACTGAGAATCACAGGTTTATGTAAGTTTATATAAATGTATTAGTTTACTACGGCTGCCAAACAAAATACCACAAGCTGGGTGACATAAGAGGTGTTTATTGTCTCACAGCTCTGGAGGCCAGAAGTGTGAGATCCAGGTCTGGGCAGGGCTGGTTCCTTCTGGAGGATGAGGGAGAATGTGTCCCAGGCCTCTCCCCTAGCTTCTGGTGGTTTGCTGGTTGGCCAGCCTTGGTGTTCCTTGGTCTGCGACACATCACCTTGATCTCTGCTTTCATATTCACATGGTATTCTTTTACGTATATGTGTCTGTGTCCAAAACCCCCCTTTTTCTAAGGACACCAGTCATGCTGGATTAGAGGCCCAACCTAAAAACCTCATCTTAACTAGTTATATTTGCAACAAATGTATTTCCAGGTAAGGTTACATTCTGAGATACTGGGGTCAAGACTTCAATATATGAATTTTTGGGGGGACACAGTTCAACCCATAGCATGTATAAGTTTGTATAAATGTAGGGACCACAGACTTGAAAGGCCGCACAGCAGGAAGTTAAGGTGTAAGCAACACACAGTCTGATGGGAGTGAGGGCTGTGTTGAAAGAGAGTCTGGGACAGGCAGTTGCGGTCAGGAGGAAATATGGCCTCCGTGAAGCAGACCTAAGTTTCCAAAAGAAGTTGCCCAATCCAGGTTTTAAGTGATTTCTCAAATTAAAAATGTTAACTCAACCATTTAAGAGAATTTTAAAAGAGTCCCCAGATATGTTTCTGAGCAGTGCCTGGCCTGTGGATGGCCAGTTTGCAGGCTTTTGTGCAATAGGATTATAAAATTTTGTGAAGGCTAGAATTCAGAAACAAATTAATTTTTACCACTGAGGGAGAATGGGGAGAATCGTAATCAGGTCCCTAAGCTTTGGGTGACCATGTAATGTGGTGTTCAAGCTGGGACCCTTTTGGTAATGAAAGGGAATACTGTTAATAATTATCAATATACGTAAACTGGAACCATCCCACACAACTGGGGTGTATGGTCAAGTTACCTCAGTTTCATCTTAGTAGAGATAAACTTGTTTTTGACCAGGATGATCTCAACCATTGGAGAAGGACCATGTGGGGTGGGGTGAAATGGTGGTGAAGCCCAGGAGGTGGACCACTCCACGTTCCACCAATTACTAGCTGGGGTGACCTTGGGCAAGTCACCTTCTGGATTTCTGTTTCCCTCATCTGTTAAAAGAGGCACTAGGCTCAGGTGACCTCTCAGCTTCCTGAACCTTTGGTCCTGCAAATAAATGAAAACCAGGATCCCATGAATGCTATGACTCTTCCCAAAGAGTGTTCTGCCTATGTTTGTTTCCATGAGTTTTATGGTTTCAGGTCTTACATTTGAACCCACAGTATCTTTGGATGATTCTCTGTCTCACCACTTTCAACATGGTCTTATCAGCTTCCATCTTAAATTCTGGCTCAAGTGTGGAGCCTTTCTCTCTAGCTGAGTTGTAAGCTGCCTCTTACAACCCCTTCAGGGCTTATAGTAATAATAACAGTGGTTTTCATTTGTCTGGCAGTTTACTGTTTATGAGCATGCCTTATTGTTAAAAAAAAAAAAAGTTAGGCGTGAGAAGAAAGGAGAGAGTAAAATGGACGGCAGAGAAGAGATTCATTCGGACAGCCTCAGGTTGATAAAGCTGAGTCCAGGCATCAGAACCTTAGGACTGTGCCTGCGGGGCGGAAGTTGATGTGTGTGTGACTGATGGAGACAGGTCAGCTGCCCTGAAGGGCTCCACTCCGCTCCAGTAGGGAGTTGGTCCAGAGGCCTGAACTAACTGACTCAGGGTATTTGAAGAGGGGCCAGAGAACCTTCCCAGAAGGCATGGAAGCTCCTTCTTCTAGGTTAGTATTTTATTAGGATTTTGCCCACCACTACGCCCCAGAACATCACAGCCCTGTCATGGGACACATGGAAGCTTAAGTGGTTTGGTCCAACATACTACTTAGATGATTGAAGAGCTGGGTTGAATACAAGTCTACTTCCCACGAAGAATTATGCTTTTTCCACTCTACCAGTGATATTTGCAGAAGATTCATCTGAAATAGTTGGTAAACATGCAGATTCATACTCCATCCATGAATATACAATTTTACTAAGCAACCCTAGTAATTCCAATAGGTGGTTCATGCATCACACTCACCTTGAGAAGCCCCTTTCTATTCCAAGTGGCCTGGCAGACATGGCTATTTAGATCTCTAAAGTATTCTTCAGTTTATAAAATGCCAGGACATAAATTTTTCCCATTTGTAAAATAAGGCCGTTGGTGCAGAATCTAGATGATCTCCAGGAGCACTTCTATCTCCAAGAAGTGGTGTTTCTTTGCTTGCAGAACCAGCATGCAAGCTCTCGAGGGCTTGTATGAACCACAGTTACAAGAAGAAGGAAAGGGAGGGGCTGGGTAGCTGAGTGTGCAGACACCGCTGCCTGTCACCTCATGGGGAGAGCTCCCATGCCAAGGACATGCTGACCACCTTTGTGCGGGACTTCTGTACACCAGGACCCTGGGTGTTTTCAGCAGAGGTGGCTGCATGAATTGACCTCAGAACCAGAAGCCAAGCATCTGTAGAAATCTCCCAATTTAGGAAGAAAATTCGTAGACACAGAGAGTGTGTGAACACACCTGGAGAAGAAGCAGTGTGAGAAGCAGCCCCTTGTCTGGAAAGAGCATCGGGCTGGGAGTCTGGAGATGCTGCACAGTCCTGGCCCAGCCACTCACTTGCTGAGTGGATATAGGCATGTCACTGGACCTCAGTTTCTTTCTTGGTAACAGAAAGGGATTGAATCAGATGTACCTTTGCAGCCCAAAGGTGGGGGGGGGTCTCTGGGACCCCCAACCCTGCTTCAATTATAGCAGCTGGGAATTTGCCTATTTCATTTTTTGGGGTTCTGTGTAAACTCTCCCTAGAAATATGGGCTCCAGTGCTAAAAAAAAATTTGAAAAGTGCTAAAAAAAACATTCGAGAAGTACTGGTCTTTGCTTCAAGGCTGGCTGAAGCTTCAAGTCTCTGAGGCCAAACTTTTGGGAAACCCCTGGAACAAACTTTTGGGGGTTCAAGTGAATTCAGATGCAAATAAGCACATCATAAGCATTTAATTCATTCATCTGATTTCTCTTCAACGAAGAACCCCAAGTTCAGGTGAGCAGGATGGTGGGGTTGAATAGTAAATACTGGAGCTAGTTAGGGCCAATATTTAATGTAAATAAACACAGCTGAGCAAACAGAGGGCTTTAAGCTAGAGCTGTATTTACGCAGCCATTTCCTCAGCGGGTTATGTTCCAAATGAATTCAATGGCTTTTTGACTTTTTTTCCTTCTGATCTTAATAGTGATCTGTTTGATGAAGTTGAAGGAACCAATTGAAAAGTCCAGACATGAAAAACTTGGAACATTTTAAGAAAGGGCATTTTTAGCTAAGCCTTTCATTATTTCCTGGGGTGAAACAGAGGGCTTAAGGGATTCTAGACATTTAGAGCAGAATGATTTGTGTATCTTAATCTCCTCTACATTCTTTCCTCCTCTTAAGAAAAGGTAAAAATCATTCTGGGGCTATTATACTGACACACTCTGGGTGCTGTATCTTGAACGACTTAGCAGAATTATCCAAAGTGGTTCTTGAGGGTGTTTCCTGGGGCTGATCTGAGTTGGATCTTGCTGTTTCTTAGGTGAGGGCTCTGATGTCACAGCCTTGGGAACTGCAATCTCATCATTTAATTAAGAAGCAGAACATGTAGGCAGGGCCTCCATGTAATTTACTGGCTTGGGATATATCAATATTTTTACATTTTTGAGATGTTTCTCATTTGATCCATGTGTTAATAATAAGGCAAGTTGCTCTAAAGCTAAACTTTCAAACTTCAGTGGCTTACCACAGTAGAAGTTATTGCTCACTCATAGCGTCCACAGTGGGTTTAGGCATCCTGCTTTCCATGGAGTGATTCAGGGATAAGGCACACTGGATTCTTACCCATAGTAGCTGAGATGTGATATTCATCACTTTCATTCATGCTCCATTGCTGAGAACTGACCCTACCAGGTGTAAAAGTGATGGAGATATCATCCTGAGTTGACAGTCATTTCCCAAGAAAAGCTCTATACAGTGGAAGGAAAGCACAGGTTATCTTTGCCACAATCATCAACAACAAAGGATGTTGCATAACCATCAAACTAAGCGTGCAATTTTGACTCCTTAAGTCATAAACACTCAAGTTGATGGCATTATCGACCTTAGTCAAAGCAAGAGGAGAAAATGCCTAAGGAATGACATAGTTTAAGCCTTGTAGAAATGTCCCATCTATCTAACCTAGTATTACTGAGGGCATATACTTATGTTGGTGAGCCCTGCAGGAGGATGCGCACAAGCAAAGGTCAGCTTCTTCCACGTAGGTCTGCAAAATGACTCTCTATCTGTGCCTCAGAGATTTTCTGCAGAATGAAATTGTTCGATTTAGATAATCTCTAACACCTATAGTCTGGCAATATGAGTTTCATTTCTTCTGTTATTGAAATCATTGAAATGAACATATCTGTCTTTGGTGTGATTAAGGATTGTTCTTCAGGAAAGGTGTAGACAAAAGTGTCCTAAAAATTAGTCAGAGGAAAGGGGGAGCTAAATGTATCGTTTTCTTAATGAGTCTTGGCCGTGTTTCCAAATATTTAAATGTAAAATATGGATCATTTAACCACAACTTTAATACTAAGAGAAAACACAAAGCAGATGGTTAAATGGCATGTATTTTAAGGTTTTAATCCCAAACAACCTACATAGACAATTTTCAAATAAGAATAAGCCTATTAAGCCACTACAGATATGAATTTTGAGAATTATTTTTTGAACTTCAGTCTCAGATCAAATTTTTCTAAGAATGTATTTTCTCTCTAGCTATTTTGTGTCACTGTTGGTTTTTAAAAAGACAAATAGTTGTGAAGGTACCAAGATGGTGAGGTTTCCTACTGAATCACTGCCCATATGGGGTTTGATCCTGAGCCTTTGGGGCAATGCAGTTAATCATTCATTTTGGTCCAGGAAAGTAGATTTTCCTCCAAAAAGGCCTCCCCACCTTGCTTCATCACTGTTCACAGGACTTTCGGTTTTGTAAATGCAGAAAAGCATCTATATTTTGTTGCTGAAGTGTCAACTGATGTAAGTTAAAGCAGGAGAGAAGGTTTGTGATGCACAACTGTTGACAAATAAGATGCTCTCTGCAGTTATCTGTGTGTATGAAGAGACAGGGTGTCTTCCATGGGACAGTGAGGAAGAGGGCCAGACCTCACTCTGCTGTGGGCAGAAATCAGGATGACAGTGGATAGATAGATCCTGGGGGATGGTTTTCCTGTCTGCCTGAAAAGCAGCTTGTTTTATTTATATTATTTATTTTTATTTACTTTAAAAAATTTCTCAAGCTCCCCTCTCTCTGGATTTCTAAAGGAAGGACCAGAACCTTTGAATGCTCCTTGGCCCCTTTATTCCAGGTGGCGTCATGGAGCAGGAAATCAGCATAGTGCTGGGGGCAGGTTCACCTGGGCTGGATTTGGGCATCTGCTACCCCATAGCTTTGTGAGCATAAGTTCTCTGTGCCTCAGTTTTCTCATCTGTAAGATGGGTCATTGTAAGTATTAAATAAGATAGCCATGAAAAGCACTTGGCACATAAAAATAATCCTATCCAACCTTATCTATCTTCCATCTCTCTTGTGCTCAATTTTTAATCATCTATTGCTCTATTTTATCATCATCAATCTCTCTGTTATTTTTCTGTCATCAGCATCTATTACCTATCATCTGTTTATCTATCAGTCTTACCTACCAATTTATCCTCTATCATCTTATTTACCTATATGTGTTCTTCTCTCACTCTTATTATACATATATATGTTATATTATGTAAAATATGTACCATGTATAGATCAATAGATAGTGAGAAAGAGAGGAAGGTGGGAGAGGTGTTCCAGTTCTTTTGGGATAATTTTGACTCAGTTTTTTTTGGTTATGAAATATTTCGGGCATACAAAAAGACATACTAATTTAGCAGATACATATGTATTTACCATCCAGCTTAAGAAGCAGAACCATACAAGGTCAACCGAAGTCACCTTCATACTCTTTTAAAATCTATGTTCCTTTCTTTCCTATCTCCTTTCTCCTCCCCAGAAGTAACCACCAGCCTGATTGGATAATCACCACTCCTGTGCAAGTTTTTATACTTTTACTGTCATGTTCTTATCCACCAACAACTTACAGTATTGTTTTACAAGCTTTTAAAGTTTAGATAGATGATACATTGTATGTATCATTCTGCAATTTGCTTTCAACGTCTAGTGTTATATTTTTGAGATTTACGTGTTGATGTGTGTCTCACTAGTGTATTCATTTTAACTGCTGTGAAGTATCCCATGTGTTTTCTTTTTTTTCTTCTGGTAAACTTTCTTTCTCCAGCTTCTTCCTGCCATACATTATTCCATCTGTCCTTCTCTTAAATTTCTCCCCTCATGTCCCCCCAGTGAGATGCTGTATTGGCAAAAGAGAGCAGGAAAAGCCCTTTGGCTTATTGCTGACCTATGAGAACACCCTTTGTTCTGGTCCCCATGACGGATACACGATATTTTGATGTGGCTTAAAAACACATCATTAACCTGTCAGGTATAAAAACATTCTATTAAATAATATTTGCGAAAGATATACTCACCCCTGGTGTGGGGTCTGTAATGTCTATTGTGCACATTGTATGGTCATAAAGATACACTGTTTGAACAGCCTTCTCAAAATGCCCTTCTTTTCTGGGAAAAACCCTTGTAAATGTTCTCCTGTCTCCCTCTCTCCCCTTTTCTTGGAGCAAAGAATGTTGATAGAAGTCACTCGCACAGTGTTTCCTTTATGACCTTTTAAACATATTACATTTTATACTTATTAAAATATATAATGTATGGATATGTTGTAAATTAAAAGAACATAATTAACATTCATGAAGCTATATGTCAACCTAAGAACTTGAACACCACAACAACTTGTATTAGCTGTAGGCTTCAATGGAGCTGAAGACATCATTTAAAGCATTTTTTTTTTTCAGTATGCGGGCCTCTCACTGTTGTGGCCTCTCCCGTTGCGGAGCACAGGCTCCGGACACACAGGCTCAGCGGCCATGGCTCACGGGCCCAGCCGCTCCGCGGCATGTGGGATCTTCCCGGACCGGGGCACGAACCCGTGACCCCTGCATCGGCAGGCGGACTCTCAACCACTGTGCCACCAGGGAAGCCCTAAAGCATTTTTTAATGCTAGTCTTGAGTTTCTGTACTTTGGTGAGGATGTGAAGTATCACGGAGCAGGTGAAGGAGGAGACATTCTGTTTTTGCCTGAAATTAAAATTGCAGGGGGTTGGACATGAGTCCAGTTAATAATGTTGGAAATTTAGATTTCTGAAGATACATCTGGAACTCTTTAATTCATTTCTTTTTTGGGGGCCTCAGTCTTCTTGCCTGCAAATGGGAAGGGCTGGATTAGATGAACTCTAAGGTCCCTTCCATCCGTTTAGTAAAACATACGCTTCCACTAGGTCTCCATGACTCCACTAAGGTAGTATTTGTCTGCAGAAAAGCTCCACTCAACCGCTGGGGAGCTGAGAGCATCACCAGACTGCTGTGTCCAGTTACAGAACTGTCCTTCCTTGGGGTAGTGGGTGACAGAAATCCACTGTTTCCTCTGAGCATTCCAAGGACTTGTGTCTTTCTTCCCTGAGAATGAATCGTGGAATCAGGGAGCTGGATCTCATCCAAACCTCAAACCAGTCCAAGTTATTCACTGTCTTTGAACTCAGTTTTTGCTTTTTTTTTCTTCTTCCTAGTATCTAGTTACCGAGTCAAGATTATGACCCCTTTCAGACTATGAGTAAGTTTAAGAAGAGGAAGAGAGCTTTGGTGGGGGTGGGCAAGGGATGAATGTTGACTTAAATATTTGTTGGCTATCATGTTGAAGATGGAAGAGAGCATTCTAAGATAGTCACAAGGGGGAAAGCAATGGTCAGAGGCTACAGAGATGCAGTTTGGGGCTGATATAAGGACTTTTTGACAACCAGCCATCTTGTGAGGAAGCTCTTTGTCCAGAAAGGTGTCAAATACTGAGTAATTGATTAGGTCAATAAATATATGATGTAAATATAATTGGGCCCTGGGCTGGGTTCTGCGGGGGAAATAAGCATGAATAAGGTGTCACCCCTACAGTCAGGAGCTTGTAGCCTGGTAGACACATTTTGCTTTACAAAATATTTAGAGGCCCCTCTGCAGAGCCATAAGTCAGCTGTAAGCAAAGCACTCTGCAGAGCAGAGAGGGGAGCTGTCTCAGGCTAAAGGAAGAGGAGGTGTGGTTATGCGGGTGGTACAAGGTCCTGGCACTTGAATTAGGCTTTGAAAGTATAGAGCAGGTGACGATGTGCGAATGGAGACAGTGGTCCAGAGTGAACAGTTCGGGGAGCTGGGAAATGGCTGCTCAGAGGCAAGTTACTATTTAAGAGCTTCCTGAACAACACGAGACAGTTTGCATTAGTATGCGGTTGAGCACTTGCACCCACAGGGAACACACCATTTCTCTTCCAAATGAGCTTCTCCTTCCAACTTCTGTCTTTGCCTAGCCTAGCAAACTTTAATGTTTCCTTTTACCTCCTTCCTGTCTTCCCACACCTGTTGCTGTGCTCTAGGATGCCCCAGTCCAGCTTCAAGGTAGGTTGATGGATGATTCCTCCTACACCTACACACCACCCAGCTCCATGTATACAGTGGTGGTTGGAGGGTAGTTTGTAGAAGCCTCTCTGACTGGCTGAGTGATTTGGAAAAAAGTTTTGAGGTGCAGGTGGCAATTACCCCTCTCATTAGATGGCCTGCAAAGTGCCAGTGAGGTCCGGAAGCATGGCAGAGTGGTGCTCCACCTCAAGCAAAGGGCAGCCTGTGTCTGAGCTGTTATGGTGTGGGGTCACCCTCAGTGCCCCTCAAGGTCCTCAAGTTAGCTCTAACATGGCAGGATGTTCTTCAATGCTCTTCACAGGGGCTTAGTCCTCCTAAGATGTTGCCTGTGGCCCCAGTGTGGGACAGGGTGACCTGGAGCGCAGGTATCCAGACCCTGGTCCCTTAGTTTCCCAAGGTCTCAGTTTCCCAAGGTCTGCCCATCTTCTCTAAGACTAAACACTGCAGGATGCATTAGTCCTCTCTCATCTTTCAGGGTACTTACCTTCCATGCCCTGAAGGTGATGCTCTCATAGCTACACTTGCCCACTTGAGGGGACTGAACGGAACAAGTGGTGGGAAGGAAGTGAGCATCGGTGTCCTGAAGATGAGTTCAGAAGAAGAAAAAAAACAAAGCACAGTTTGATCTATCTGCCTGGGGCATGACCCCATTCAATCATTCACGTCCAGCTCCTTTGTCTTCTCACTGATGCCGCTAAAGTCCCCTTCCCAGGAGTAGAACAATACCCTCCCAACTGTTTTTTCTTTTTCATTTCTTGCTGGTCTGGGCCACACTCTTTGTGGGTGACTGAATGTCAGAAGCATCCCAGCCCTTGCCAGCCCCAGCAGGGCCCCTGGACCATTCCCACTAAGTTTTCTAGCTGCCCATGCTCTAAGGGCATTTGGGTTCCTGATGGGTTGGAGCTAAGGAGGTATTCCTTTTTACCTCTCATGCTCACTTGGCTGACTGGGAACTGTGGCTAGCTGCCACTGCCCAGCCTCAAGAGAGAGTATCTTACCATATATTGCTAGCCCCGGGAAACAGATCAAAATTCAAAATTTAAAGTCTGGTTTCTACTGGATATATATTACTTTCACACCATTGTAAAGTTGAAAAATTATAAGTTGAACTTTTATAACTTGGGGACCCTCTGTACTGAGAAAAGAAAGGTGCAATAGGAGCCTCCAGTCCTTGGGGGATCATAGTGTTCACAGCTGTGGAGCTCAGTCTTTATTGTATTTGCCACCAGACCCTGACTCCTTTTATGGCTGGTCAGTGGCATATGAAGACATAAACTTGGGGATCACCATGCACCTTGGTTTGTAGCAGCACAGTGGGCACTACTAGCTACGTGACCCCTGGCAAGCTCCTTAACCTCTTTCTGCTCCCCTTTCTTCATTTATCAAAGGATAGAGTAATAGCACTTCCCCTAGCAGTGCGTTGAGGAATGAGATAATAATAACAGCAATGTCAATAATACCAATATTTATTGAGTAGTTACTACCTGCCAGGCACTATACTAGATTTTCTTCATGTGTTAACTCTTAATGCCTTATGACAATACTATGCAGTAGATACTATTATTATATCTCTACTTCCTGGAGAAGGAAATTGAGGTAGTTCTCAACAGAGAAGTTGAGGAACTTGACCTAGCAAGGTGACACAGCTAGCAACTGATAGGGATGAGATTTGAACCCAGGCAGTCTGGCTGGCAGACCCCAAGCTCTCACCACAATGCTATACTGCATACAAAATGCTAAGCAGAAGAGATGTCATTGAAAATTGCAGAGTAAGGGCTTCTGAAAATCCTCTCCTCCACAAAAGCCACAAGAAAACTGGCACTGTGGTCAGAATTGACTTTTTCAGAACTCTGGAAACTAGCCAAAGTCTTGCAGCAATCTGGGAAGTGTATGTTCAAGAAAAATGGCTGAATCTCAGTAAGAACAGCAACCTTTATGGTGTTTTAAGTTGCCTTATTCCCATCTTCTTCTTCAGTTGTACAGTAGCCTTAAAAGTTAACAGCCTAGGGACTTCCCTGGTGGTCCAGTGGTTAAGACTTCCAATGCAGGGGGTGTGGGTTCGATCCCTGGTTGGGGAGCTAGGATCCCACATGCCTCGGGGCCAAAACACCAAAACATAAAACAGAAACAATGTTGTAACAAATTCAATAAAGACTTTAAAAATGGTCCACATCCAAAAAAATAAATCTATTACAAAAAATTAACAGCCTGAAAATGAAATCGCACTGAAATCTAGTAGTCTGGCAGCCACCAGAGGGAGCAGAGAGGGATGGGAGCTCCTTCAAAGTCTCATTTCTAGAGAACTGTCATTATTTTATCTTTCTGGTTGTTTCATGGGAGACACTATTTGCAAGGCTGTCTTTAGTTTCTTAACTTAGAGCTTATCCAGTGAGGAAAGCTTTTTATCCAGAAGAACTTGTTGAAACAATTAGAGACAATTGATTAACTTTGTGACTGCCTCAGGCAGTGAATAATGTTTGGGGCAAATAATGAACTTACAAACCCCCCTCCAAAAAAAGAAATAAAAACTTAAAAGAAAAAAACTGAGGAATGAGCTATTCACAGGGGCTTTGAAAAGCTCTGACCTCTTCCTGGGAATCTAGAAAATCACACGCATAGGGGGAGGGAGATGCTCAGGAAACTCTTAAATAGGACCTAAAATGTCACCTCTGGCTGACTGCGAGGCTCTGTGCAAGTGGGAAGTGAAGGCCAAGGCAGAGTTGTAAATTGCCTGCTAAGTGTTGAATGTGTGCCCCAACATGCACACAGAACCCTATGGTAAAGAACAGGAAATTTATTGGTTCTAAGAGTTTAAGTAAGATAAATCTCTGTCCAGTCACTAGCTAACCACTAAACTAACTGAGTAGAGACTTCAGTGGCCACACATGACAAAGGATACAGATGGTACAGAGTTAATACAGAGAGTTCAGTAAACAAACAAAAAGCCCCAAACATGTAGAGAAGGGAAGGAAATAAAGATCATACAGATTGAAAAGGAGGAAGTAAAGAGATCTCTATCTGTAGATGATATCATTGTATATATAGAGATATTTGAGAAATTCACTAAAAAACTTGTTAGAACTAATAAACAAATGCAATATGGGTGAAGGATATAAAAACTATATGTAAAATTGATTGTATTTCTATACTCTAGCAATGAACAATCTGAAAATAAAATGAAAAAATCAATTCCATTTACCATAGCAGCAAAAAGAATAAAATACTTAGTAATAAATTTACCAAATGAAGTGCAAAGCTTCTTCACTGAAAACTATGAAGCTTGTTGTAAGAAATCAAAGAAAGGCTAAATAAATGGAAAGTCATCTTGTGTTCATAGATTGGAAGACTTGATATTGTTAAGATGGCAATACTCCCCAAATTGAAGTATGGTTTCAATAAAATCACTATCACAATTCCAACTTGTCTTTTTTTTCAGAAATAGACAAGCTGATCCTCTAAAATTCATATGAAACTACAAGGCACTCAGAGTAGACAAAACAATTGTAAGAAAGAGTAACAAAATTGGAAGACTTACACTTCCTGATTTCAAATCTTACTACAAAAGGTACAGAATTCAAAACAATATGGTACTGGCATTAGGCTAGATATATAAGATCAGTGGAATGGAATGGAATTGAGAGCCCCAAATTAAACCCATACTCTTATGGTCAATTGATTTTCCACAAGGGTACCAAGCCCATTCATTGAGGGAAGGAATAGTCTTTTCAACAAATGGTGTTTGGACAACTGGATATTTACATGCAAAAACATGAATTTGAACCTCTACCTTATGCCATATACAAAAGTTAAATAAAAAATGAATCAAGGAACTAAATGTAAAAGCTAAAACTATAAAATTTTGGTAGGAAATACAGGTGTAAATCTTTTTGACATTGGACAGGACAGCAATTTCTTAGATATGATACCAAAAACACAGGCAACAAAAGGAAAAAGAGATTAACTGGACTTCATCAAAATTAAAAACTTTTGTGCGTGAAAGACACTAACGAGAATATGAAAAGGCAACTCACAGAATGTGAGAAAATGTTTGTAAACCATATATCTGATAAGGGTTTATTATCCAGAATGTATAATACATTCTTACAACACAGCAATAAAAAGACAAAGAACCCAATTAAAAAAAAATGGGCAAAAGACTTGAATGGACATTTCTCAAAGAAGATACTTAAATGGTCAATAAGCATATAAAAAGATGCTAAATATCTCTAGTCATTAGGGAAATGCATATCAAAACCACAATGAGAAACTACTTCATAACCACTAGGATAGTTATAATCAAATACAGAAAAATAACAAGTGTTGATGAGGATGTAAATCAAACGGAACCCTCAAAAATTGTTGGTAAGAATGTAAAGTTGTGTAGCTTCTGTGGAAAATAGTTTGGTGGTATTTTGAAAAATTGAACTTCGAATTCCTATACGATCCAGCAATTCCACCCCTAGGTATATACCCCAAAGAACTGAAAACATATGTTCAAACAAAAACCTATACATAAGTATTTAGAGCAACATTGTTCACAATAGACACAGAGTGGAAACAACCCAAATATCCATGAACGCATAAACAAAATGTGGTATATCCATACAATGGAATATTATTCAGCTATAAAAAGAAGGAAGTACTGATACATGTTATGACATGGATGAACCTTGAAGACATTATGCTAAGTGAAAGAAGTCAGTCACAAAGAACCACATATTGTGTGATTCTATTTCTAGGAAATGTTCAGAATAGGCAAATTCATAGAGACAGAAAGATGACTGGTGGTTGTGGGGAGTGGGAATGGGGTGACTGGTATTGGGTATAGGGTTTGTTTTTGGAATGATGAAAATGTTCTGGAATTAGATAGTCGTGATGGTTGCAGAACATTATGAATAAGTTAAAAACCACTGAATTGTACACTTTAAAATGGTGAATTTTATGGTGTGCAAATGATATCTCAATTAAAAATGTTAGGCACATTGCCCTGTCCTGGTCAGGACTAATAGTAATAGCTAAGTTATGGAGTGCTTAGTAGGTGCCAGACAATGTGCAAAGTGCTTATACATGATCTAATTTAGTCCTTACAACCTTAATCAAGGCACAGATGGGTTAAATAAATTGCCTAGGGCCACACAGCTGGTGAGTAGCAGAAAGTGGGACTCAAGTGCAGGCATCTGATTCTGGAATCTGTGTTTCTAAACACTTTGTTGCTCTTCTACCCATTGTTTGCTGCTATGGTGATTATTATTTTTCTTTGTATGCCTAGGTGGCTTGGATAATCTAACCAACCTTTTCTTAGACTGACGAAAGAGGTAAAATTTGCCCTCCTACTCCAAAGGAAAAACTTAACTCTTTACACCAGAAATAAAAGCAAAGGCATAGAGTACAGTTTCAAATGATCCTCAGATATTTTTTTCTTATCGAAAAAAAAGAAAAAAAAGAAGAGTTCCTTTCCCAGGAGACTTGCCTTAAGGGCCTGGCCTTCTGGAGGTTGGCCTTGTGTTGCTAGTCATACTGTCATAGCAGGGCTAATAAGCCCTACTGCTCTCACGCTAGGCAATCGCTGGAGTCTAAGGAGCGTCATGGTGATCCAGCGCTCTGAGATCCCAGCCCTGCGCCTGCGCTGCTGGGAGCTGGAGTGTGATTCATTGTAGACAAATGTTTGGTCCTGTTCAAAGAGGAAGCCAGCATTATTCAACCAAGAAACTTAGGACCTGACAAAGTCCCAATGCCAGCCACTGTTGTGCATCACTAATTTTTATTTTGACTTATTTCTTTGCAATCAATCACTTTTTTTTGTTGTTGTGTTGATCCTTTAATTTTATGAAATATGTATTAGTTAAGGTTGCAGGACATATGTATTTATTTGACTAAACGAATCAGCGAATGAATAAATGAACAGTTATAGGCCAAGTGAATATATCATTAATCGAGGTTATGCATAGCGGAGCATGGGGCCAGGGCCATGACATGGGTTTGGCTGAAATTTCTGGGAATATTAATCTGAGACATCTAGCTCTGAGTCTACCCAATTTATCATGTGACTTCCTCACTCCCCAGGACTCCCCTGGCAGGCTGGGGCTACATTCCCCTATCCACATGCTCACTCTTCAGCAGGGATAATCTTTTCGGACACTGCTTACTGCTTATGGGCAGGAGTGAAGTATTTCTTGAGCTCAGAAGGAATGCTTCTCTCTCAGCTATCCAGTGTCCAGGTATTCTTTCTCCTTGGTCGCTTGTGGGAAGCTGTGTGCCACTCTTTCCAATTGCTACCGTGTGTGAAGAGCTGGCTTTGGTATCTTTGGGCTCCAGCTGTGACCAGATAGGCAAAGCCTGCCTGCCTGACATTGCTGGGTGAGCTTTTCTCAATGAGCAGGGTGGACCCTGACTGCTTGTACAGCCATGGCTGTGGCTCTTCATGGCCTGTTGGCCTTGGGCTGCCCGGTGCTTTAGACTCCAGCTTCATCTCTTAATTTTATTTTTTAAACTTTACTGAGGAATAATTGACAAATATAATTGTATACATTTAAAGTGTACAAGGTGATAATTTGATACACATATAACTTGAATGATTTCCAAGAGCAAGGTAATTAACACATCTATCACCTCGCATAGGTAACATAGTTAACTTTGTGTGTGTGTGGTGAAAATGCTTAAGATCTGCTCTCAACCACTTTTAAGTATACAGTACTGTATTATTAACTAGAGTCCATCTCTCAGTTTTTATTGGATTCTGTGGTATCATCTGATAATCTGGTACTTGGAAGGTGTAAGAAAATCTTTTAAGGGCTTCAAAACCTTTCTTTTAAAGAGAGTCAGCTTTGCCCTCCTCAGCTGAAATCCCTGAAGCCCTTTATTAGCACACTTTTTCCATCATGCTCTGAAGCTGGTCCTGACCTCTTTATTAGCTGTGGTCAGAGGAAGTGACCCACAGCCACTGAGTAGTGTGTGTCCCAGAAATGGAGTACGTGTCTGGCGAGATTTCAACAGGAGGCAGGCTGGTCCCTCCCTGCTCTGCTACGTCCTGCAGTGTGATCAGGAAGACTTACTTACCTGTTCAGGTCCCACTCTCCACGTTTATAAAATTCTGCTCACGGTAGCCCTATTGGGTGGGTTCTTGTGAAAATTAAATGAGAAAGTCTGTGAAGAGTACTTAGCACCTTCTTTCTGTTATTCATTCAACAAATATGTCTAGAAGGTCTACTGTGGGCCAAGGACCCTTCTAGGTGCTGGGAATAAAATAGTGAACAATCACTTATGGTTCTTCAACTTAAATTTAAGATGGATAATGCCATGGAGTGCCCCAAATATTGTCTTTCTGCATTTTTCTAATGTTCTTTAATATTTATGATAAATGAACTCTTGCTAGTTCTAGGCACAGATTCAAGCATTTTGCACACATAATCTTGTGATAAACAAGCAGGACTTGCAGGGTGTCATTGTAAAGCAAGCCTTTATGTTGAGTCCCACAGCTTTTTCAGACTCCTTCTCTAGGGCCAGCTCCTCCCCTGCCCTGTGATGGAAATCTGGGGGCAGATCCCACAACTTTTCTGGTCTCTCTTAGGTAATAAAAATCCCCTGGCTGCCCTAGTTTCCCCAAACAGCCTCAGTTCAGTAATTAAAATGTTCATTCCCACATCATGGTCAAAAATCCTCAAGTTCATTTAGAGTTAAAGCTTCTTTTGCTACATCCCCTCCCCCTTCCATGCTCCCCCTTACCCCTTGTTCCTTGGGCAGACGGGGTGCCATTGGTGGACAGGGCTATGACCTCTGACCACATTCCAGGCACTTCCTTTGGATGCAGGGAATGCATGTCCTTTCTTAGCCTCTGGGCTGTCGTCTTGGACAAGAACTAGCCGTATCCCAGGTCTGTGTGCTCCTTTCTGTGTGGCACACATCTGGCCTAACCGAAACACTCCCACATCTTTTTCCCGACAAACTCTGGAAGCATGGCTTCCCTAACTCAGGAATCTCTCTCCAGAGCTGGGGCCATAGTCCCCTTCTGGTTTTTCCAGGTGTGGAAATGAGCCCAGTCCTCTGTGTCCAGCAGGTTGTAGGCTGTAGGGAACACTTAGACTCTGTCTGTCTCTCTCTCTCTTTTCTCTCACCTACTACAGTTCCGTTGCATAGTGCAAAAACTCAATAACTAGAAGAGACCCCATGGTATAGTTGTTAGAACCAAAGACTCTGGGTTCAAAGTCTCAGCCCTGGCTTCCGACGCCAGCTGTGCCATGTACTAGCTGTGAGATGTTGGGCAGCCTACTCCATCCACTCTGTGCCTCAGTTTCCTGATCTGTATAAAATGGATGATAATAAAGCCTGTCTCCTCGAAGGTTTAGGAAGATTAAATAAGATAAAATTTGTAAAGCGCTTAGAGCAGTTTCTGAGACATTTTAGGCACTACACAAGTATTTGTTAAATAAATATCAGGTGAAAAATAGTCTGAATAATAAATAGCAAAGGCAAGTTAATGGCAAATTTACCAGGCACTCTAATTTCAGGCATTCTGGGTTCTTTCATCCTAATCTCTTTTGGGTGATGTCCAAGCAGGATCTGCCTACAGCCACGTCCCCCTGAGACATAGCTGGTATTATAGGAGGGACTGGAGGTCTTCTTAAACACTATAAGATACCCAGTCCTGTTTTACTCCAAGTGCTAGAAATGCTAGAAAGTATGTGTCTAGGGAGGGTGACTCAGGGAATTAGGAGGAATGACCACTGCAAGAATTCCCAGACACAGTTTTTCGGAAAGGGTTTCTGGGAAAAACAAAATTAGGGTGGGCATTGAGGGTTTCACTTTTTAACACTCTACCAGCCCTGCAGCCTGGTTCTCCCACATCTTGTTCTGCTCTGTTCCTTACTGTCTCCTCAGGACAGGGATGGCCTCATGGATTATGAGACATTTTTGAGTATCTTGAGACAATTAATTATCCTACTCTTGACATGCCTGAGGGGGCTAAAACTGAAACACAGGGAAATTATGCAACTGAGCCAGTCACGTAGCGTGGGTGGGGCTGAGCTGGGTCAGATCTCTGGACTCCAGATTTACGTTTAATCTGATGAGATTCACCACCGCACTATTATCCCAGCATGGAGTTTGTTTAGTCACAGAAGCTGCTAACATAATTTAAGAGATGTGTGGTCAGGGACCCTTGGGTCGTCGGGTGAAAATGACGTTACCAGGAAATTTAAAAACGTAAAGCTCTGGAGAAAGTTGTGTGTCACAATAAAGTTGGGGAAAAAAATCAAAACAAGACTAGAAATCATTTGTCTATATAAGCAAAAGGGAAATTGTTTCATTATAGAAAATATGGATATAGGATAAAGTTATTACTAGCTCACTGATAACTTCCAGAATATACTAAGGTTGGTGTAGCCTCCAACAATTAAGAGAGCATGGGGCTTCCCTGGTGGCACAGTGGTTGAGAGTCCACCTGCCGATGCAGAGGACACGGGTTCGTGCCCCGGTCCGGGAAGATCCCACATGCCATGGAGCGGCTGAGCCCGTGAGCCATGGCCGCTGAGCCTGTGCGTCCGGAGCCTGTGCTCCGCAACGGGAGAGGCCACAACAGTGAGAGGCCCGCGTACCGCAAAAAAAAAAAAAAAAAAAAGATAACACGGATTTGGAAGAAACACTTTATCACTGCATGTTTGCATTTATGTTTGAGTATCTGACCATCTAGGGATTCACTTTTTTAAAAGTTTTATGAAGACTCAAAAGAAGTTGAAAAAATACTCATCTTTTATTTTTAATTTTAATTTTATTTTTTTTTGTGGTACACGGGCCTCTCACCGCTGCGGCCCCTCCCATCGCGGAGCACAGGCTCTGGATGCGCAGGCTCAGCGGCCATGGCTCACGGGCCCAGCCGCTCCGTGGCATGTGGGATCTTCCCGGACCGGGGCACGAACCCGTGTCCCCTGCATCGGCAGGCGGACTCTCAACCATTGTGCCACCAGGGAAGTCCCATCATCTTTTATCTTCTACTCTTTCTCAGTTCCTTTCCTGGCTCCCACTGAGTGAGGCAAAGGGTAGTGGAAAGAGAATGGGTTCTGGAATTGTACAGACCTGTGGTCAAATCCTAACTACTAATGAGGTGGTCTTGAGCAATTTTCTTAGTCTCTCTAACCTCTAGTTTCCTTATTTATGGAATAGTTATGGTGATACTTACCACACAGGGTTGAAGTAAGCAAAGCCTCTCCCAATGCCTGGTTCACAATAGACACTTAGCTAGGGATCGACCGCAGCATATTTTAGACTCATGAAAAATCCCAGTTCAAAATGGATTTATCAAAGGAACATGACACTGATGCAAGGATAGATAGATAGATCCAAAGAACAGATTAAAGAGTTCAGAAATGGACCAATTAAATGGTTAACTGATTTTTGACAAGGTTCCAAGATAATTCAATGGGAAAAAGGGTAGTCTTTTCAACAAATGGTGCTGGAGTAATTGGACACCCATATAAAAAAAGAAAATAAACTTTGACCCATGCCTTGCATTATATACAAGAATTAACTTGAAATGGATCATGAACCTAAATGTAAGAGCTAAAGCTATAAAACTTCAAGGTGAAAAACGGGAGAAAATCTTTGTGACCTTGGTTTATACAATATTTTTTTAGGATACAAAAAACACAAATCAGAAAAATTTTGATAAGTTGGACTTATCAGTATCAAGAAATGTTTGCTCTTCAAAAAGACACTGCTAAGAAAATGGGAAGCCACAGACTAGGAGAAAATATTTGTAGAAAGGATTTATTTCTTTAACATTGCTGTCTCTTGATACTATGGTATAAAGTAGATGTAATCAATAATTCTTGTGTGTCCCCATCCTTACCCTGATAGAGTGCACTTTCTAGATGCTTTTCTTTCCTCCCTGACTATTTATGTCATTATTCACTGCCATAATTCTCATAATATTGTTATGAGTGAGGGCTGGAGAGAAGACTGAGCTTCGTGTTGTGAGGCTGCAAGCCCTACATCTTAAATTCCGTTCTTGGTGGGAGAGAAAAGAGCAACAATGAAAAATATGAAGACAGGCACGTGTCCATCAGGAAGCAAACTGAAGCCCTTGGTAGCAACAGGACACTCTCAACAACGACAACAAAAAGCATAGACTGAGCGTACACATTCTTCCAGATACGGTGCTAAGTGCTTTACTTGCATCGTTTCACTTAACTGTAAGAGAAACATACGTAGGAGTCAGCACGAGGTCCCAGAGGCGGCAGGGACACCAAGCAGGCCTCCAGCAGAGTTTCACTTGGGTGGTTCCCTCCGTGACACCTGCAATGAATTGTGTTCTTCCTATGTCCCTGTATTGCTTCATCCTTGGGATGCCATTCTAGATTCATCCATGTCTTTTCTTGGTTTTACCGTCTTGGGACTGTTGGCTTGGTTTTGAAGATTTATCTTGCTTGAAACTTCAGCCTCTGTTTGGCTCCTTGGCACCAGGCTTTGTACTTCCTTGTTCCTTAAGTCTGGTAACCCCTTTCCCACCTCCTCTCTGCCTCTTCAAAGCTTCCGATTTGCAATGTTTGACCATCCCTGGGTGATTTTTAATCCCATACATCCCAGGGTACATAATCAACACTACACAATCAACAGGTATTATTCTCATGGGTCTCTCTTGTTCTAGTGTCCCTGGCAAACCACTGTAGGCGTAGCTGAAGAAGAAAGCCTTCAGGTACTTACACTAAATACAGGTTGAAAAAGCCATGTCTACCTTGACCAAGGTAGCTGTGGAGCTTTTTAAGTAGATGTAACTCTGGGGATGTCTTTACTGGTGTGAGCAAAGTTCCAGTGTATGGATGATCTTGGAGTTGGAATGGTCAGCTGTCAATACCTGATAGCCAGCTGGAGACTTATGGGCAAGCACCGCCCAAACCACAAGGTGAGTAGACCAGTGGGGAAAACAACAACATGCAGTCCTCATCCTGCTCTTTCCACAGGTGTCCAAATAGAATTAGAGCCAGGTGCTACCCCAGTGGGTTCATGTAGCAGCAGTGAAAGTCCCCATGCTTGGGCTATATATGTGCCTGATGGAGCAGAGGTATGGTACCATGTTTCCCTTCAGCTTGAATTTAACAACAGCAGGACCACAAGAGATGTCTTCTCTAGAGTAGATTCCTCAAGAGAGTCTGGCTGAAATTCACAGGCCACAGGCAACTGGGGGCAGAGCATTGTTCCTGCTTTACTTCAATTTAGGATGAAAGCTTCTGAGAATAAGCATCCCGGGCAGCAGACGGACTGACACCAAAGTCTTCAATCCCTTCGCCAATTTTTTTTTTTTTTTGCGGTATGCAGGCCTCTCACTGTTGTGGCCTCTCCCGTTGCGGAGCACAGGCTCCGGACGCGCAGGCTCAGCGGCCATGGCTCACGGGCCCAGCCGCTCCGCGGCATGTGGGATCTTCCTGGACCGGGGCACGAACTCATGTCCCCTGCATTGGCAGGCGGACTCTCAATCACTGCGCCACCAGGGAAGCCCTCCCTTTGCCAATTTTGATCTCTGTGACCATTTTAACACAGGGTCTTCTAGGTTTTAAAAGCTTGAACTGTGCTCAGTTGCTTCACCAGAAGAATCCCTGCTCCTCCCCGACAGCAAAGAGATGTGTGAATGTCTCTGTGTGATGCAGTTATGTGTCGTAAAACTGGAGAAAAATTCGCCTACAGTAAGTATCTTGCGCTGTAACCTGTTTCCACTTCACACAGACTATTGGAAAGCATCTGGAAGATATATATCTATTATTGTTAAAAAAAATAGATTTATGAACGTTACGAGATTATGATGCAGAAGACAGGTAGAATCTCTCTGTTTTTAAAGGGCTAACCCACACTCACCAGCCTTAAATCTTAGAATGATTAAGCTGACAGGGACTCAAAAGCTCGCACAGTTCATATAATTCTACATATTGAAGCCCCCTACGTCCAACAGTTTCACAGATCAGGACCCTGAGGTGCGGAAAGGTTCAGTGGGGATTTATTACATTTGCATAGCCAGTGGAAGAGCTGAAACTTAAGCCCTGGTTCCTTGACAGTAAACCCTGCGCTTGCTTGCAACTATCTTTTATCTAGATTATGGTATTTGTCTGTCTCTGAAAACCTTGGGAGACATCATGGTTATTCCCCAAGAGGGAGATGAAGCGTGAACTAATTTTCAATGAGAGTGGACTTTGGGAGAACAGTTCCAGCTGGGCACATTGTTTTCTCCTTTTTCATGGCCACCTGAAAACTTTGGCTGGGTGCTGGTGGGGTGGGAAGCTGTTCCTGCTTCCCAGTCTTTTTCTGTTCACAGCTGCAAAGTTCAGTGAGTTGAACTGCCGTGCTGTGAGTTCACTGTTCACTCTGCCACGACCAACCTCTGTTGTAAATTTTCCACCCTGAACACGTGACGATGTATTTCTTGACTGTATATCCCAAGGGCGGCAGCGGAACTGTCAGAGCGCCGAGCCGCACACGGAGCAAGAAGTCTCTTGGACTTGACGATCGAGGAATTCAGGACTTGGGACAAATTTGCCAGCCCTTGGTAAGTTAGCAACGCCGCTTTGCTTCAGAAACATAGTGAAAGGATAGTTCTAGCAATGTGTAGATGCAGTTTTCTTTTCCTTTCTTTTTTTCCCTAAGGAAATTTTATCCTGAATTAAAAATAGACTTACATTTGAAAGCAAAATGTAAACTTTTTTTTCTGCTCAATCAGTTCAAAAAGTTTCCCCGTGATTAAGACGTTATTTCCTTTCTCTAGGCACCCTTGTCTTACACTGATTTTTTTTTTTTTTGCTTTTAAAATGATAAAAGCAAAGCTTTTTACATGCTCACTTTATGAAATAAAACAATGATGGACATGTCTACACGAAAAATCAAAGTCTTCCTCTCATTCCCTCCCACCTCCCCGTGTCCCCATGCACCCCAGCCCCTCACAGCTGACCCCTGTTAACTGTATGGTGGGACCTCTTACTGCTCTTTCTCCACGCAGCTTTTCGCTTTTTTGATACTGCAGTTCCACAGATCTCGTGCTCACCCTCCTCCCTGTACTGTGGCCGCCCCGTGGGAGAGTTCTAACCTGCACGTTTCTCCCCAGACCCTGGCTGTGTGAGCAGAGCTTCAATGCTGAAGATGGAGCCTCTGAACAGCACGCACGCCAGCACCGCAGCCCCCAGCGGCCCCCTGGAGTCCCATGTGCCGGGCAGCGGCAGCGGCAGCGGCAACGAATACTTCTACGTTCTGGTGGTCATGTCCTTCTACGGCATTTTCTTGATTGGAATCATGCTGGGCTATGTGAAATCCAAGAGGCGGGAGAAGAAATCCAGCCTCCTGCTGCTGTACAAAGACGAAGAGAGGCTCTGGGGGGAGGCCATGAAGCCGCTGCCCACCGCGTCCGGCCTGAGGTCGGCGCAGGTGCCCATGGTGCTGAACGTGCTGCAGGAGAGCGTGGCGCCCGCCCTGTCCTGCACCCTCTGCTCCGTGGAAGGAGACAGCGTGAGTTCCGAGTCCTCCTCGCCCGACGTGCACCTCGCCATCCAGGAGGAGGCGGCGGACGACGAGCTGGAGGAGACCTCGGAGACGCCCCTCAACGAAAGCAGCGAAGGCTCGTCGGAGAACATCCACCAGAACTCCTAGCACCCCCAGGACCTCTGGAGGTGGCCGCATCAGCCAGCACCCGTAGAGCGAGGAAGGGCACTTTTCGCGTCTGGTTTCACCTTTGCAGGGCAACTGCCGCTTTCAGGAGACCCTCGGCAAGCCCCTGAATGGGTGGGTGGGGTGGGGGACAAGTCTCAGGCGGAGCCAGCAGCAGCCCGCAGTCCACGACGCGCCTGTGGTGTGGACGTGCCGCTGAAACAGCCCTGAAGATGTGCAGTGTGTACCTTTCCTTGGGATCTGGGGGTCGGGGTTCCTGTGCGGAAGTCGGCAGGTCGATGTGCTCCCGGTTGTCTCCTTACAGGATGCCCTGGGTAACACCTGCAACATCTGCCCACTCCCAGGGCTGCCAAATGCCTAGGGCATCCTGAGGGACTAGTTTCGATTTGACAATTTGCCTAGAGCTTTGTTCTTCTACATCTGATTGGCTGTAAGTACCTCTAATGTGAACCTGTGGCTTTAGTTCCCCCTTGGGTTACAGAGCTTCTTTTAGAGGTCTTTTGGGTTAGAGGGGGGATATTTGACGGAGGACTTTTGATGGGAGGGAGCTGGAGATCTGACTCTGGTCCATTCGCATTCTGTAAGGAAAACATAGGCAATTTTTAAACCTGTTAATGTTGGCTGGGATTATAAAACTAATCTGCTATTTTGACCCTTTGTCTAACCTGTGACTTTGAACTCTGATCTGGGACCATCCAGCATCACATGCTGACATGACATCTTTTTTGCTTGGAAGGGCATCCCCAGAATCTAACCTGCTCTCCGAATGGCCATGCAGGGAAGCTTCCCAATCTTTCCAGAAGGGGTGATGGTGAGGTTGAACAAACCCAAACCGTTAGCTCCGCTGCTGCTTTTTTTTTTTTTTTTTTTCCAGCCCAGTTTTCTGAGCTGGGAGAGGATATAATGTGGGCCTCCACAACATGGCATTTCGGCACGTAGCTGAGACTTAGAAGGGCATACTCCGGTGAGATTGTGCAGAGCTGGGGTCCAAGTTCTCTGTTTCTTAATCCCAAGCCCCGAATCTGATTTGCTGTGTGGTCCTGGGCATGTCATCAAGAGGCTTACTGCCTTCCTGAGATTCCTGATGATCTAGATCCCCAGAGGGCTGGGAGGATGTCTTTAGATTTTAAGACTCTGTGATAAATCCTACATGGCCTGGTGTGAGGAAGTTTGGACAAAATATTTCCCCCTTGGCCAGTTAGTCTGAAAAAGGATCTGCTTACTTAAAGGGGCAGTTGGAGACGGAGAACACATGTAGCTGGGAAATCCAGGGTGAATCACTAACCAATCCCTGCTGTCACTTTCCCAGCAGTGAATCAAAGAGGCAGATACCACATTTTACTCTGCAGGGCTGTCTGGGTAGTGGACTATTAACGCTCCAGTTAAGGGAATGAGGCATCTAAGAGAAAAGGCTCAGGAATGCTTGGTAATGTTTCCCCGTATTCCTGTGGTCAGTCGCTTTGCAGCAGACTCTTTAGGCCCTTGAAGACAAGGCAGAAGAGAAACACACCAAAAGGTCAAATTTAATTCTAGTAAAAACAAAAACTATTTTTTTTAAATACGCTCTCCCTGGATTGGAGACAGCAATAACTACTGTTCCCATGGAAGGGTTAACAGTGTAGGAGCTGGTTTATCAGTTCGCCTTCACACAGCGCTAGAGGAAATTTATGTTTGGGGGAAAAAAGGCCCTCCGTTCACTTTAAAATTCAGAGTGTGGATTTACTCCAAAGGGGGCTGTTTAAGGTGAAAGAAGCCAAGTTAAGTTTGGCCCCTTGCCTGGAATCACTTGAATTCTGAAACTTTACTGCGATGGACATGTGCATTGTCACATTTTCCATTGCTTAATCCTAAAGTTTGGTGCAAGTCTATCTGCGCCTATTAAAAAGTGATGTATATACTTCCTTCTTATTCTATTAAGTTGTACAAAATTGTCTTCTGTATTTAACAGTTTGTAATTTTCACAGTATTTTTTAATTTAAATAAACACATTTTCCCTAGGAAGTTATGAGTTTTCTTTGATCTGTCAATAGAACTCCTAATTTCTAAGGCATCCCAGATGCATTTTTCCAAGCCATCTCTGAATCTGAGTCATCTTCCAAGTCAGACTCCCATGAAGGTGTATCTTATTTCTGCCTAAATCATAAAGTGAACAGGGCTAGGTTTTTCCTTCCTTTGATATGCTTTGCAATGAATAAAAAATAAGCTGTACATAGGTCTTACATCCACTTCTGTTTTTAAATTTGGTGGCCATGGGGTGAACATGCAGTGACATGGCAACTGTTGTGAAGATGTTCCTCCAAATTTGGTTGCAAGAAAACCTTTGATTTACATGTTGCCTGGACAAATATTATCCACACGTGGCCACAGCGGCACAGACTAATGGGCAGGGAACTGCTGTATATAGATGTTGTATATACATTCGTATACACATATACATAATGGGGAGGGAGATTTTTGTGTACACACAAGCTTACGAACGTACCTAAGCACACAGGTCATGAGTTAGGGCTGGCTCTCTCTCCTCTCACCGTCACCTCCACATGAAGACTGACTGTCTAGGTTCCTCCCCCTGGTCTTGCTATAGCTCTGAGCACAGCCAGCCTGTCTCCTTTAAGATTTTATTTGCACAGTTGGAAATGCTAAAGAAAAATTACCCAAACTGGTGACCCATTTTGAATTAAGCAGATGGTAGAGAGTGGCCTGACATTTATGTTTCTCCGTTTCCTGTGTGTTTGGTTTTCCTGTTTGAAGTAAATGTTTCCCTTAGGTTCACAAATAACTGTCTCCCTAAAGGATTTATCTGGCAAAGGTACAGGGGAGCCTGGATGCTTCCCATATCAAGCATCTCAATCCACCAGCTGGTACTTTGACAATGTAAGATGAGAAGATTATTTTAAAAGACAAGGAAGCTCTTCAATTTATCCCAGCTTAATGTCATTCTTGGGGAGGAAATAGTTAAGGAAAAAACTTTTTACCATGGGCGGAAGAAGAGGGAATTCTAAACTCTAATTGTCCTAAAAATATGCAGAGTACACTATGTCGTTTTAACAGAATATTTGTTTTCTTAAAAAAAACAAAAAACAAAAAACAAAAAAAACAAAAGAACTTCTAAGCAGAACCTAAGGCCCAAGGGGTTTAGTCTGTGTGGATTTACTCATGCATGTGAGAAACTGAGAAGGGAATTTGGCCCCATGCACCTTGGATATTAGAACCATATTTTAAAGCACTTAAATGTTAGGGATGAGGTAAATGGATCGTCCCGCTTGCTCCATGCTGTTCTAATTACACCTTTGTACGTCAAAGTCAGGCAGGGATGCTGCAGAGAAAAAGATTTCCTTCATGGGCAGAATCATGGGATCAAAACTACCAGGAAAGGCTGAAGCTGGGCCAAGGAGTGAGTGCTCTTGGCCTGTGATTCTGGTTGGAAAGTAGACCCCATGGTACATTTGAGAGCTGCAACTGGAGGATTTTGTGGTCAGGCACGCACTTTCAGGGCTCAGCTGAAGAAGGGTCATTTATCATCCTATAAAACGCTGCTCTGATCCTAGACATAGTGGAACAGACAGAACATTGAGCTAACAATGCAATGAATTCTCTAGTTTGAGAGCATACATTTGCTTAATCATTTCACCCAGTATCCAGGCACCCTGTTGGAGGAAATCACAGGGAGTATCATGGGTCATGGGACAGGAGGTGGAGTCTAGGGCTGGAGGGACCCATGTCAGCTGACTAACCAGGATGATGGCTCAGGCAGGGGCTGGACCACAGGAAGGCAGGGCGGACGTGGGGCTTCAGTAGAGGCTGCCATGTTGCTCTGTAGCTCTGGGGAAGGTACCCATCCTCTCTGACATGCAAGCTCTGTCTTTCAACATGAGGACATGCAGGCCTTCCTCTTCGGGGAGCTGCTCATGAAAAGCATGGTGAAGCATCCTGAGCAATACTGAACACAGCATGAAACTTAAGAGGAACTAACGGAAAAGCAGCTCCAGTCTTCTCTTTTTAAAAATGTATCCTGGGCATCCATCTGCAAATAAAGTTGCTGAAACCTCCTCTTCTGTGCGCGGTTTCCTCAGGAGACAGTGATGTTCAGGGAAAGGACACGATTTGCCAAAGGAGAAGGTCATAAGAGAGAAAAACTACTGTTCAATTCTGCCTTTCCCCATTTCTGAAATGTTTCCTCCCACGTAGGAAGGAACAGTTTGGGATGTGAGCTGTTACCATGGAGACAGCCAGCCAAGGTCACTTGTTTGAAGGAGCCCATGTGAAGGCCCCACGGCACTGAATCATTACGGCGACTTTATGAAGTTGGGATTTGGTCCTTGACTCAGACAGCAAGCTTTGAGCCCACAGCAGCCTCCATTCATGGCACGGAGGAGGGGACGCAGGGAGAGCAGACACACACACACACACACCACCCTGCACAGCACCATCACCCATCATTCTCCTGGCACTTCCCGTGCTCCATTCAATATGGGGCAAGATTTTGTTCTCCCAACTCTAGGAATTTATTTTCTTACGTTGATTTTTTTTTTTTTTTTTTTTTGCTAAGAAACATGATCAAAGAATCCTTCACATAAGTAGCTCTACATTTTTCTGTCCTTAATGATTTTTCACCCCCTGTTCCGAGATGGTGAATGACACGTTCTCTCTTGTCTGAGTCAATTCTGGCTGCTGTAACAAAGTACCATATTCTGGTTGGCTGAGAGACAGCAGACATTTTTTCTCACAGTTCTGGAAGTGCTAGCGTGGATGTGCTCTGGTGAAGACCCTCTTCTGGTTTGCAGGTGGCTGACTTCTCATTGTGTCCTCATGTGGCCGAAGGAGAGCAAGCTAGGTCTCTGACCTCTTCTTCTAAGAGCACTAATCTCATTCATGAGGGCTCCACCTTCATGACCTAATGACCTTCAAAGGTCCTATCTCCAAATTCCATCACACTGGGGATTAGATTCAACAAATGAATGTTGGGGGGACGCAAATATTCAGTCCATAACATCTCTTTTCCCAACCTCCCTCCCTGTTATGCCCTCTCACTTTCTTCCATTACACAAAAGGAAGGAAAAGCCAAGTAACCACAATGCATAATAAGCTCTTACTACCTGTCAAGCATATACTTCACCCAGTTGTTACAATCCTGTGCTTTAAGCTTCTAGTTTCTTCTAGGTACTTCACTAGATGCTGGGGAAAATGTAACACCTGCCCAATCCCCCAAGAGGTCATAGTTTCCATATAGACAAATTCCAATACAAATACCTCTGATTTTGGTTAATTTATAACATTAGTTGAGAATTTCTGTGTTCAGGGTCTTCTGGATGTCGAATACACAGCTTGTATCTTTGAAGAGTTTGAAGGCACAGTGGTGTTATTAAATGGACAAAATATACTGTTTACCTAATATTTGCTTTGCTCTGTGATGGGTGCTTTCCCCTTGATGATCTTATTTAATCGTCCCAAGGAAACTCTGAGCTAGGTCTCTAATACTCTTAATGTACATATGAAACTTTAGACTCAAGGAAGTTGTAGATCAATCTAATGAATGATCAGGGTTCCAATGAAGGTCTTTTGATATACAATCTGGTGTTCTTTAAATCACTACGAAGCAGAGAGACTCAGAATCTAGTCCCGTACAAGGCATTAGGCAACCCTGTGACATTACATATGCTGCTCAACCTCTGGGCACGTTTTACGTTTCCTGACTAGTAAAATGGAGATAGTAATATCTTCCCTCCTGACTTCAAAACATTGTCAGAACTGCTTAGGAAGCAGCTGGAAAAATACAGTCTTCTTATAGGGACACTAATCTCTTTGTCTTGGATAGGAGGCTGTGTGTAGACATCACCAGCATTCATCAATATCCAGTTCTTCTCCCCTTCTGAGAACACAGAAATTTCCACTTCTCAACCCCTTCTCTTGCCCCTCTTCCCCTAGCACCAGGGGTTGAGCAGGGATGTAACTCATTCTGCTTGACGTAAACTGAGTGGAAGTGATGTATGTCACATGTAAGTTGAGTCAGGGAAAAGCCCATATATGATTCTCTAGTTGCCCTCTTTACCTGCATGTTATCAATGAGACCATATGTTCCAGATGGTACGAATAACAGGTAAAGCCTGTGTCAGCCTGGAAGAGTGAGTTACTGCATAGAAGTCAATTGGTCTGGGGAGTTGCCCAAACTTACAGCTGGCTTTACAAGAAGCAGCAATAATCTAAGTTTTGGTAAATATTGAGACTTTGGGGTTCCTTGCAGTTTCAGCATAACCTTACCCATGAGATTAATACTGAGTGTGATCATATTAAAGAGACAGAATGTTGGAAGGTGACTTCTAGATTATCTAACCCATCCCCTATGTTTAATGATGGGGGAATTAAGACTCATAGTAGTTAAGTGACGTGTTCAAAGTCACAGGGGGAGACAGGAGCAGAAGTGGGGTTACAACCCAGGTCTCCTAATGGTTGGTTCTAATTCCCATGGTGGGTATGGCCATGGAGGCCTTTGCCATGGCTTAGTGAAAACAAAATACCTAGAGGGTCTTCTCTCTTGAGCTCCTCACCTTGATCTTCTCTGAGCAGCACTGAGTCACTGGTCCTGCCACTATTTACTGGTCCCACAACCCCTGCTGAGAAGTAGCTTCTTTTTTCCTGGCACTTACTGCCCTTTGTGGAAGGATGGATCTGTGCAGGTAGAAGTAAACACATTCCCCCAAAGCAGTGCAATGTGACATTAATGGAAACTTTTATAAAAGGGAAGAAGCTGTAAATAGGAAGGGGGAAATAATCAAACAGGGATGAATGTAATTGTCCTGCACACAGCTTACTGGATTTTGGCTTTTGGTTTTATTTTTTGCATGTTTTGGCTTAGCTCCGGTGCCAGAGCGGGTCACTGGCAGGCCCCCAGTGCATAGTGCTCCCAGGACTGATGTGCCTAGGTTCCCGGCAATGACCTTTGCAGGTAAACCCTGAAAGTTCAGCTCCGGATTGGGGTTGCACATGATGCAGAAACCAATAGACACCTCACTGATTATTATTTTTATAGTCTTAGCCTTGATACGGAAGGAATGATTTCTCTCTCATCTCAATCTTCCTTTTTCACTTAGAACTTCTCCCAAAGAATGGGACATGGTGCTTGGATAGAAAGATTCTGTTTCTTTTTCAAAATTTTCTTCTTTTTATATTCCCATCACACTATCCTCATGCCTCAATTACAGCAGAAATTATACTCTTTCCCACAGGATTATACACCTTGTGAGAGCCAGTATCATATGTTATTATTTTGTAGTTAGTACCTAGTTTGCGCTGGAATTCCTCAGGAGTCTCTCTTATCATGTTCTTTTCTTTGTATCATGTTTTCTCCTTGGGGGATCTCATTCACTCTCAAGTCTTCAACTAATATGTAAATCATTATAACAACCACCTGTCTAGTGCTTACCAAGTGCCAGTCATTGTTCTCATGATATTTAATTCTCATGAAAAGTTAAGATATAGGGATTTTTAAGCCCATTCTAAAAATGAGAAAAGTGAGGCCTAGAGAGATTGAGAACATTGCCAAGTTCACAGAGTGAGCAGTAGAACTGGGATTTGAGCCCAGCAATCTGGGTACAGAGTTGATGCCACGGACAACCTGCTCTACTGTCTCTCTGTCTCCAAGTCCCAATCATTTAGTTCTAGCCTAGACATCTCTCATGGGCACCAACGCCTGTGGCTCTATTCACCTGATGTCCCATGAGCACTTCAACTTCCTGTCATCGAAACTCAAACTCATTACCTTTCCTCGTAAACCTGTCCCCCAACTTACATTTCTACCGATGTGTCTATCCTTTACCTTATATCCCAGGCCCTCTCTGTAACCTCTTTCCATCAACATGGTCATTATTGACCCAAAATATTTCTTTAATCAGGAAAATACTGAGGACCAGAGAAATGTTAAAAGAGGAAAAGATAACATGAGCAGAGCTGTGCTTACATAAAAAGTAGTTTAATATTTAGGATTGCACGTGCTGTGTAAAAAAAATCCAATCTCTGTCATCCTGGTATTTAGAATCTTCCCCATTCTGTAAGATAAATCAAAGAAGACAGAGGAGGGAGGTAAAGAAAACAGGATTCCTCGTGACAGGTGAGAGGTGCCTGGACTGGGGCAATGGCAGGTGAAATGGAGACATAGAAGCTAGAAATAAGGAGGAGTTGAAATTGATGAGATTTGACAGCTCCTTCAATGTTAGAGATGAAGAAGAGGGTGGGAATGAAAGATGACTCTAATGTTTTGAGTCTGCATAATTGAGACAGTGGAAGTGCAAACAATAAAAATGGGCAGTAAATCCTGGAAAGCCTCTATCATGTTGTATGTTTTGAGTTGGTGTTGACATGATATCCAGAAAGTATTTGGAAAATAAATATGAGAACTTTTGAGAGATGTTGGACCCCGAGACAGCGTTGGGAGCCATGCACATGAATACATGGACTCGAAACCCTGAGCATGGCTGAAATAGCCAAGGATCAGTGGAAATGGAGAAGAGGGCAAAGGACAGTCATTTGGGGACCAGCTACTTCTTTGGGGTTGGAGGAAGAGGGGCAGAAAGAACAGGAGCAGTCCAAGAAGTAAAATCAGAATGGCAGAATGCCCAGGAGCTGAGTAAGCACAGATTTTTCTAGAGAGAAGAAAAGGTCCACCATAGAGAGATGGAGGGAAAGAAGCTTCTTTTGATGACTTTCAGGTGGTTAGTATCTATAAAATGTCGAATCTGTAGAGTAGTGGGGTGGAGATATCACAGGTATAAAAGACTATTGAGGAATAAGTCACTCATTATAAACTAACCCTTTGAGAAGATTGGCTGTGAAAAGCGAAGTATAGTGTGGATCATGCAAGGATTTGGAACTATTCAGAGCTCATATTCTTTTTTACTTGCCATTAATTCTACTTAGTTTAGGTTGCAAATCTACTTTTACTCCCTTTGGTAGTATGGGTTGATGGAGTTCCTTCCTAGGTGTGTTTCCGTAGGGGCTGATGTTTTCCCAAGATTATAATGGATCTCCATCAAAGACACCCAGGGTAGGTATTAAGCCAGCCTGGAGAAGTTGCCTGGAGAATATGTGTTATAGGGCTGATTCAGGGGAGTAAAATTAACACAACTTTCTCTTTTCCACTGCAGATAGCAGAACACAAATATTTTGCTGCCAAATCTCTGCCTTTCCATGATTTTCTCTGCAGATTACATAAAGAAGCACCAAAGATAATAGGGTGACCTTTTATCTAGAATTGCCCTGAATTTAGTATTTCTCCAAAGTGATTTTTGCTCAGGAACTCAATTTTTCTAGGTGCTTGAAAATTGATTGGGTGTATGATTTTATGTAATTGTGCTTTTTATTATAGAAAATGTCATAATGAAGTCAAGATGTTTTTATACGTCATTGTATTTAATTTCTGGTTGTTGAGAAAATGGCTATCAAGTATTTCACCTATATTAGTTGTGATTCAAACTACCTTTAAGTAAGTGAGTGAATAATGCAAAAAATTTGTTCTAGTGGAGATTACATAGTGTTACAAACTTCATGGTCACATCATGGGCTTCCACCACAACAAAAAGCAACATTACAAATAACATTAAAATCTTCTTTGTGTTTCTTGGTCCATGAGGAGGAGTACATCATCCTGCAAAATCACACAAAAAGAAGGTGGCAATCTTCAACATGGAAAATGGCCTTAGGTTTCCCAGGGACAGATGCTATAGACCAGAGGAACAATGCTGCACCAAGAGCCACAGATGAAGTCAAGTTATTTTGACCCTTTCCTTGTAATTTAGCGAATGGCCTTATCTTGTGGTGATAATGGTTAAGTATTTGGACTTTGACAGCTGAAAAATCATCTGAAGAGATATTACTATATTTCAGTTAAAAAGGTAAAATATAATTTTGCTCTTCAGATAAATCAAAGGATACTATTAAAATGAAGACAAAAATAAGGAAAAAATCTAGAACTGGCATGTGAATATCAAATGTTTGTAATTTATTACTGAAACCAATATTTTTAATAGGAAGTGGGTCTGATTTTACCTCAGGGATTAGGTTCTAAAATCAGAGAATAAGGCAAATTTATCCTTGGAAGCCCCTTAATTGCTCTTAAAATTTAAACTTTTGTGGTTTCTCAGAGTGCTTTGGTCATGGTCTCCCAATCTCCGGGCAACACAGTCTAAGGGTGACTTTAAACAGTGGAAGGGCATAGGGGGACCCTCTCTCTCTCACACACACATACGTGCACACACACACACACACACACACACACTTGAATTCCCATAAACATAATGTGCCTCTTCTGAACTTGGCTGTAAAATAGATGAGTGCTTTCTCTGTGTTGTAGTTGTTTCTGTTCAAAAAGCAATAGTACTTCTATGCTATCCTTCTATGCTCCCCAAGTAAGAGGCACTGTATTTAGTCAACTGTACTCTTGACTAAAGTTGCCATGAGAATATATTACTGAGGTGAAAAATAAAATTGTTTTTTGTGTTATGTCCCCCAAATTCAACCAGAGATATCATAAGAGTTTAGGGTTTGTAGTTTCAATGGTCACTTCCTTTGCATCTTAAATTATATGTGTTGTAGGTCAATTAATATTTATTGAATGCCCATTCTATGTCTTTAATCCCTTTCAACATGTAATCTCATTCAGTCCTACAATGGCTCTATAACATTCATTGTACACGTGAGAGAATGAGGCTCCAAGGCGTGTCCAAAGTCAAATTACTAATAAGGAGCATAGTTAGGATTTGAACTCATATCCACTGGATGCAAATGCAGGTATTTTTTTCCATTATAGAGGCTTCTTTTCTCCATTATAAAGTCTTCTCTCACTTTCCACAAAATGTAATATTATGTAATTATTTTTTTTTCTGTTTTAAGAGCATTCATATGAGGTTTTATCTGCAGCTCACATTTTTCATGAGTTTGACAACTTATAACCAGTCAGGAAAGCTGTAAAACTTTTAAAAATTCTAAACCACCACCCAAATTATCTATAATGTCCTCTAAGGATCATTCAACAGAGACAGAGCAGTACTATTATAATAGAGGTTAGAAGTAAAGTGAGGCCATGGACTGAGATTGTCATTCCCCGGATGGTCTTCCTGCGGTGGGCATAAAGACTGTGGTCCAGAGGAACAACTGGAGACCTGAGGTGGTCAAGGACCAGGTAGGTCAAAGAGAAGAGAGGGAGATTCTGAGATGCTTGCCTGAGACCAGAAGTGGCTTGAAGAGAGACTGAGACACTCTTTGGGTAGGAAATTTAGCAGCTGTCCATCTGTATAGAATAGTCACTGCAGGACTTATTGTAGATGCAGAAAAGTGAGTGGAAAGGGGAAAAGTCATTTGGATTAATGTATTCATTAATTCAATAAACATTCATTTTTGAGTCTTGTGTACAAGATCATTTTGTTCTAGTGCTCTGAATGATTCAGAGAAAAACAAGACATTTTTAAGGTTGGAAATATTAAGTATCTAACAATGATGACTAGATAGTACCTTCAAAGTACTTGGAAACATCTTTTTTTTAATTAAAAAAGAAATTTTAAAAATTTTGTTATGCCAAGGGGCTTATTATTGGACCAGTTCAATAGAATTTAAGTCTTTCATGGAAAGAAACCAATTCCTTTGCTTTTTATTTTCATTTTTATGGAAACTTCCAGCCCAGTCCTCCTGGTTGGATTTCATTTTGTCAGGTTCACACTCTGCCTTATTTACTGAATCTTCCCCAGCTCCATGGTGACAGACAACACAGACAGGGAAATATTTTGGGCCAAAGTTTGGGAACAGTTGCCTCATATAAATTCACTCTAAGCACAGTTTTTCTAGATTTTAAAGTGCATGTTTTCATTGAAAGAAATGTAATCCTCATGCTTTTAGCCCCTTACACTGTTAATTAAAATGTCATTTGAGAAGAACAATTTGGCTTCTAAAGAATACTTTCAGTTTTTTAAGTAAGTCTGATTTTTAAAAATGGAAAGTTATGATAGACTGTGGGCATGAAATCTGAAAACAGAGATTGTTAGGGAAATTTCAACTACTGTCATTTAAAATATTTATTCCTTTTTCTTTCTTTCTTTCTATTTATTTATTTATTTATTTATTTTTTGCAGTACGCGGGCCTCTCACTGTTGTGGCCTCTCCCGTTGCGGAGCACAGGCTCCGGACGCGTAGGCTCAGTGGCCATGGCTCACGGGCCCAGCTGCTCTGCTGCATGTGGGATCTTCCCAGACTGGGACATGAACCCATGTCCCCTGCATCGGCAGGTGGACTCTCAACCACTGTGCCACCAGGGAAGCCCTTTTCTTTTCTTTTTTTTTTTTTTGCGGTACGCGGGCCTCTCACTGTTGTGGCCTCTCCCGTTGCGGGGCACAGGCTCCGGACGCGCAGGCTCAGCGGCCATGGCGCATGGGCCCAGCCGCTCCGCGGCACGCGGGATCCTCCCAGACCGGGGCACGAACCCACGTCCCCTGCATCGGCAGGCGGACTCTCAACCACTGCGCCACCAGGGAAGCCCTTTATTTTTAATTAAAACTTTTTGCTTGCTAGTTCATTTATTTTCCCAGTTTTACTGAAATATAATTGACACATAACACGGTATAAGTTTAAGATATACAACATAATGATTTGATATATATATAAAATCATGCAGACATATGTGTATATATACATATATAATGATTGTGTGTGTATATATATATATATCAGCAGTCCCCAAACTTTTTGGCTACAGGGACTTGTTTCATGGAAGACAATTTTTCCATGGGCAGGTCAGGGAGTGGGGGGGGCGATGGTTCAGGCTGTAATGTGGGTGATGGTTCAGGCAGTAATGCGAGCGATGGGGAGTGGCAGATGAAGCTTTGCTCTCTTGCCCACTGTTCACCTCCTGCTGTGTGGCCCGGTTCCTAACAGGCTGTGGACCAGTACTGGTCCATAGCCCGGGGGTTGAGGATCCCTGATATATGATTACCACAATTAAGTTTAGTTAAAATTCATCACCTTTCTTTTTCATTTAGTCACAGTTGGAGGAGACATAAGGATCAGTCTCAAAATGTAAGATCCAGTTCCATATAGTTTTAATGATAAGTATAAAATACATACTCTCTCCCCAAAGTTAATAGCAGCATTATTTACAGTTGCCAAGATAGGGAAGCAAACTAAGTGTCCATTAAACAGATGAATGGATAAAGAGGATGTAGTGTATATATATTTACAATGGAATACTACTCAGCCGTAAAAAAGAACAGAGCAACATGGATAGACTGGGAGTGCATTATGCTAAGTGAAGTAAGTCAGACAGAGAAAGACAAATACTGTATGATATCACCTATATGTGAAATCTAAAATATACAACAATCTAGCAAATATAACAAAAAAGAGACAGACTCCAGATACAGTAGTTACCAGTGGGTGAGAGGGAGGGACAACATAAGGATGGGGAAGTGGGAGGTACAGACTATTGGGTGTAAGATAGGCTCAATGATGTATTGTACAATATGGGGAATATAGCCAATATTTTGTAGTAACTGTAAATGGAAAGTAACCTTTAAAAATTGTATAAAAAATAAAAAAAGAATCTAAAAATATATGCTTTCTAATTATGTTAAATGAATTAATACATACACATATATTTCTCAGAATAGTGCCTCATATAAGGTAAACATTCAAATGTTAGTTACTACTACATTTAAATTGATATTAATATAATAAATACTTACTAATGTATTTTAATTTCCCTAAATTACAATATTCCTATAATATACCAGGAACAATGCTGGCTTATTACAACTCACTTTATTAGTGTTCTCTTTGTCTAAAGAACATGAAACCTTAAGATGCTCAGTTTTTAGTGCCTAGGACTGGAATCTCTGAATTCCACTGCCACCATTTCATTACCATATGGGTATGGAGAAAGAATGTATTTGGAGTACAAATTTGTTCAGATTCTCAACCCAAGTTCACCCAATAATCACTCTTTGAGCACCATCTATGTGCTAGAATTTGGATGTAAAAGCTCATAGTCCTATACTGAGGTAGTTTACAATATAAGTGGAGGAGACAGATGTACAAGCAAATTGAATGTGATGGGGCAAGTACTAGAAAACAGTATTAGTCTGCTGTGGGAGCCAGAGTAGAGAGCAGCCTGGAGAGTTGGAGAAAGACTCTCTAGAGGAGATGGCATTTGATCAAGGTTTTAAAGGATGAATAGGAGTTGCCTCAATTTCTTTATCTGTAAACAGAGGCAGTTGGACAGGATTCATTTATGATCCAAACTTCCATGATTCAAACGCTATGGATCCCACTTGGTCAACCATGAGGGACATTGGCATTGGGCCTTTGCGTTTTGATTTTTGCCAGAGACCTTATCTGCATAATTCTACGGCTTCTCAATCCACAGCAGAAACATCAGTTGACTGCTCAGCTGTTCTGCTATCCTGCCAAATAGCTGAGCTTTGAGATTTCAGGACAAAGAATTCACACAACTGGCTGAATGTTTCACTTTTCATCAGGATATTTTGGCAACAGGTAGACAACAACCATGGACGAATTTCAGGAATTTGAGTGATTTGGATTCAGTACAGAGAAAATAGCTTAGACTCTGATTTGAAGTGAAGCTCAATTATCCTAAGCCAAAAAATAGCCTTTCTTCTTCCAAGTGGTCTAAGATGTTCATTAGCTCTGGCTTTGGTCCTGGGGTATTTTTGTAACGAAGTCGGCTGAAAGTTTGTATGACAGATGGAGTTGCCATCCTTCATGGGGCTGTAGAGGAGAGCAGAGCTGAGCTGGAGACTGGAAGATATAAAAAATTCAACCAAGGGAAACAACCAAAATGTCACTTGAGTGATTATATAATTGGACCCAGTTCTGCCTCAACAATTCCTTGGTAATTATGGTGGCATTTAAAAAAATCTAAACTTATTGAGTTAAAATGTATACATTTTGTAAGTTCTTTACGTTTTGACCAATTTATGCATCCAAGAAACCATCCCATAATTAAGATATAGAATACCATCATCAGCCCCAAACACTGTACCCCTTCACAGTCCTTCCTCATCCCACACTCCAACCTTAGACAACGACTAATCTGCTTTCAATCACTGCAAATTAGATTTCCCTTTTCTAGAATTTCATATAAGGGGAATCACACAGTATACTCTTTTGTGTCCACCTTCTGTCAATCAGAATATTGTTGAAATTCATCCATAATGTTGTGTGTATCCATAGTTTTTTCCTTAATTGCTGATTAGTATTTCATGGTATGGTATACCACGTTTGTTTACCCATTCACCTGTTCGTGGACATTTGGGCTGTTTCTAATTTTGGGTGCTTATTGCTAAAGCTGCTATGAACATTCATTTACAAGTCTTGGTGTAGACATGTATTTTCATTTCTCTTCGGTAAATACTTAGGAGTGAAATTGCTGGCTCATATGTGATAATGATCTAACTATAAAAAAACCCACCAAACTGTTTTCTAAAACGGCTGTACCATTTTGCATTTCCACTAGCAATGTTTTAAGAGTTCTAGTTGTTCCACTTCCTTGTTAACCTAGTCTTTTATTTGTTTATTTATTTATTTTTCTCTCCACTGTACTGTCCTTTTTAATTGATGTATCTTTTACATACAACAAAATGCACAGATCTTCACCTTTCAGTTCAAGAATTTTGACAGTTGCAAACAACCAAATGAAGATCCAGAATATTTCCATCACCCCAGAAAGTTTCCTCATGCTCTTTTCTGCCAATATCCCACACACGCTTTCAGAATCAATCACCATTCTGATTTCTATCACTGAGGTTATTTTTGCTTGTTCTAGAAATTCATATAAATGAAACATACCATATGAACTTTTTTCCTCTGGTTTCTTTCACACAGCATAATATTTTTGAGATTCAACCCCATAGCTGTGTGTATCAGTAGTTCATTTTATCGGTAAGTAGTATTCCAAAATTGTATAATGAAATTGTTTAATTCATTCCCCTATGGATGGATTTGGGATGTTTCCAGTGTTTGGTAATTTGAATAGAGCTGTAACACACATTCATGTACAATACAAGTCTTTTTTAGGTTTCTTGGGAACATAGTCTTTTAAATTTTAGCTTTTCAAGTAGGTGTGTAGTGGTTTTACACTGTTGCTTTAATATGTATTTCTCTGATGATGAATGATTTTGAGCAAATTTTCATGTGTTTAGTGGTCTTTCATATATTCTTACTTGTGGAGTTTTTGTTCACATCTTTTCTGCAGTGGTTTTGAAGCTTTTCATGGCAACCATGTGGTTTGGTGAATTGGCTTTGGGCTACCATGGTGCGTGGAGTAGGTTTTGCTTAAGGTTAATTTGAAAACACGTTTTCATGGTTAAAAGCAAAATTTGAAAACCATTGGTTTAAAGCACAGTTGGGGAGGAGGTAAATTTGGCTTTTGGTGTTTCCATTCCTTTTTTCCTCAAGGGCCAGCACTTAATAAGTAGCAAAGTGCTGTGCTGGGTACTGCGGAGAACACAAGACCTAGAGATAAGGTTTCTGAATTGTATGGAGGAAGCCTTGTATGGAGGAAGCCTTGTATGGAGGGAAACATGCCCAGGCTCTGGAGTTAGTTTATACCCAGATTCTACCATTTGTTAGCCCTATAAACTTATAAATTTATTATTAATAATATCTAAGTAGTAGGTTATTCTGAGGATAAAATGAAAGAATAAATGTAAAGTTTCTAGAAGCATGGCCAGCACACAGTAGCTCTTCATCAAGTGCTGGTTTCCTTCTCTTTCTCCCTACTTCTACACTCACTTTATTTCTCTCCCTTTACTTTAGGATCTCAGGATTCCTTACTATGGCACTCCATCTTTCCCCTGGCCCCCTTCATAGGCTCTAGAGATGGATTAATTCTTCCTCCATTACAACATTTACCTGTTTGTATTCTCCTCTCCTGATGAATGTGTGAGTAGTTAATCTGATAAAACATAATTTACCTTAAGGTGGTAATGGTTGATAACATCTCAAAGTTTTAATAAGTGTCTAATCAAAGGACTAAGATCAAAGAAGAATGACTCACAGGAGAATGTGAGGCCTGTGAAAGGCTGATTAGGGTAGGTAGTGTTTTTGGTATGGTTGACCTTCCCCAGAACCCCATAAATCACATTATGAAGTGGTTTTCTCCAAGGAGTTTACTTAAACTTGGACATTTTCAATTAGTTGGCTCTTTTCAAGATTTTCCTCACCATTTATATGAGATGGTGGCAACACCATCTTCTAGCAAGAGCCATATGAATGATTTTACAAGCCAAGTAATGGTACTTTAACAAAGGTCCTGTTTTTCTCCAAATTTATAGTTTTACCATGTTCCATTACTTGTTGAGTGCTTGTGGTTTAGTGGCATCTAAATCTTTTGTAAAGATTTTAAGACTTCTGATAAAACTGCACTATCTGTAGTTGCAGCAAAATCCTGACTGAGTAGGCAGACCTAACCCCGGTCTTCTGGGCTGTACTTTGGAAACCCATCTAGCATCTAGGTCAAAAAATCTGCTAGTGGTTTGGATGATAATCAGCTCTACCTCAAAGATGTTGTGAAATCATAGAATAATAGAAGATTACGGTTGGAAGGGCCTTAGGAAACAGTTAGCCTAACCCCATGTCCAGTTTTTAGATGAGGACATATATTATTGTGATTACAAAGTAATTTCTTGATGAATGTTGATCTGTTTCATTGGTCATGATGTTGACCTGGATATCACCACTGCTGACCATATTCTGAGACACTGATTCATTAATTTCTTGGATGTCACTTTTTGTAATTAAATTCACAGCCTCTGATTCTGGTTACTGCCAGTCCATTAGTTTTGTTAACACATCTTATTTTTCTATTGCTTTGGGAGCCAGAGAGTTCTGCAGAATATTAACATTATTCAAATAAAACCATGCTACCCGCAATAACCCTCAGGTCCTAAAGTGAGCTAACTTCTTTCTTGCCAAATTATTTTTAAGGACAAGTAAACAAATACCTAAAAAATGTTTATAGCTTCCATGAGATAGCTGTCACAAATGGGTTCTTACATTGAAACTTTATCCACTTAAAAAAAGTATTTCCCAGATGATGGAAAAGATTGCCTCCAAACAGGGTAGCTGGACCGACATACATCTGAGTTATCCCAATTGAATATTCCTGGAAAACTCAGTTCTATTCTGAGAACGAAAAGTTATAAGAGAAAGTGCACAGAGAGTTTGGAACTAACCACTCTCATCTGTCACATTAGGCAACTCCTCATGGGCCACCCTAAAGAAGTTTAAAATGTCCTTTCGAAAACAGTGTACACCTCCACCCATTGAACAAACCTGGTCAATATCAAGTCTTCACTGGAAAAACAGAAGGCAACTCAGAAGGGCACAGCAATGGCCAGGTATGAGGTTATGATGACTTGGAAGTAGATAGTGGGAGCAGTGTTGGGAAAGAGGAAGAGGCAACATCCAAGTGCTGGGACTGTGGAAAGAGAATAGAATTTTTAGTTGAAAATTTGAAATTCAGTTTTTAATACTCAGGAACAGCAAAAGAAGATTTGCAACTGTGCACATATGTCCTATTTGGATTCCCCTCGGCCTTTTGGCTAATGGTATCCTCCAGGAGTCCCTCATGTCCCTGATGTGGTTCCTCCTTGGTCTCATGTGGTGGTGCTTGTATTGTCTTGTTGAGTCATGCACATGTCTTGTCATTGAGGCAGCTGCGTTTCCCTATGGGAGTGGGGATTTGCATTCTTTGTTTAATATTGTGTGAAATGCTAGAGAACCCTGGGGGAGAGAGGGTCTCTGAAGACAGACACTGTTAATATGAAGCCAACCACAAAAAATAGGTACTCAGGATATGAGGAAATTTACAGGAAAGAGGCTGGAAATTACCATCACGAATTAGCTATAAAGTGTGATCAAGCATGCTTATCATTTAGCACCAAGAGAGCAGCAGGAGAGAAAAGTGCAAAATATTTTTTAAATCTCCAAACTTGGAAACACTGAAAATTGCAAGAAAAAATTTTGGGGGTTATAAAGTGAGTATTGAATACTGGGTATGGCTTATGGAAGTTCAAAAGGAAACCTGGCTGAAATGAAAAAAGATATTCTTTTGGGATTTGCATTGACACTGATTTTTTTCAAAAGAGAAAAAGCCTGAAGGGCTTGTTAAAACTCACATAGCTGGATCCCACTCCCAGAATCTATGATTCAGTAGTTTTGGCATGGGGTCTAAGAACTTGCATTTCTAACCAGTCCCAAGGTAATGCTGATACTGCTGAGTTGGGAGACCACACTTTGAGAACCACTGGTCAACCAATTCCATTATTTTAAAGAGGCAAAACTCAGAGAGGTTAAATTGTATTATTTTAATGACATAGCCAGAGTTACATCACTAGGTCTGATCACACCAAAACAAGACTCCATCTGTGGACTGCAACTCCATATGTACTTAATAGATATGGTAGTTCTAGAGAAAAAAACAGTATCTTTATTTTTTTTATTATTAATTTTTTAACATCTTTATTGGAATATAATTGCTTTACAACTGTGTGTTAGTTTCTGCTTTATAACAAAGTGAATCAGCTATACATATACATATATCCCCATATCTCCTGCCTCTTGCGTCTCCCTCCCACCCTCCCTATCTCACCCTTCTAGGTGGTCACAAAGCACTGAGCTGATCTCCCTCTGCTATGTGGCTGCTTCCCACTAGCTATCTATTTTACATTTGGTAGTGTATATATAAGTCCATGCCACTCTGTCACTTCGTCCCAGCTTACCCTTCCCCCTCCCTGTGTCCTCAAGTCCATTCTCTATGTCTGTGTCTTTATTCCTGTCCTGCCCTTAGGTTCTTCTGAACCAGGTTTTTTTTTTTGTTTTTGTTTTTGTTTTGTTTTGTTTTTTTTAGATTCCATATATATGTGTCAACACACAGTATTTGTTTTTCTCTTTCTGACTTACTGCACTCTGGATGACAGACTCTAGGTCCATCCACCTCACTACAAATAACTCAATTTCGTTTCTTTTTATGTCTGAGTAATATTCCATTGTATATATATGCCACATCTTCTTTATCCATTCATCTGTCAATGGATAGGACACTTAAGTTGCTTCCATGTCCTGGCTATTGTAAATAGAGCTGCAATGAATATTGTGGTACATGACTCTCTTTGAATTATGGTTTTCTCAGAGTATATGTCCAGTAGAGGGATTGCTGGGTCATAGGGTAGTTCTAAAAACTAGTATCTTTAAAACAGGAATTTCTGACTTCTTAGGCCTCAAACTATATGGCCACCAATGGCAACGATACATTTTAGACAAGCAAATGTGTTCAGTGGAAGAGAAGGGTGAATCTAGTTTGAGGCAGAGGCTGGTATAGAGCCATGGGAGGGTTCTAGGACCTGTAATTCTCTGTGAGTTGTATTTTTAAGAATAGTTTTCTTATTTATTATATGTCTTCCCCAACTATCAATAGAATGTAAGCTCTCAAATGACAAAAGTTTGTATTTCTTTTCTCTGCTGCACCCTCAGCTCCTGTCCTGTACCTGGTACCCAGTGAGAACTGAATATTTGTTGAATGAAATGAATGAAACAGTATACTTATTAAGGGCTCAGCATTGGAACAGGCGTGTTTTCCTCTGTGAGTGGGTAGTGCTAGAGATAAAGCAAACTTTACCTTCTTTTTATCATGGTCAAGAGTGAAGCCTACAGCTGTTCCAGAATGGATATGCCTTTGGCAAAAGGCTGCCAAGCTTCCCAGGGCTCCTGAACCAAAACTTAATGTCATGTTCTCACCAATGTTGACCAACCTCTTAGCTCTCTCTCCAGTCATGGATTTCAAAGCCATCTTTAATAATGATTAACATTGATTGAGCCCTTACAATTTTCCAAGTTCTGTTCTAGGGGCTTTGTACATATTAGCTTACTTAATCTTGAGAACTTCCCTAGGAGTGAGATATTATTACTGGCCCCATTGGATAGATGACACTAAAGCTCACAGAGGTTAAGGAATCACACAAGGCACATGGCTGATAAGTGTGGGAGCTGGGGATTAAACCCGGGCAGGCTGAATTCATACACTTTGCTCATAACCACCAGCCCTTCCGAACTTTTGCTGGCCTTGTGAGCTACACGCATTCTACAGATGAAAAAGGAAGCCTTAAGGTACAACAAAACTGGAGCTGGACTTCACCCTCCCTGGGCCAACTCAGACTGTCTAAAACCTGCCTTGACTTAGGGGAAAAGTCCTTGAGAACAGAAGTAATTGGAAGGCTATTGCAGGGATTACAGTAAAATAACGGGAAGCAAATCCAATGTGCAGTGAAGTATGTATATAAAATCAGGGGCATGGAAAACATGTAATGGCTTTGAAATATTTTCTTTGAAGTCCAGTAGGTAAGAAATCAGAGACAAATTTTCTATAATATGTTACCTATCTGTCTAGAGGGTAAACATTTTTAGGCAGACTTTCTCTTTGTATTTGAAAGGGAAAAATTGTCCAAAAGATAACAGAGAATTGAGTAAGAAAGTTTTTCTTAAACTTTTTTTTTTTACAAGCATGTAGACATTGAAGTTAACATGAGTTCAGATCTCAATTTTCTCTTGACAACATCTGGATTGTTACTGTGAATAACCCAGAGTGGGATATTCCTTACCCTGGGTGCTTTGAATATTGGACATCATTTACTTACTAATTCTTCTGTTCTGCTTATGAGGACATCTTAGGACACCATGATTATGTGAATGAATTTCTCTGTGGAAATCCCACTAGCTTTGAACATAAGAAATGGAAGAGGAAGGGCTGATTACATGAGGTAAGCAGTTCTTATCTCATCCAGGAGTTCTTTTTAGGGTCCCCATCACCCATCTTGTGCTCTCTTTATCTCTGTGACTTATGCAACACTGAGCTGCCCAGCTTTGCTGACTCCATGCAAATGCTCATTGAAAGGGTTGGTGGAGTTTTTCTTCTTATAAGGTAAGACATTGTGGTTTTCAAGAAGTTTGCTAGTTAATTGCCTACACTAGCAAATTGGTACATTTGTTAGATTTCAGCAAATTATGCAGCATAACAGCAATATCCAAATCTCAGTGGCTTACCATATACATTTATTTTTTGCTTATGTAACATAAGGGCTGCAGGTCTCTAGCAGGTCTACTCCACATGGTCTCTCCCTTTCAGACCCAGACTGACCAAGCAGTCCCAGTCTGGGGTATACTCTTTGTTGTGGGTTGAATTGTATCCCCACAAAGTTCATATGCTGAGATCCTAACCCTCAGTAGGTGACCTTATTTGTAGATATTGTCTTTACAGAGGTAACTAAGTTAAAATGAGATCATTGGGGTGGCATTAATCTAATATGGCTTATGCTCCTATAAAAAGAGAAAACTTGGAGACATGCACCTAGGGAGAGTGCCATGTGAAGAGATGCAGGGAGAAGATGGATATCTACAAGTAAAGGAGAGACACTTAAACAGATCCTTCTCTCACAGCCTCAGAAGAAACTAACCTTGCTGACACCTTGATCTTGGACTTCAGCTTACAGATCTGAGAAAATAAATTTCTGTTGTTTGAGACAGTTTGTGGTACTTTGTTCCGGAAGTCTTAGCAAACTAAGACTTGTGAGGGAGACACAGGAGCAAGATGCCTAGCCAAACCACAGGTCATATTTAAAGCATCTTCTCCAAGTTAGATATGGCATGTCCACTCACATGCTACTAGTCGAGGCAAGTCACATGACCAAAGCTGGAATGTATACTCTTTCCTGTGGGAGTGGGACACGAAGGAAGTGAATACTTGCAAAGTATAATTCAATCTACTACAGACAGATTTAACCATCTTCCTCATGTCAGAAGATTGGAGGAGAGACCTTGTACTCCCCTTGTCTCCAGCAGCTGACTATTCAAATCTACACGTTAGCTGCAAGAAAATACTCCCCTCTTCCCTGTTTTCCTTGATAACTTGGATGTGGTCATTTCAATTTACATTGATTTAATTCAGAGGTCTGGGGGTTTAGAATGATACATCTGAATGAAACGATCTAGCTTGATCACCCATTTCAGGCATGTGTCCTTACTCTACCACCACTGCAGGGAGATCTCCATACCAGGCTCAGATTTTTCAAGAAGGAAGGGCTTACTGCCCCCCAAGGCAGCCCAGTCAACCACTGGCCAGACCAGGATAAAGCTCCTCCAAATACAGAACTGAACAAGTTCATGATTGGGGACTGTCAGGGTTTTACATGGCTCCCAAATCATGTAAAGTCAACAAAAGTCCTCTTGGCTCTTGTTTCAGGCTCATATATAAATAAAATTCCAATCTAGAGTAACACACTGCTTCCTGTTGTCATTTTTTCCCTCTTATCTTCAGACAGGGCAGCCAATGTCCTCAGAGGTCCCTCAGGACCACCTTGCCTAGCCTCAGTGGGAATGAAGAGCTTTGATCGAATTACATGTGCACTTTCTGGGTTTCCCTAAGAAAACTTCTCAGTTTGAAGACAAGGTATCTGAAGCTGATGTGTTATTTGCATAAAGGACCCTAGTGCTATGGTTTCTTAGTGTATCATCCTTAAAAAAAATACACGAGGCCCATATTTTTCCCTTTTAATATTTTTTGACTTTGATTATATTTTGTTTGATATTAATGTTGTCACTTTTGCTTCTCCTTTGATAGAATTCTCTTTCTTCATTCTTCAATTTTTAGTCTTGTTGTTTCATTTTTCTCAGGGTGTGTTTTTTGTAAATGGAAAATGGATATTTTTAACTCAATATGGGGCTTTTTGTCTTTTAATAGGGAAATTTTACCTGTTCACTCTATTGTGATTACTGACAAATATTCACTGTGCTATAAATTTTTATTATCTGCATACACGTTTCATTACATGTGCATGGAAATGGGATGAAGGATAATAATGCCTAATTTTTAGATGCAATTAATTACCCCATTGATGTCTGGGCTTCCTCTTACTCTTTACAGCTATCGGTTGAAGTTAGAGCACTCTTAGAACCAATCCAGAACAGTGTTCTCTTACACAGTGCTTTGATTTTCTCTAGTCTTTTTTTATCCTCAGTCTAATATCACCAGTCTTCCTTCTTTAATGCATTCCTAGAAATTTTTGATCTACTAATGATATTCTTTATTGTTTTCTACTGCTATTAGGATTTTCTTTTTATTAAAATAATCTTTTCTGCATTTTATGGGAACTGAGCAAGAGGAAAGGAAGGTACATCTACTCGACTGGCCATGTCAGCAATCCAGTTCTCCAATATATTATTTCTAAACACGTTCGGTTCTGAGAGGGGAATGGTGGGGTCCGGTTTTGAGTGTGTGTGTGTCTAATGCTTCCTCTATTGCAAAAATCCTGGGTTCTACTTACCCTTTCTCTTCTTTGTTCTGGAGGAGATGAATGGTTTTTCTTTTCTTCTTACCTTCACTGGGTTCTATTTGAAAGTCAAGTCAAATCAATCAAGAAGAGATTACAGTGAATATTGTGCTCTCTTGCTCAGTCTGTTCAGGAGGTAGGTGTTGGGGACTTGCTGTGGCACGATTAATTTTTATCACCGTTCTTTAAAAAAAATGTGGTGATTTTCATTAATTATGTTACTATTGTAATAAGGCACAATCAAAATGGATAATCAGTCATCCACCATGCCAGTAACAGATGGAAGTTTTTAGGTGAGCTGAAAAATCCTCAAGGTTCAGGTCCACTGTCACATGTAAAGTCACCACAATGGGCATTCTAAGATGGTATATATTAGAGAGGGTGTCCTTAGACTGCTGAGAAGTTCAAAGCATCATTGCCATTTGAGTCATTTACTCCTAGAGTGGAAAAGTGTAGATACCTAAGACTAGTTCTCCAACTAGTCTACGTTACTGGGATCATCTAGGGAGGTTAAAAAAAATACTGATATCTGGGTCTACTCTCAAGGATTTTGGCATAGGTGGTCTGGAGTGAAGCCTGGACATTGAGAGCTTTAAAATTTCACCAGGTTCTGCTAATGTGCAGCGAAGTTTGAGAAACCCTGCTCTAAAACACCAGACAAGTAAAAGGCAGAATACCAAGTGTCATGCCTCAAGACAAGTGGCCAATCACAACAGGGCAAAATCTTAGCTAGATATCCTTAGCTTGACTTTCAGACTGTTACCGGATGGTTGAGACTCTTATTAATGTCTCTTTATGTAGATTTTTCTGTTCTTCCTAAACCAGTCCTCTCATTCTGTCTATATGTCTTATACATTCCTATGTCTGACCCAAGACACATGCTATTCCTCTTGCCAGGAGCAGTCCTCTCATTTTGGCAATTTTTGTATTACATTACCTGCCAATTCAGCCCCAAAGTCTCCTCTACTGTGAGCTACTACAGAGTGCAGTGGTTATGTCCATGGATCTGGAGCCTGCAACTATTTGCATTTGAATCTTAAATTTATCACTAACTGCTTGGACAGGCAACCTCCCTGTGCCTGTAAAATGGGAATAATAATGGTATGTTCTTCATATAGATCATTGTGAAGTTTAAATGAATTAACACATGCAAATTTTTAGAACAGTGAATGGCATTTAAGTCCCCAGTCTCCAAATAAACCCCTTTTATAACATTTAAATGCATTACCAAATATCAGGTTTCTATGTTGCTTTGGAGTTGGTTCAGTTATCTCTTGCTGTTTTCCAAATCACCCCACTTGAATCCCAAAACTTTGTAGCTTAAAACAACAATAACAATTCTCTAATTCTCAAGTTTCTGCAATTTGGGCTGGGCTCTGCTGTGTGGTTCTTCTTGTGGGTCTGCTAGGGCCAGGACGTCCAGGGTGGTTTCTTTATTCCTAAATCTGGTGCATTGCTTGAGATGGCTGGAATAGCTGGGAGCTAGTAGGGTTTCTCTCTCTGGCTAGCTTGGGCTTCCTCATAGCATGGTGGTTTCAGAGTAATTGGACTTATTTGATACATGATATCTGGGCTCCTCATAGAGAGTGAGCAGAAGCTATGTTTCCTCCTAAAGCCTGGACTCAGAAGTCCCAGAATATCACTTCTGCTATATTGGTCTAAAGCAAGTCACAAAGCTAGCCCAGTTAGAAGGGTAGGGGAAATAGACTCCCCCTCTTGAAGAGTGGAGCAACATGCATGTAGAAAGGGAAGGAAATGATGAAACCCTCTTTGGAGATTATCTACAACAGGAACATCCTTAAATTATTTCAAGAGTGTTTATTTTATTTCTCAATTAAAAAAAATTAAACTTAATAAATCAAAATTTCTCACCCTGATGCTGTGACAATGTATTTCCACCATCTTTTACAATTCCACATAGGGCTCTGTAAACACAATGTACTCAACAAAATAGATATTGGTAAGTTGATATTAGCACAAAAATTCAAGGTTGAGCAAGCATGGAAAGAGTAGTTGACTTTTTCACCTGAGAGAGGATCCACAAATGAGGAAAAATAGATGGAAATTTTCTTAGGGAACTATGAGTTTCTATGATGGGTGTCAATGTCTAGGGAATAATATGCACCTTAAAATTTTCCTTCCTGGCTTCTCTCCTTTATTTTTTCATTTTTATTCCTTTCTAGGTAACCTTAAATGATCTTCAGTTTTAGAGGAGAAATGAGGGGACGCGATCTTGGGGCTGTGCTACCTCTGTGTGTGTTACCATGGTGATGGGAGGAGTTTGCTCCTACAGCCCCAGCCTGCAGGCACTTCTTTTAAACACTCAAGGCCTCCTTTGTTTTTCATCAATTCTGGATGCTAGCACTTGATTGCCACACAGCCTCTTCCTTGAATTATATTTCAAATATTAATGGTTTGTGGAAGAACGTTCAAGGTTTAGATTTGCATCAAGAGGCTCATAAAACAAGCATGTAAAATAGAGCTGTGGAAACAGAGCATGGTTCTTGAGGATTTTAAAGTATGAATCTAAAGGTGCTTACATCTGGATCTTTACTTCTTAGTAGGAACAAAAATGTTCTGACTTTTGGATCAGAGTCTGCAGAGAGTTTTTGGTCTCAGGGCTACCAATGCCCTTTAGTCATACTTTTTCCTAAGCCGCCCTTTACCTTGTTTCTGATGGGCACAATGTTGTGTCCATCAGAATGTTGTTTTAACATTCACAGGGTTGTGAATGTTAAAAAGTGAAGAGACACAATGAGAAGGCATAGTCACAGCCTCGGCCTGTAGTGGAGAGCTGTCAGAATGTTGGGTTCCAATGGCTTTTGCTTCATGTCCGAAGTTTTGATTTTCTTGGTTTTCCCAAGAGATGTTTTATTTTATTTCTAACTCAGAATAATTTTCTAATGTCTAATATGTTAGAATAAGAATTTCTAATACATATATAATGAAGGCAGGTGCAAGGGGCCGGAGCAGCACGAGGGACAGGTAATCATCATTGCTGGGGGAAAATGGAAGAAAAGAAAAGATCAAAAGAGGCTTCTTCCTGGGGAGCTGAATTGGAAAGGCTGAGTGAGAGTCCTTCAGTCTTGGTAACTTCCTAAGGTGTTTTGGATTTTAGCTTAGTTTACCAAGAGCCTATAATTTCAGGAGAGTTTGCCTTTGTTGATTTTCATCCTTAAGTCACAGCTGTGACTTCCTCTAAGCATCAGGAACGAGCCTGTGTGTATGATTGACAGGTACCAAAAAACCACCTTGCTGAACACATAATTAAGAGTGCAGGTGTTGAAAGCAGACAGACTATAGTTTTAAGCACGTCCTACTACTTTATACTTGTTCAACCTTAGGCAACTTACTTAGTTCCTCTAAACCTTGCTCTTATCATAAGCCCCTGAAGTGTAGGCATCAGTCTCTGGCTTGAGTCACTGTACCCCAGCTTTGCACCCCACAGACCCTTAGGGAAATATTGACCAGGAAGGGGGAAATGAGCCTCTTGTTTGCCTGAAGTGTTGGGAGGCCTGCGTTCCAGTCCTGGTTCTGCTACTGTCTTACGTGTGCCTTTAATCAGGTCCTTGAACCCTCATGGCCTGTCTCCTCATCTTCAAAATGAGGCAGGTAGTCTCCAAGGCCCTCCCCAGCTCCGAGGCACTATGTGTATTTGCACGGTTTCTGTCTCTGCTCACACTGGCCAATTCCTGCCACCACCTTCCCTTTCTTTTGATTTTTCACTTTGAAATCAGCCTTCACTTGGGGTTTCATTTAAATTGGAAAAGGATGCATGGATTCTTCTTCTTTTCTCTCATGATAATGAACACCTCTTGGACATTAATCTGTGAGTAAACCAGGTTTCTAGGTAGAAGAAGAAGATCAATAAGCTATGTTAAAGACAAGCTAACGATCACAATTCCTTCTTACTATTCCTGAAGTGTCTCAGCTTGATTCTGCTTCAGAGACTCTGTACGTCCTGTCCCTGGAGCCTAAACTCCCTTCCCCTAGCTCTTGTCTTGCCTGGCTCTTTCTCATTTTTTAGGTCTCGGCTGGAGAGACTTCTCCTCAGAGAGGCCTTCGCTGTCACCCTCTCGGCAGTCACTCTCCAGCAGAGTACCTTAGTTAGCCTTCTCTGAAATGATCGTGTTTCTGTGATGCTAGTCAACATCTGCCCCCTGCTGGCAACACTTCACCCTGTGACAGCAGGGAACTTGTCTGTCTCATTCACCTCCTAATTCCCAGCCCCTGGAACAGCGCCTTGCCCTTGGTCAGAGCCCTCATCCCGTGTCCCTAACCACTACCCTACACTGCTGTTAGGAATGAGAAATGCAGGGAGCTGTTGTACGGGGGATGAACTAGATAACATTACATACTGATGACATAGCCATCAGTCCCATTCCCTTAAGTCCTGACCCTGAGGGTCCTGGCTCCCAAGCCGGGCTTGTCAAATAGCTAACGGCTTTGAGTTGTGATTTAACTTCTCTGGACCTCATATGATGCATTTTAAAAATGGATGAGTTGTATTAGTAAAATCAATGCCTCACAAGTGTGGAGCCCTTTCTCTGTGTCAGGCACTGGCCTGGCATTTTACAGACCTCATCTCCTGCGATCCTCACACTAGCCCATTGTGGTAGAGTCTATGATTATCTCCAGTTGTAAAGGATACCTGAGACTGAGATTGAAAATTTACCTGTCTTGGTCTGCTCAGGCTGCCATGACAAAAGAACAAAACAAAACAAAACAAACCAGACTGGGGGGTTTCAACAACAGAAATTAATTTTCTTACAGTTCTGGAGGCTGAAAGTCAAAGGTCAAGGTGTTGCAGGTTTTGCTTCTCCTGAGGCCTCTCTCTTTGGCTTGCAGATGGCCACCTTCTGTGTCCTCACACGGCCTTTTCTCTGTGCGCTCCCCTCTCTGATGTCTTTTCCTCTTCTGGTAAGGCCATCAGTCACGTTGGATTAGGGCTCCATTCTTATGACCTTATTTAACCTTAATTACCACTTTAAAGTCCCTATTTGCAAATACAGTCATAGTGGAAGGCTAGGGCTTCAACATAAGAATTTTTTTTTTCAACATAAGAATTTTTGAGGGGACACAATTCAGTCAGTAACACTGCCCAAAGCCGCTCAGCTCATACGCCGTGGAGACATTATTTGAATCTCAGCTCCATCCCCATGCCCCTAACTGCTACTCTGTACTGCCATGATTTCCTCCCAACTGCCATCCAAGAGAGATCAAGCTTAGAAGAGCTGGAAGCCTTTCCTCCATGTCTGCAAAGTGGATACTGGGGAGGCAAGGGCAGCTGGCTGGAACAGAGTCACTTTTGGCACTGCTCTTGGGCGTCCTCAGACCGGGTAATGAAACGAAGGCTGCCATATCCCATTACTCACAGCACGTCTGATGGGAAAGGCACCATGAACAGAAGTTACTGAGCACTACAGTTAGCCAGAAACCTCTCACAACCTCTTCTAAAGTTACTGGAGGATACATTTCACTTCAGTTCTCTCTTGCATAAAGTGACAGTTATCCAGAGACTTAAAAAGGCCAGGAAAATTTAAAGAGGCAGAGCTGATATTTGCAAGAGTGTCTCATCAGAGCCCATCTCCTTTATTGACAGAAGGAGGGTGTGCAGCAGCCAGGACCCAGGAATCGAGATCTTCCAGCAACGCTGGTTGGATGGCCATGTGCTGCTGGGCACCACTGAGCATGTCTGGGCTGTCGTTTGCCACCTGTTCAGTAATATTCTCTGAACAGCTACTATGCACTAGGCATCCTTTTAGGAGGCAGTGATTCCTGTCCGCTTTAGCAGACAAGCTCAACGTCTAAATCAGTAAGCATACTACAGAGCAATGCATATTCCCAGAGTACCACTGATGGAATAGAAACCCAGATAATCATTTTCACAATATCAAGCCTCTTCTCCTTCTTCCACTCCCATTTCTCCTGCTCTTCCTCCCACCACCTCCTTTTCTTTATATTTACTGTATGGCAGGTGCTTGTTAGACATGACCTCAGTCAATCCTCATAGGATCCATACAAGGTCCATATTACTATCATCACCATTTGATACATTAGAATCAGCCTACTGCACAGTCTCCAATGGTGAGGCATAAGGATGACATTGTTCCTTTTTTCTTCAGTCAGTGCCTGTGTTATGTTGAATGCACCTTCTCTGCTGGGTGGAAGGCTTCTAAATGACCTCACGGGCAGTTTTGTAACTTCCAACTCACCTTCAATTCTTTAAAACCTCAGTCCAACTCAAACTATTGTCTGTCTTGTGCTCCAACCCACACCTATAAATCCATCATTTGGTAATGAAATTCTTTGCATTTAATCCTATTTTAAATTATAGTTATCTTTATGCCATATACCATGATGTCAGGGAGCTTACTCTTAGAATTATTTTCCAAACGCGTAGAGAGTTTTCAGACTGGCTGGTTAAATAAGGGATGAGTAGACCATGTGGGGTTTTGGCATTAGCTGTTCACTGTGAGATGTTGTAACTAGTAGCTTCTTGAATTTTGTCTGTACTGCTGTGACCGATTTCATAAAAGGACTTTGCTCTTTTCTTTGCACTTGGAATTGCTTAGAAATGTTCAAATCCTTTTCTCTGGGAGAAGGATGTTTTTGCAAGGTGCTGGGCTCAGTTTACTTGGCACCATTGCTTCTCTTACTAACTTGAGCATGAAATCAAGTCATCTGAGCAGAGGAGGAGAAAGATCAGGTCTCACAAATTCAAGTTTAAGATAATCCTCAGTAGATTGCTTAAATAGGGCCTCACACATTTCTTGGACTTGTATGTTTGTTTTGTGAGTCTGATGGCCTTCTGGCTTTAATCAAAGTCCTGTCCATTATGATGAGAAAATAAATGTCATAAAATTTTAAATCTACTTAAATGCAAGATACTTAAGAGGATTATAGCCCTTCTTTGGTTGCAGAAAAATTGGCTTTTCAAAAAAGTTTTTAGGTCGACTGCATTTTTAAGAACATTAAAAAATAAATTGAATCAAAAAATTCAAAAACAAAGTCTATGTAAGCAAAATAGCAAGTATTATGACATAAATTTTCACTTAATTCTGTAATCAACATTCTGAAATTTCACAAGATATCACTTTTGCATACATTCATGTATGTTCAAATATATTTTGAAAATTGATATTCTGAAGTTGTAGAAGTCTATAATACACTTTAAAATCTATTTATTGAAATTATGTTTAAATATTATTTGTTTTAAGGTGTAGGGGTTATTTATGTGTCTAGAAAATGCTTATTTTGAAGTTCTATCAAGAATCAGAATTGAGCTAATTTGTTGACATCAAAAGCCAATTTAAATTATTGATTAAAAAGTTGAGAAAAACAATTTAGAAAATAAAATCAATGTTACTTCATATAGGAACATGCAATACTAGATAACAATAACAAGGACAAAAATCACATATGGCTCCTTTACTTGTAGAAAAAATTTGTGGAAAACAAGGTAAATTTTATAAAATTACATACACTCCCAAAATGAGACTCACCCCTGGTGATAAATAAGTGACTAAAGTCATAACCAGTTTAACTGGGATGCTTTGCCAGGTTGGTCAAGGGGAGATATTACTTGGTACAGCCCCCTGTATGCACCAAAATCATAGTTACTGACTTTAAAAATTTACAGAAAGAACCATACTCATGGTTTTCAGATATAACTTTAATTTTTGGAAGTATTTGAATGGTTTTAAACATGGGCTTTAATTTGTAAACCTCCTACAACTTCCCCCCACAAAGACTCCCAGCCCAAGAGTAAGCTGTAGCTTACCAATCGGGAAAGTCTGTCCTGTTGAAGGCCAGTGCTATTTTCCATGGAGGGAAACGTCAACCCTTTTCTGGCTTGTTAGAACTTGCAAGATCCTTATGTCTTTGATGCTGAACATCTGGCCAGGGACATTTTGTGAACCAGACAATGAGAGCTTCTTGGAATGTGTGTGGGAGCTACGGAAATATGACAGCTCTTAACATAGCAGCAGGGTTGCCATTACCATTGTGTGTGTTGGGAGAGTTTGTGTGAAAAATATATTCTCTTAGCAGTTAGTTGGCAGTTGACTTCTTCTTAGGGAGAAAACTGTCTTTGTTTTCTGTCTACTAAGACATTTGTGATAGCAGGTGAGAAAGAGCCTGAGGTAAATAAAATGGAGCGAAAGTGATAAAAGAGACAGTTAAAGTGCTCAGAACAAGAAAATTAAAAATTGTTCTGCTCTCAGAGGAGCAGAGTGAGACTCTCAGAGTGAGACTGGGTACCTCAGAGGTGAACTGGCCTGTGGAAATGCCCAGTAGGCAGGTGACTTCTCAAGTGGAGAGTGAAGATGTCTAATTTTCACATGGACTGTTTATTTTTCTGTTTACACTCCTTGTATTCCTTTCAAATCTGTAGTAAAGTCACCTCCCCATTTCCCTTTAGGAATTGAGGAAATGGAGGAAAAGGTTGAGTTTCACATCTTGATCAATGGGTAAGGGGCAGATATAAAATGGCAAGTTGATTCATCAACTGAGAAAGTCAAGGTTAATGCCAGAAGTTCTCATGAGACCAAAGCTCTCCCAGGAGTTTGCAGAAATTATGGAAGATGGGTTAGGATGTGCTCAGGGTTTGGAATTGAGATTTAGTTGCAATCTTATATAGATATCAAGACACATAGAGTTATCATCTGACATCTTGGTTACATAGTAAAAGGAAAGCAGGCTCTAAATGGATAACAAAACTGCAGTGATCCATTTATTAAAGAGATACCCTTTTGATATTAACTTTTAATACTAAGACATTAGGATGAGAAGAGACTGCCCAGAACACTTTCCCTAGTACCTTCATCTTTTGCTGAAGGGGCAAGGCCCAGAGAGATGAAATCCTTAGCCAGGTACCCTAAGTTAGAAACAAGAAAGAAGTGTACTTAAAACAAATGTTGTGTTTTGAAAATTGAAAAATATTGGCTTGAGAGGAAAACTGTCGGTATCCTAAAATGTGTCTGGCTTAGAAAAGATAGACATCATTAATCTACAGAATGATTTGTCCTGTTAAGTGGGCACGAGGAAATTTATTTCCTGTCTTCACACATCCTCTGGCAGGTCCAATTTCTTTTGCTGAGTTGTATTTTCTTGGGACTCAGCATCTCATTATAAGTGAGAAAGCTGATTAGAGCTGCACCCATTTATTCTTGTTGTTAGGGCTGATCAGGGATCTGTATGCACAGCCAGAGCTGAAAGCAGACTTTGGAGAAACATGAACCAGGTTCATGGTTAATTTTTTCAAACCCCTTTTTTTTTTTTTTTTTTTTTTTTTTTTGCGGTATGCGGGCCTCTCACTGTTGTGGCCTCCCCCGTTGCGGAGCACAGGCTCCGGACGCGCAGGCTCCGGACGCGCAGGCTCCGGACGCGCAGGCTCAGCGGCCATGGCTCACGGGCCCAGCCGCTCCGCGGCATATGGGATCCTCCCAGACCGGGGCACGAACCCGTATCCCCTGCATTGGCAGGCGGACTCTCAACCACTTGCGCCACCAGGGAGGCCCTAACCCCCTTTTTTAAGATCGACTTTTTTGGAAAGAAAAATATACAGTAAACTAAAAGACAACATCACATTATGATGACCAAATTACTCTTTAGAGATATTAAAAATGTGGTTTTTATATATTATATTTAAAAAGATATATGATATATTTTACCTAGGCTCCTTATCTTCAACCATCTGCGTGACTCACAGTCCTCCTTCTCATAAGTTATAGATCCACGGCCATGTCCCTGTCCCCAGGGACATCCACATCTACCTAGAGAGAGAGTCAACAAGGTCAACCTGCCATAAACCCAAATCACCACATCTCTCTTCATCCTCTTACCTATCTCCTCCACTTATTCTTATAATTTCTATATTGATTGGTAGCATTACCATCATCCCTGTAACCCAAATGAAAAACACTCGCTTATTCTTACTGTCCCCCTTACTCATTATCCCAATCTACCAAAAATCTCTTGATTTTCTATTCACAATATTTCTCTGTCCAATGTTTCTTTTCATTCCTATGCCCTAGTTTCAGCCTACATTTTCTCTTGCTTGGAATATTGCCACAACCTTGGCCTCTCTGTCTCCAAGGCGTTGCTGGAAACAGGATATGTGATGACCCAGTGCAAGCCTGAGGGACCCAGGAAGTACTTTGGTTACAAAACACACCATACGTAAGAGGACTACGTGAGAGGACTCCTCTCCCTGAGTGTCCATTTAGCTCTGGACTCTTTAGACAAAAATAGGTCCAGGACTCCAAGGCTGTAGATCTTTGAGTTCCCAAACAGTTGACCATTTCCCTCAAGGCAAGGCTGGATAACTCAAAATCCAGACTACAATGGGGGTGCACAAAAATTGACGTAAAAGTTTCTTTTGAAAGATTTAATACTGCAATAGAAGCATCAAATAAGCATTATTGGCTAGCTTTTAACTCTTGGATCTTCTTACCCTTATTTTATGGTTTAGTATAATGATTACTTTGAATGACATTTAGGGCAGAAATGGTGATTGGTTGGGAAACATAACTCTTCTCAGTATTTAAGGGCCCTGAAGGTTTTAAGCTGACTCTGCCTTGAGGGCACTCTCAGGCTGCCATGGTGACTAGTTAGGAAGGGTCCCATGACATCATCATCCATCAAATATTCTTAGTACTGAGGCCCAGGCCACCCAACTAGAATCCAAGTTCCTACTTCTGGGAAGTTTCCTATTTGGTTGTTTTATTTTCTTATGATTGGCCTCAATCTAAATAGGCTGAGCTTAAAACTTTGAACCTAAAAGGGAGGTGTCTGGAACCACTTTCTTATCTCATAGAAGGGCCCTTAGACCCTGAATAAACTCATAGTTTCAAATTGGTTAATTAGAAGGGACACAGCCCTTTTGATTGCCAATAGGATTTGAGCCCAGGGCTACTGCAAAGCCCAACAACACTCCTGAAATTCCACCCCCCAAGAACAGCTGAAAGACACTTGCTTCTAAAATTGTTTATAAAGGGCCATTTCTGGTGAACTTCCTGAAGCAAAGATAGTCTGATCCAAGGTGACTTCCTGTTCCCACCTCCTAGAGTAACACTTGCTGCACATCTCAGGAGAAGTAAGAAAGCTAGCTTATGTGTGCCTGAGCATGTTTTTATTCTTGGGAAAATGGACATTTGTGTTGTTGCGTCTGTGATTTTCCATCTGGCTTTGACTTTGGTCTGCTGACTTCTTTGACTCCACCCTTGACTGGAAGGACTGCCTCATGGGACGTGCAGATCAGAATTATGCTAACTAGGCTGCTGAGTGCCAGTTTGCCTGCCCGTGACACCACACTATAAAAATCCTGCCGGGCAAATTGTCAACACTCAGTTCCCATTAAGTCCTTTGAGAACATGAAGATAAAACCAAAACCAACTTGGTCAGTTGCATTAAACACATTGTCACATGATTCAGAAAAAAGGTTTGGCCAAGAAAACCATTTGGTTTATTTAAAAGTTCCATTATCTTATCATTGTGCGAGGATTTGAAACTGCCAGCTACACGGATGACTTAGATATTTTTGCTATGTCTTTGAAACATGTTCAAAGTGTTCAAGATAAGCCAAGTTCCTGAAATTGACTAACAAAATTTTAAAAAATGTAAATCTTTTTGATGATTTTTTTTTATATTTGATTACCTTCCCTGAGACCCTACTGGATTTGTGTAAAGGAATGGAAAAAAGAAATACTGTGAAGCATTATTGGCCTGAATTTTTCAGACTTTCTGTCAGCAAAAGTGTCAGAGAGATTGGCAGGAATTTTGCCTCCACAAGAAATATAGGTTGGGCTCTGATATTTATAGTTATCAGGGGAACTATTTTTTAGATCAAATTTGGAACAGTTTTTTTTCAAGAAAGAAGTTAAAGTAACTAACTGTGGCCCAAAATATCTCAATAGAATATTTCTTTTCAAATAGATTTATACTTTCCCAAGGTTTTAATCTAAGAAGTTACCCAGATCATCATGATGTGTCATCTGCTAACTACATAAATTAAAACTTTATCATTAACATAATTGGTGTGAAAAAATCCGATTGAATTAGAAATATTTTAAAACAATTATTATTTGAATAAGAAAATATTGGGGTTCTTGACATACCTTAATTTCTTATAATTCTGATATGAAGCACTATTTTGATTTTACAGATGAGAAAACAGGGTGAGAGAACTTAAAGCGAATAGGTCCTTTAACCCAAATTTGAATCTGTGTCTTAGATGATAAAGCCCATCATATGTGTTCCCCTGCTCTACAGCCACTTCCCAGCGCAGCTCTGTTACTCTCAAGTTCTCATACTAAAAGTGCTAAAAGTATTAAAAGTAACATTTTCTGGGCCTGTTCTCATGAGAAAAACTAATAAAAAAGTAAGGTTAGCACTTAGATTATGCTATTGTTTTAAAAACTTCAGGAATCTTTTGAAGTGAAAACTTTATCCTTGAAATCTTGTCTATATTGCTAATTTGCTTACCATATCTTTTTTTTATAAATACTGGAAACGATACCTTGTTGATTTCACATCTTAACTCAGGGTTTAACAAAGCATTTACATATTTGTGAATATATCTTTGTAATTTTAAGAACTCTGTGAGTTAATTTACTATTTCCTTTTAAATGTAAGTAATCACTCCTCAAAATTGTTCAGACGTGGATGGAACGAAGTGAAAGACTTTCTTTTCTCTATCGCATACATAACTTTGAAGATAAATAGCAAACTGGAAATGAAAATTTGAGCATTTATACTAGTTCCAATAATAGTCTTGTCCCATGATAGTAAACATCCGATAGGAATGAAACGCACTGCTACTTTACAGACAATAAACATCAGTCTCAATGTTGAATATCATTTCCTGTTAGTTGGTGGTTTAAAAATGTACAAGATTTGGCAGTAGTTACTTTTTATTGAGAATTTGCTAAGCTCTAAGGTCTCTGCTTAAGTTTCATTCACATGTTCTTCCTTAAGCCAAGGAACCACACTGCAAGGAAGGCATCGCTAACCACCAAGCCACAGATGGAGAGAGTGGCTTGCCCAAGGTCACATGATAGGCGCATGGCAGAACTGGTATTCCACTTTGACTTTGCATCTGAAGAGCCTCAAAGAAGGTGGAGAGGCTAGCCTCAGAGTACTTCAAAGAGACATCATTAGGTTAGGTTATAGGAAAACTGAGGCTGGAAGTTAAATGATGTCACTCAGTATCCTCAGTGTAATTAATTGGTGATGCTTGCCTTTTAGCTAAGTGCTATTTCCTTTAGGTTGCTTGTTGTCAAACTGCTCCATACAAGTCTTGGACTCTGCGGGTCATCTCTAGGGGATCCTGGAAAGAAATGAGAGCCATGGCTGACCTGAGGGGCTTTGCATACACAGTGGCTTAAATGAGGTTAAATAGAAAAAGCCCCTACCCCAGTACCTGACCACAGTATATCGCACAATGGTTGAATGAAGTTTTTCATCACCTTTGGCAGCCTATCCAATGACTTGGAGTAGTGGGGCAGGGACAGCGACTAGAAAGATTCCATAAAAGCAGGAGTTCATTTCTAGTTTGTTGCATGCCTGACACAGGAGTCTTGGGGGGGAAAAAAGTAACTGAAACCGTCTGGTTTAATAACTATTAGTGATTTATAATGTTCTTATTATTACCTATTCTGGGCCTCTGACCTTAAAATTCAGTGCTTTTCTTCTACAAATTTCTGTTGAACACTTCAAGGGGCAAATTTATTATTTTTCTCAAGAATTGCCTGAGGTTGAAGGCCTCTGATTCCTTGCCCAGTTTCTACTACCCCAATAAAGCACTTACATAAAAGCAAGGGCCAGGGCTTATATTTAGTTGGACTTCATCAGTAGGAGCATACCAGTTAAAACATTGAAATATTTGTCTACTAGTTGGTAAGTAACTACTCTTCTGAGCCTAGTGGGTACTCTTGGACCATCTCTCTCCCTCTCCCATGGCCACCTCCCTTGGGACACCTCAGAACATCTCATGATCTGGCAACTAAAAAATTAACACATGGTCAGGGGCTGATTTAGGTTTTGTGGGACCTGAAGCTTATTTAATCTGGGGGCCCTACTTTAATAAGAAGACTACAATAATAGTTACAAACACAAATAGATATATAGAATAAGAAATCACAGCAAATTATAAATTTTGAACACCTGGCAGCAGAAACATCACAAAAATTCAGAAACATAACAATACCTTTTATTAATTAGTTACCCTTCATACTGCCATGAAAACTTTCTTCTTATGTGTGTTTCTGGGCTGCATTCTCTTTGACCTCTTTATATGGCAACAGTTTTATAATACAATCTGTAGATATAATAGAAAGATAATTCAGTCTCCTCACATGATTAACCAGATTCTATTTTTTTTTTTTTTTTTTTTGGCGGTATGCGGGACTCTCACTGTTGTGGCCTCCCCCGTTGCGGAGCACAGGCTCCGGACGCGCAGGCTCCGGACGCGCAGGCTCAGCGGCCATGGCTCACGGGCCCAGCCGCTCCGCGGCATATGGGATCCTCCCAGACCGGGGCACGAACCCGTATCCCCTGCATCGGCAGGCGGACTCTCAACCACTTGCGCCACCAGGGAGGCCCCCTCTATTTTTATTTTTAATAGTTTTTTACTAATTTTACTAGGCATTAATGAAAACAGAAATCATCTGTTTACAGTTTTGCACAGCTGATGATGGTAAAAATTTTCTAAAGATTTGCTTCTCACACTATACATTTCAAATCTTGCTTTCCTTCATACCCACTTATTTCCTCATGTTGGTGGCTTGGGACACATTTATGTTGCCCCATAACCTTTGCTTTGCACAATCATATCATGCTTCTTGATGAATTAATTGGCAGTGTAGACATTAAAAGTATTCCTGGTCTTGACACAGAAAGAATGACCCATACTATGGTCTCAATGTTTGTGTCAACCCCAAATTCATATGTTGAAATCCTAGCCCTCAAAGGTGATGGATTAATAGGTGGGAGCTTTGGGAGGTGTTTAGGTCATGAGGGTGGTCATGAATGGGATTGGTGCCTAATAAAAGAGGCCCCACAGAGCTCCCTAGCTCCTTTCACCATGTGAGGATACAGGGTGAAGGCAGCAGCTATGAACCAGGAAGTGGGCCGTCATCAGAGTCCCACCATACTGGCACCTTGACCTTGGACTTCCCAGCCTCCCAGAAGTGTGAGAAATACATTTCTGTTGTTTATAGAAATACCTAATATGTGGTATTGTGTTATAGCAGCCTGAATGGACTGAAACAATCCATAAAAGAAAAAATTTATAAATTAGAAAGATCAAAATTAAAACCTTTTTCTCTATAAAAGTTCAAGTGAAGAGGATGAAAAGACAAATTACAGATGGAGAGAATATATTCACAAATGACATTATCTGACAAAGGATTATTATCAAGAATATGTACAGAACTCTCAAAATGCAACAGTAGAAACAACAATCTTATTATAAAATGAACAGAAGACAGACACAGACATTTCACTGAAGAAGACATATAAATGGCAAATAAGCACATGAAAATGTGTTTGACATCATTAGACATTAGAAACACAACACAAATTAAGATCAAACACAAATTAAGATCAAAATGAGATATTGCTGCACATCAGAAGATTTAAAATTTAAAAAAATTGATAATACCAAATGCTGCCGAGGATGCAGAGAAACTGGACCACTCATACCTTGCTGATGGGAATGTTAAATAGTACAGCAACTCTGGAAAATAGTTTGTCAGTTTTTCTTTTAAATGAACATACAACTATCATATGACACAGCAATTGCATGTCTGGAAATTTATCCCAGAGAAATAAAAGCTTACGTTTACACAAAAATTTGTACATAAATGTTCACAGCAGATGGAATCAGTGCAAATGTCCTTCAACAGTCAGTTTCAGGCAAACAACTGTGTACAGCCAATCCATGGAACATTACAAAGAAGTAAAAAGGAATGAATGATTGATATATGTAGTGACATGCATGGATCCAAGGGAATAATGCTGAGTGTAAAAAGCTAATTCCAAAGGGTTACATACTATATGATTCAATTTATATAACATTTGAAATGACAAAATTTTAAAGATGGAGGACTGATCAGTAGTTGCTTGGGGTTAGGGAGAAAGGAAGGGGGAGGAGGAGAGCTGGGTGTGGTTATAAAGGGATGACATGGGGACTTTTGTGGCTTTGGAACTGTTAAGTACCTTAGCTATGGTAATAGATTCATGAACCTACGCAGGTGGTAGATTGTTGGAACTTAATACACACATACACACATAAGAATGAATACAAGTAAAACTGGGAATCTGAATATAAGCAGCTTGTATCAAAGTTAATATCTGGTTGTGACACTAGACCTTTGTTTTGCAAAATGTTATCATTAGGGGAAACTGGGCAAAGTCTACAAGGGATCTTTGTATTATTTCTTACAATTGCATGTGGATCTACAATTATCCCAATAAAAATGTTAATTAAAAATAAATTTTAAAATACTCCTGTTAACAATAACTTAACTATACATGGAAGTGACTGCAAACTACATACATGTATTACTGCTAAGCCCAAACCAATGTACAGTATTCCTAAATCAATTTTTCTCTAGCCAGATCTCGAAATTTCCATGGCCATTCCAATACCACTCAACATGGGGGAGATATCAGAGTGGAAACAGACAGTGGTGTTAACCACTTGGGGTTAATTTAACTTATCTTTGTTAATTTTCCAAAAACATGTCAGCACGTGACATTCTTCGAGTCTCGCCTCTCCCCCCAGGGCCCGTGTGAGTGAGGGGTCCTGAGGCTTAATTAAGCACCTGTAGTTTCCCCATTAAGTCTGACCCTAAACCTGGCTCAGCAGGGAGGGATCTCCATGACTGTGGTCACCCGCCTCCCCTCAGATTGCTGGTGCCTGGTTGGGCTGATTATTAGACATTTTGAAACAGGGCTGCTAACCTTTACACTTTTTAAATGAAAAATTTAGTTTCTTTATTCTGAAAACATGAAAATTAAATAATTTTAATTTTAATGAAGCATGGCAGAGTACAAAGTGGTATGAGAGGTTTACTGTGTGGCTTTTTGCTCTCATGTGCACTTGAGGACAAGGTGGGCTCATTTGAGAGCCCTTTTTAAGGAGTTTATTTGCTGGAGAGCTTAGAGTCCTAGCGAGGGGCCACTTTCACCTGTAAGGTGGGTCTGCTTTTTGAACTCCAAGGGCAATGTTGTCAAACTCCTTGACAATGCAGTGGGCAAAATCCTTCTGCACTCCTGTAACTTCTTCTTCCTCCTCCTGGGATAAAGTGGGATTTACCTAACCGGTTGGATGAAGAAAGGAAACCATGTAGCACATCACACTCAGGTCCTTAATGGCTCTTTGCTTCAGAGCTGTGTACTCAGAGGCCTCCTCTTCTCCCTGGGGAAGGCTCACCATGGCAGAACCTGTTGGGAGTGAGGCAGGCAGGTGTCCAGCTGTTCTGCCTGCCTGTCGCTGGGTCAGCAGGCTCAGCTGGAAGGGTAACAAGAAGGAGGAAGGAGTTTCTTTTGGTCCTGGGCTCAAGCCAAGGCCTCTAATCCAGCTTTACTGGGGATAAAGAGCCATTTTGCCAATGACCTATGAGGACACTGAACTGATGTCTAGTTAGGAAGACTGGTCAGGTGAGCCCTTTTTCTGGGCCAACTCCTGATGCTTGGATCGTGATCTGACTCTTTTATCTATTTGTCAATTGGTCCAGAATGTATAGGGTTGAGAAATGTGATGAAATGGACCTGTAAACACCACACACATGAAACTCACACTTACTCAACTTGTTATGTGCCTTACACGTAGTCTTGTGATACTTGGTGAGCGAACCAGTAATGGTCCCTGCCCTCAAGAGCCTGGCAGACACATTTCAATGCACAGGGGTTATACTGCTAGTCTATGGAGAGGAATATTCCTTTAGTTCAGTACTGTACATTCCTCCAAGATTTTCTTGAAGCAGCTGGACTCAAGCCCAGCAATCCTGGGGGAATCACTTGGCCACTCTGTCCCAGTCTCCCTCCCAAACATGTAGCAGTCAAGGAGAATATTCCTTTTAGGATCTCAAGTCAGCTTAAAGTAAAACCGGCTAGGCTGTAAGAGAGGAGGCTGTGGACAGGGCAAATAAATCACCTGCATAGCAGACAGTCGGGCTTAACCTCCTGACACCCCGGTGGGCCCCTGGCCATGACTCCAAACTGCAGAAGGAGAGAACAGACGAGCTGAGCACTGGACAGTGCCCTCAGGTGACAACAAGGTGGCCAGACTTCTTTGCCCTCTCTCCACCGCCATCCCAAATTCAGGTGGTAAGCTGTTGTTATAGTCTTTCTTCTTCATTTTTTCCCCCTCCTAGTGTCATTTGCTTTGGGAAAGGCATTTACAAACACAGCTGGGAGCTCCGTATTGAGAAAGAATTTTACTTTCCTAAGAATAAAATGACGTTTAAAGGTAGCTTCTGAGTCTTGCAATGACCAATTGCTTGTTGATATGTTTTATTATTAAGTGTTTGGCAGAAGAATGGGTCCCCCAGCCTTTCATTCAAGTCTTCACTTCAGAAGATGACTTCTTGTTGGCACATGTGCTCTGGAGTGGGGGAAGAGCGAGCCATGTTGCCAATGACCTATGAGGACACTGAACTGATGTCTAGTTAGGAAGACTGGTCAGGTGAGCCCTTGTTCTGGGCCAGCTCCTGGTACTGCCCCTGATGTGCCATAATTATCATGTTTAGGTGGAGTCCCGTTGGACTGTGAAAGACTTGTCCCCCTCTTTGCATCAGCAAACTGGCCCTCTCAGAAGAGACAAGATTTTGGGTTCACAATGTGGTAGAAATAGCACTAGGCAGAACTCAGGGAGCCTGGCTCTACTTCTGACTTTGTCACTAGCTGAAGGGCTTTACCTAAGTCAGTTTTCGCCTGTGTCTCAGTTTCCCTATTCATATAATGAGCTATGGAACAACTGCATCTTTATTTCCTTTCCAGCCTTCAGTCTTTAGAGTTTGAGAACTCTAGCTTGTAAAGGGAAAGGAAACAAAACTGCATGCCAAACACTGAGACAGACACTTGACACTGTTGTCTCCTTTACTCTTCAGGAAATATCATTCTAGTTTTACAGATGAACTAACTGATGTTTGGAGAAGTTAAGCAACCTGTGTAATATATAACTGACATATTAGTGAGCAGTCTTTCTGTTACAGGTGTCAGGAAATCCAAGTTAAGCTAACTTATGCAAAAAGAGAATGTATTGGCTCTTATAATGAGAGGTTCCAAGGGCTTTTTGCTGCAGGTATGGCTAGATCCAGAGGTTGGAACATGTGACCAGGAACTGTCTTCTCTCTGTCTGTCAGCTCCTTTTTCTTTGTGCTGGTTTCATTATCAGGTTTCATGTAGTAAAAAAATGGCTGCAACAGCTCTGGCCCTCACATCCAGTGCTCACAACTAGGGTGAACAGCCACTCTGGTTTGTCTGGGATGAAGGGGCTTCCCTGGATACTTTTCCATTTTTAAACAAGGAACATCCCAGGAAAATGTGGCAAGTCAGCTTCTAGTCCAGCAGGAAAGAGCATGCTTTTTTGAGTAGCTCTTGAAAACTGCTCTGAATTACTTATGCCCAACTGTGTTAGACCAGAGTCCATCCCTGAACCAGTGGCTGTGGCCAGAGGGATGCAGATGTGTTGATTGGCTTAGGCTCAGGGAGAGCCCTGGACCACAAGCACAATGGTGGGGTAAGGGAGGAGCTCTAAAAGACAACAGGGACTGTGGTCAGAAAAGAGAGAGAAGAGACCTGTGGAGGTGAATAGGCATGATCCCTCTGCTGCTAAGTGGCAGGATCAGGTTTCAAACCCCAGTCTTCCTACTGCAAGTGCTGTGTTCTTTCCCCAGAACCAGAGGGAGGTGGTTGGCGCCAAGAGATGCTGTGACCCCTTGCCAGGTGGAGTCAAGGAAGAATGCACAGCGTAGTTACAGAATGGTGATTCTGACACAATAACTTTGGGAGTTCTTGCCTCCACGGCCTTTGAATAGAGAACAGATCTGTTTCCTGGCCCATACACCATGGTAGGATTTATGGAGGTGGGTGGGCAGGATGTGTGGGAGGGTGCCTCGCCGATTCTCACCATGTAAGCATGTTGGCCACAGAACTGAGTGGGGCTGGACTCTGTGCATCCCTTCAGCATCTGGGAAGATCCTAGTTGATGCCAAGGGTATAACCAAGCCCATTCCTTGTGGAAACAGTCTCCCCAAAGAGAGGGGACATCTGACTGGGAGATGGGTACCCAAAGGAATTTAACAGATACTTCTGTGCAGTACCAGCTTCGAGTGCCCTGGTTGCTAATCCTGCCTTTTATTAAAGCTTTCAGAAACACTCACTGGAGAGCTACTAGGCTAAAAGGAAAGATTATTTTTGGCTCTCATACTTCCTGTTTTAGGAGAAAATGGTATTCCAGGAAGACTTATAAAGGCTGAAAAACTGCTAACATAATGACATTGAAGACAGGAGAGAAATTTCACACTGAAATTTTTACTTCAAGTGAGAGAAAAAGTGTGAAAATTATTATAAGGGTGATGATGGAAACATGCTGTAATCAGGAGATAGAAATATGTTCTATTTAAAAAGGCCCAATATCAGAGGTATTTTGTATATTTTAGGGCCAAGTTTATCTTCCTGCATACAGAAAATTGTTAGGAGTGTTACTAACAGGAAAGACTCTACAGCAAAATGATTATTCAAAAATATCCTTGGTTTCAAACCTCTAGAAACCTAGATTAAATGTACTGTAATAAACTTCAGTGGACGTCTTTTTTTTTTTTTTTGCGGTACGCGGGCCTCTCACTCTTGTGGCCTCTCCCGTTGCGGAGCACAGGCTCCAGACACGCAGGCCCAGCGGCCATGGCTCACGGGCCCAGCCGCTCCGCGGCATGTGGGATCTTCCCGGACTGGGGCACGAACCTATGTCCCCTGCATCAGCAGGTGGACTCTCAACCACTGCGCCACCAGGGAAGCCCGACATCTCTTTTTATTTTATTTTATTTTTTGCCTGTCCAGCATCTGTCCTCTCTTCTACTAATAGCAATTTGATTTCGTCTTAAGGAATTAACCTTAATTTTCCCTATTCTCAATCCAAGTAGTTTTGGATGGATTGAATTCCAGGGTTGGGTACCTGATCAAAGCCTGGCCAATCAATCACTGTGAGTGGTTCAAGTATGGTCATGTGACCCAATCTGGCCAATGAAAATCATTAAGACTTTTGTTCAGCTACCAAGAGGAAGGTATGCTATGTAGTTTCTGTTGGGATTGGTAAACTGGTAGTATGTAAAGCCATAGATGCTGGTAGTCAACTTTGTCTGAGATCAAAGGCAACACGGCAGAAAGCAGAGCCAAAGATGTTGAGACATGGAGCTTCGACAGTATTACTTAAGCACATGGATCTGGCCATGCCTGAAGTAGATGGACTTTTCAGCTGTATGAGTCAATACATTCCCTATTTTGCTTAAGCCAATTTGATTTGGCCTTGGGTACTTGCAAATGAAAGAGTCCTAACTAATAGATAACGAGAACATAGTCAACCACATCATTTACTTGGAACTCAGCTGTCTAATCACTTGGCTATATGGAACAAAGAAAACTAAACTGAGCTTGCGAGAACTCTGAACAGCCAAAAGCAGTGTCATGTAATACACGCTAAAGATTCTGAGATGGACTCAAGCGCAAGTCTTTTATTTAGGATTTCTGTGTAATGTTAAAGTCAAAATACTCTTAGCAGTTTTGATATTTTGTTTCAAACCAACAGCAGATAATGAGCAAATCTCTAGGCAAGAAAGGAGCCATTCCTGGCAGGAGGAGAGAAGTGAGGAGAGACTGGGGCAGTCTTATATGGGAAGAGCCAGAGAAGCCATAAGGACTCCCAAGGTACCCCAGTCTTGGTCCTTAATGTGAGGTGAAGAAGGTCCTGAATTACATGAATGTTCTTGGTAACCCCTGAGTCATCAGGAAAAGACTGCATGCTGTTCCAAGATTTTCTGGTTTAAAAGGTATGAAGTACACAACACATGATATTACATGACACATTTAAAAAATATTGGTTTTCTTCTTTAACAGGTATGCAGTACGTAACAAATTTAGTGTTTTAATTTTTGAAAACAAGTTTCTGTTGTAAAAAGGATACAATTCTCTAACTGGAAGAGCTCTCCATCAGGACCGATTTCCTGAGAGTAATGGATAGCCTAGAAATGCTTTTATATTGATTTAGAAGTAATGGTGTCTGAGACCTTTTACAGTGTATCATTAAGTGAGGCAGGCAGCCTGTGTTTCTTAATTTTTCTCTGCTTTAGTTTATCCACAAGAAGATTTTGCTGCCGATGGTAAGGGAGAGAGGGACATAACCAACCTGATATTGAAGGCTGAGGAGGTCAGTCTCAAAGGGGAGGCAACGTATGTGCCTGCTCTTCAAGCATTTGTTCTGGGTGAAATGTTTTGTGTGATAAGGAGATGCTCTCTGGAGTCCCTTTAACTTAAAGAATATAAGATTGCCTGCTTGGTTTTGATGTTTTTTCTTTTTAGTGGCTATTTATTTTTAAGTAGTGTCCCATTGAATAAATCTATTTCCTTAGGTTCCGTTTCTTACAAGGCATATGACACCCCTAGCATCCTTTCAAAAGTCATTTCAGCCTTAGATAATGGCTTATCTTTACAAGAATCCCAGAGTTATCTTGGGTTGGGGCCCAGAGAGCTGTCCACCCCCATGTCTGCTCCCCTTCTGTGGTGTGGAGCTTCTGTCCTGGGAAATAATGGTCCAGGTAGGGACCATATTTCACAGACTCTCTTGCATCTAGGAGTGACCATATGATTAATTCTCATCAAGGGACTGTGAACAGAAGTGATGTTTATTGATCCTGAGCCAGGAGTTTTAGAAAGTGGGTGTGCCTTTCCCATGATTGCTCTTTCAGTTGGGTACAGAGGACTCTAGTGGAGCCACAAGATGGAAGGCACCTGGATTTGGAGTTGCAATTTAGAGACGAGACACCCACTAACCAATAACACCTTCATCAAAATTTCAGGCAGATGGTTAAGAGATAGCTTCAGGTGGTTCATGGATATAGGGTAAATAACACTGGCTTGCATAGATGATTTCCTTTTAAGTTCTTTTTTATTTTTTGATAGTGTCATTCTATTGCACTAGATTTTAATACTCCTCTGTATTAATCTCTCAGTTTAACAAAAAAGATAACAGGTCATAGGCTTAGAGTCTTCTGGTAGCAACATTTAGCTCTCTAAAATTTAAAAATATTGATTTATTTTTATCGTACTTAACAGTCATCTTTTATTTATGGCAAGTGAAACTAGTTTTCTAATTATAATAAGAATATAATTTTTCTTTTAAATATATGTATTTTTAAGAGGAAAATTTATTTGATTAAAAAGTATATTAAGTAAGTAATAGTAAAATTGGTAGTTAAGATGGACATATTGCTATAGAAATTCACTGAGAAATCATTACTGTAGAATACTACCATATTCTTCTTTCTACAGATTATGGTGTTGAGAACAAGAATGATCTAACTTATCATCCAAAAACTATTAACAGTATAACCACTTCAAAAAAGCCAAATTGCAAAAAGATGATGTATTCTACTCTGAAAAATTCTATTTAGACTCTCGGGATAAAAATCTCATGGTTTTTTTTTCAGGCTATCCTCAATTTTTTAAATGACTTCTTTTAATAAAACAACTTCATTGAGACATAATTCATATACCATAAAATTTATTTATTTAAATGCTTTTTAGTATATTCACAGAGCTGTACAACCAATTATCATAATCAATCTTACAACAGTTTCATTACTCCCCTGCAAAAACCCCCCCTATATCCATTACTAGTCACTCCCCATTTCTCCCCAAAGCTCTGGTCTCAAGCCCTAGGAAACCACTAATTTATTCTGTTTATATAGACTAACCTATTCTGGACATTTTGTGTATATGGAGTCATACATTGTGTAGTCTTTTGTGACTGGCTTCTTTCACTTAGCATAATGTTTTCAAGGTTCATCCTTGTAGCAAGTATTAGTGCTTTATTACTTTGATTGACAAATAATATTCAATTATATAGATATATCACATGGTATTTATCTATTCATCATTTGATGGACATTTGGGCTGTTTCCCCTTTTTAGCTATTATGAATAACGCTGCTCTGAATGAACATTTGTGTATTTTGGTGCAGGCATGTGTATTCATTCCTCTTGGTAAGTATTTAGGAGTGAAATTGCTGGTAATTCTCTGTTTAATATTTTGGGAAACTGCCAAACTGTTTTCCAAAATGGCTACCCTATTTTACATTCCTACCAACAGTGTCTGAGAGTTCCAGTTTCTCTACATATTCACTGACACTTGTTACTGTCCCTTTGATCATGGCCATCCTAGCTGGATGTGAAGTGATGCCTCACCGCAGTTTTGATTTTCACTTCGTTACGGGCCAGTCACGTTGAACATGTTTTAATATGCTTACTGGACATTCAGATTTCTTCTCTAGAGAAATCCCTGGTCAGATCATTTGCTCATTCATTTTTTTTTAACATCTTTATTGGAGTATAATTGCTTTACAATGGTGCGTTCGTTTCTGCTGTATAAAAAGTGAATGAGCTATACATATACATATATCCCCATATCTCCTCCACCTTGCGTCTCCCTCCCACCCTCCCTATCCCACCCCTCTAGATGGCCATAAAGCGCCCAGCTGATCTCCCTGTGCTATGTGGCTGCTTCCCCCTAGCTATATATTTTACTGAAACTCATTCATTTTTAATTGGGTTATTTATCTTTTTGTTGTTGAGTTTCAAGAGTTTTTTTTTTTTTACAACTTTATTGGAGTATAATTGCTTCACAATGGTGTGTTAATTTCTGCGTTATAACAAAGTGAATCAGTTATACATATACATCTGTTCCTATATCCCTTCCCTCTTGCTTTTCCCTCCCTCCCACGCTCCCTATCCCGCCCCTCCAGGCGGTCACAAAGCACCGAGCTGATCTCCCTGTGCTATGCGGCTGCTTCCCACTAGCTATCTACCTTACGTTAGGTAGTGTGTATATGTCCATGCCTCTCTCTCGCTTTGTCACAGCTTACCCTTCCCCCTCCCCGTATCCTCAAGTCCATTCTCAGGTAGGTCTGTGTCTTTATTCCTGTTTTACCCCTAGGTTCTTCATGACATTTTTTTCCCTTAAATTCCATATATATGTGTTAGCATACGGTATTTGTCTTTCTCTTTCTGACTTACTTCACTCTGTACGACAGACTCTAGGTCTATCCACCTCATTACAAATAGCTCAATTTCATTTCTTTTTATGGCTGAGTAATATTCCATTGTATATATGTGCCACATCTTCTCCATAGTGGCTGTACCAATTCACATTCCCACCAGCAGTGCAAGAGTGTTCCCTTTTCTCCACACCCTCTCTAGCATTTATTGTTTCTAGATTTTTTGATGATGGCCATTCTGACTGGTGTGAGATGATATCTCATTGTAGCTTTGATTTGCATTTCTCTAATGATTAATGATGTTGAGAATTCTTTCATGTGTTTGTTGGCAGTCTGTATATCTTCTTTGGAGAAATATCTATTTAGGTCTTCTGCCCATTTTTGGATTGGGTTGTTTGTTTTTTTGTTATTGAGCTGCATGAGGTGCTTGTATATTTTGGAGATTAATCCTTTGTCAGTTGCTTCATTTGCAAATATTTTCTCCCATTCTGAGGGTTGTCTTTTGTCTTGTTTATGGTTTCCTTTGCTGTGCAAAAGCTTTGAAGTTTCATTAGGTACCATTTTTTTATTTTTGTTTTTATTTCCATTTCTCTAGGAGGTGGGTCAAAAAGGATGTTGCTGTGATTTATGTCATAGAGTGTTCTGCCTATGTTTTCCTCTAAGAGTTTGATAGTTTCTGGACTTACATTTAGGTCTTTATTCAATTTTGAGCTTATTTTTGTGTATGGTGTTAGGCAGTGATCTAATCTCATACTTTTACATGTCCCTGTCCAGTTTTCCCAGCACCACTTTTTGAAGAGGTTGTCCTTTCTCCACTGAACATTTCTGCCTCCTTTATCAAAGATAAGGTGACCATATGTGTGTGGGTTTATCTCTGGGTTTTCTATCCTGTTCCATTGATCTATCTTTCTGTTTTTGTGCCAGTACCATACTGTCTTGATTACTGTAGATTTGTAGCATAGTCTGAAGTCAGGGAGAATGATTCCTCCAGCTCCATTTTTCGTTCTCAAGATTGCTTTGGCTATTCGGGGTCTTTTGTGTTTCCATACAAATTGTGAAAATTTTTGTGCTAGTTCTGTGAAAAATGCCATTGGTAGCTTAATAAGGATTGCATTGAATCTGTAGATTGTTTTAGGTAGTATAGTCATTTTGACAACGTTGATTCTTCCAATCCAAGAACATTGTATATCTCTCCATCTATTTGTATCATCTTTAATTTCTTTCATCAGTGTCTTATAATTTTCTGCATACAGGTCTTTTGTCTCCTTAGGTAGGTTTATTCCTAGATATTTTATTCTTTTAGTTGCAATGGTAAATGGGAGTGTTTTCTTGATTGCACTTTCAGATTTTTCATCATTAGTGTATAGAAATGCCAGAGATTTCTGTGCATTAATGTTGTATCCTGTTACTTTGCCAAATCAATTGATTAGCTCTAGTAGTTTTCTCATAGCATCTTTAGGATTCTCTATGTATAGTATCACGTCATCTGCAAACAGTGACAGCTTTACTTCTTCCTTTCCAATTTGGATTCCTTTTATTCCTTTTTCTTCTCTGACTGCTGTGGCTAATACTTCCAAAACTAAGTTGCATAAGAGTGGTGAGAGTGGGTAACCTTGTCTTGTTCCTGATCTTTGAGGAAATGGTTTCAGTTTTTCACCATTGAGGACGATGTTGGTTGTGGGTTTGTCATATATATGGCCTTTATTATGTTGAGGAAAGTTCCCTCTATGCCTACTTTCTGCAGGGTTTTTATCATAAATGGGTGTTGAATTTTGTTGAAAGCTTTCTCTGCATCTATTGAGATGATCATAAGGTTTTCCTCCTTCAATTTGTTAATATGGTGTATCATGTTGATTGATTTGCATATATAGAAGAATCCTTGCATTCCTGGGATAAACCCCACTTGATAATGGTGTATGATCCTTTTAATGTGCTGTTGGATTCTGTTTGCTAGTATTTTGTTGAGGATTTTTGCATCTATGTTTATCAGTGATATTGGCCTGTAGTTTTCTTGCTTTGTGACATCCTTGTCTGGTTTTGGTATCAAGGTGATGGTGGCCTTGTAGAATGAGTTTGGGAGTGTTTCTCCCTCTGCTATATTTTGGAAGAGTTTGAGAAGGATAGGTGTTAGCTCCTCTCTAAATATTTGATAGAATTTGCCTGTGAAGCCATCTGATCCTTGGCTTTTGTTTGTTGGAAGATTTTTAATCACAGTTTCAATTTCAGTGCTTGTGATTGGTCTGTTCATATCTTCTATTTCTTCCTGATTCAGTCTTGGCAGGTTGTGCATTTCTAAGAATTTGTCCATTTCTTCCATTTTATTGGCATAAAGTTGCTTGTAGTAATCTCTCATGATCTTTTGTATTTCTGCAGTGTCGGTTGTTACTTCTCCTTTTTCATTTCTAATTCTATTGATTTGAGTCTTCTCCCTTTTTTCTTGATGAGTCTGGCTAATGGTTTATCAATTTTGTTTATCTTCTCAAAGAACCAGCTTTTACTTTTATTGATCTTTGTTATCGTTTGCTTCATTTCTATTTCATTTATTTCTGATCTGATTTTTATGATTTCTTTCCTTCTGCTAACTTTGGGGATTTTTTGTTCTTCTTTCTCTAATTGCTTTAAGTGTAAGGTTAGGTTGTTTATTTGAGATGTTTCTTGTTTCTTGAGGTAGGATTGTATTGTAATAAACTTCCCTTTTAGAACTGCTTTTGCTGCATCCCTTATGTTTTGGGTCATCGTGTTTTCATTGTCATTTGTTTCTAGGTATTTTTGATTTCCACTTTGATATCTTCAGTGATCTCTTGGTTATGTAGTAGTGTACTGTTTAGCCTCCATGTGTTTATTTTTTACAGAGCTTTTCCTGTAATTGATATCTAGTCTTATAATATTGTGGTCGGAAAAGATACTTGATATGATTTCCATTTTCTTAAATTTATGAAGGCTTGATTTGTGACCCAAGATATGAGTTATCCTGGAGAATGTTCCATGAGCACTTGAGAAGAAAGTGCATTCTGTTGTTTTTGGATGGAATGTCCTATAAATATCAATTAAGTCCATCTTGGTTAATGTATCATTTAAAGCTTGTGTTTCTTTATTTATTTTCATTTTGGATGATCTGTCCATTGGTGAAAGTGGGGTGTTAAAGTCCCCTATTATGATTGTGTTACTGTCAATTTCCCATTTTATGGCTGTTAGTATTTGCCATATGTATTGAGGTGCTCCTATGTTGTGTGCATATATATTTACAATTGTTATACCTTCTTCTTGGATCGATCCCTTGATCATTATGTAGTGTCTTTCTTTGTCTCTTCTAATAGTCCTTATTTTAAAGTCTATTTTGTCTGATATGAGAATTGTTACTCCAGCTTTCTTTTGGTTTCCATTTGCATGGAATATCTTTTTCCATCCCCTTACTTTCAATCTGTATGTGTCTCTAGGTCTGAAGTGGGTCTCTTATAGACAGCATATATATGGGTCTTGTTTTTTTATCCATTCAGCCAGTCTGTGTCTTTTGGTGGGAGCATTTAGTCCATTTACATTTAAGGTAATTATCAATATATATGTTCCTATTCCCATTTTATTAAGTGTTTTGGGTTCATTATTGTAGCTCTTTTCCTTCTGTTGTGTTTCTTGCCTAGAGAAGTTCCTTTAGCATTTGTTGTAAAGCTGGTTTGGTGCTGCTGAAGTCTCTCAGCTTTTGCTTGTCTGTAAAGGTTTTAATTTCTCCATCAAATCTGAATGAGATCCTTACTGGGTAGAGTATTCTTGGTTGCAGGTTTTTCTCCTTCATCACTTTAAATATGTCTGCCAGTCCCTTCTGGTTTGCAGAGTTTCTGTTGAAAGATCAGCTCTTAACCTGATGGGGATACCCTTGTGTGTTATTTGTTGTTTTTCCCTTGCTGCTTTTAATATGCTTTCTTTGTATTTAATTTTTGACAGTTTGATTAATATGTGTCTTGGCGTATTTCTCCTTGGATTTATTCTGTATGGGTCTCTCTTTGCCTCCTGGACTTGACTGACTATTTCCTTTCCCATATTAGGGCAGTTTTCAACTATAATCTCTTCAAATATTTTCTCAGTCCCTTTCTTTTTCTCTTCTTCTTCTGGAACCCCTATTATTCGAATGTTGGTGCATTTAATGTTGTCCCAGCGGTCTCTGAGACTGTCCTCAGTCCTTTTCATTCTTTTTTCTTTATTCTGCCCTGCAGTAGTTATTTCCAGTATTTTATCTTCCACGTCACTTATCCATTCTTCTGCCTCAGTTATTCTGCTATTGATCCCATCCAGGGTATTTTTAATTTCATTTTTTGTGTTGTTCATCATTGCATGTTCCATCTTTAGTTCTTCTACATCCTTGTTAAATGTTTCTTGCATTTTGTCTATTCTATTTCCAAGATTTTGGATCATCTTTACTATAATTATTCTGAATTGTTTTTCAGGTAGACTGCCTATTTCCTCTTCATTTGTTAGCTCTGGTGGGTTTTTATCTTGCTCCTTCATCTGCTGTGTGTGTTTCTGTCTTCTCATTTTGCTTATCTTACTGTGTTTGGGGTCTCCTTTTTGCAGGCTGCAGATTCGTAGTTCTCGTTGTTTTTGGTGTCTGTCCCCAGTGGCTAAGGTTGGTTCAGTGGGTTGTGTAGGCTTCCTGGTGGAGGGGACTCACGCCTGTGTTCTGGTGGATGAGGCTGGATCTTGTCTTTCTGGTGGGCAGGTCCACTTCTGGTGGTGTGTTTTGGGGTGTCTGCAGACTTTTTATGATTTTAGGCCATCTCTCTGCTAATGGGTGGGTTTTTTTTCCTGTCTTGGTAGTTGTTTGGCATAGGGTGTCCAGCACTGTAGCTTGCTGGTCGTTGAGTGAAGCTGGGTGCTGGTGTTGAGATGGAGATCTCTGGGAGATTTTCGCTGTTTGATATGTGGAGCTGGGAGGTCTCTTGTGGACCAGTGTCCTGAAGTTGGCTTTCCCACCTCAGAGGCACAGCACTGACTCCTGGCTGCAGCACCAAGAGCCTTTCATCCACATGGCTCAGAATAAAAAGGAGAAAAAGTAGAAAGAAAGAATTAGTAGAAGTAGAAAGAAGGAAAGAAACAAAGAAGGAAAGAAAGAAAGAAAGGAGGGAGGGAGGGAGGAATGAAGGAGGGAAGGAAGGAAAAAAGAAAGAAAGATGATTAAGTAAAATAAAATAAAGTATGATAAAGTATAATAAAGTTATTAAAATAAAAAATAATTATTAAGAAAAAAATTAAAAACAAACAAACAAACAAAAAACAAAAAAATGGACAGATAGAACCCTGGGACTAATAGTGGAAGCAAAGTTATACAGACAAAATCTTCCAGAGAAGCATACACATACACACTCTCAAAAAGAGGAAAAGGGGAAAAAATCATAAATCTTGCTCTCAAAGTCCACCTCCTCAATTTGGGATGATTCGTTGTCTATTCATGTATTGTCTATTCGTTGTCTATTCAGTACATCAAGTTGATTGTGGAGATTTAATCCGCTGCTTCTGAGGCTGCTAGGAGTTATTTCCCTTTCTCTTCTTTGTTCTCACAGCTCCCAGGTCTCAGCTTTGGATTTGGCCCCGCCTCTGCATGTAGGTCGCCGGAGGGCATCTGTTCTTCGCTCAGACAGGACGGGGTTAAAGGAGCAGCCGCTTCGGGGACTCTGGCTCACTCAGGCCGAGGGGAGGGAGGGGCACAGAGTGCGGGGCGAGCCTGTGGCGGCAGAGGCCGGCGTGACATTGCACCAGCCCGAGGTGCGCCGTGCGTTCTCCTGGGGAAGCCGTCCCTGGATCACGGGACCCCGACAGTGGCGGGCTGTACAGGCTCCCTGGAAAGGGAGCGTGGATAGTGACCTGCGCTCGCATACAGGCCTCTTGGCGGTGGCAGCAGCAGCCCCAGCGTCCCACGCCCATCTCTGGGGTCCGCGCTGTTAGCTGTGGCTCGCACCCATCTCTGGAGCTCCTTTAAGCAGCACTCTTAATCCCCTCTCCTCGCGCACCAGGAAACAAAGAGGGAAGAAAAAGTCTCTTGCCTCTTCGGCAGGTCCAGACTTTTCCCGGACTCCCTCCCGACTAGCCGTGGTGCACTAACCCCTTCAGGCTGTGTTCACGCCGCCAACCCCAGCCCTCTCCCTGCGCTCAGACCGAAGACCAAGCCTCAGCTCCCAGCCCCGCCCACCCCAGCGGGTGAGCAGACAAGCCTCTCGGGCTGGTGAGTGCCTGTCGGCACCGATCCTCTGTGCGGGAATCTCCCCGCTTTGCCCTCCGCACCCCTGTTGCTGTGCTCTCCTCCAGAGCTCCGAAGCTTCCCCCTCCGCTACCTGCAGTCTCCGCCTGCGAAGGGGCTCCTAGTGTGTGGAAACCTTTCCTCCTTCACGGCTCCCTCCCACTGGTGCAGGTCCTGTCCCTATTCTTTGTCTCTGTTTTTTCTTTTTTCTTTTGCCTTACCCAGGTACGTGGGGAGTTTCTTGCCTTTTGGGAGGTCTGAGGTCTTCTGCCAGCGTTCAGTAGGTGTTCTGTAGGAGCTGTTCCACGTGTAGATGTGTTTCTGGTGTATCTGTGGGGAGGAAGGTGATCTCTGCATCTTACTCTTCCGCCATCTTTTCCGGAAGTCCCCTCAAGAGTTCTTTATATATTCTAGATACAAGTCCCTTATCAGGTCTATGAATTGCAAATATTTTCTCTCATTCTGAGGACTGTGTTTTTGCTTTCCTGGTGCTATTTTTTTGGCAGCATTCCATGAAGTAGCCTCCACGAATTGAGAATTTCGTTCATCCATCCATTTCATTCAACAGCTCACTGAGGTAAGAGCCAAGTCTTGATTGATTTACATTCTCAGCTTGTGAGCAGAAGAATTTTCTGTGGTGTGAACCAACTTGACTGGAGACCTACTAGGGAATATGTTTTTTTCATTGGCTAATTAATTTAATTCTTATTTAATAGGGCCTTATGTTTTGAGGCATGAGACCATGCCCGACGATTCTCCTTGAAAGAGAATGTGGCTTTGGAAAACATGTCAAGAAATCAATATCCTTTTAAATAGTGACTTCAGTATCACTTCTATTTCAATGGCAGATTTATATACTTTCAGAAAAGAATTTTATTTAAAATGTTTATATTCACTTTCCACTCCACACACACATCACTCCTTACATGTTAAAAACAACAACAACGACAAAAAAAACCCTCAAAACTAACTTGCCCCATTTGCTTTGGAAAAGGCTGGATACTTCATAATACTCTGAGTTAAGCTGTATTATAGTCTGTTCAGCTAGTAAGTACAAATAGTTATCTTATGATTAGTTTGTTCAATCAGTGAGAAAACCAAGGTGTTGTGACCACAGTTAATTAGCTTTGCCTTTTTCTTTGACTTGAAATCTGTTCCCTGAATTACACCAGGTTTCAATTTCCTCATTTATATCATGGATATAACAATACTTCATTAAGTTTTAAGGGAGATTAAATATGTGTATGTGCCTTGTTCAGTGCCTGGCTTAGAGTAGGTGCTCAGTTAAGACTGATTAACTTTTATCTTTCTTAATTTGGGGTACAGAGGGTCAAGACTTGAGAGTCTGTCTAGATTAACTTCATGGAGAAAACCATTTATACAAAATACCTTGTGGATCAGTCTACTGCATACATACCAAGAGAACACATTGCAAGTGTATTTCTCCTTAAGGATTGGGTGAGGGGGGGAGGTGCAGTAAGATATCAGGTGTATGGAATGCTTGGAAATGCCAGATTCTGACTCACAGAGGCCACAGTTTGCCTGGTGAACCGTGGGTGGCCAGTGGAGACACATGCAGATCAGAGGGCTGGCTCCGGCCCCTGGCTCCCTGTGCGATCTTTCCAGGAACATCTGCTTTATGAAAAGAAGCAGATCAAATGGTTCAAGAACAGATCGGGGTCAGATAGGAAAAAATGAAGTCTCTTAAGCCCTAGGCTTAAATTCATTTCCCAAAAAAGGCCTGTGGTATACTTAGTAGCATTTTTTAGTGGGATCTAATTCCCTGACATTGGTGATGGTCTGGGATGTGCTCCTGAGTCAAGATGGGGTGTGTGGCTCCAAAGAGAGTCTTTAGATCAGACTGAGTGGATGGGGTTGGGGGTGGTTGCCTTTGCTTTCTGGTTCATGATCTTGCTTCAATTCTGGGTGATCCTCTTTGATATGAACTTCCCTTCTCATTCATAGACATGCAGGCAGAGCACGTGGCATAAAATTGAGCTTAAGGAACTCAATGGCAAGTGTTTCTTGAATATCTACTAGCTGCAAAGCACTGTGTGAAGCTCTGTGGGGGTTACAGACTGAGAGGTATATGACATAACCTGTTTTTCAAGAAGCTGGCCTGGACATAAACAAGGCATCTGTGATGATTGGTTCAATGTATAAACTTCACTAGAATATAGTACCCAGTTATTTAAACAAACACTAATCCAGATGTTGCTGTAAAGGTATTTTGTAAATGTAGTTAACATGTACAATAAGTTGATTTTAAGAAGATCAACCTTGATAATGTGGGTGGGTCTCATCCAATTGGTTGAAAGCCCTAAGAGCAAAAACTGAGGTTTCCCAAATGACAAAAAACTCTGCCTCAAAACTGCACCAACTCTTACCTGAGTTTCCAGCCTGCTGGTCTGCTCTACAGATTTCACATTTGCCAGTCCCCACAAGTGAGTGAGCCAGTTTCTTAAAATCTATCTATCTATCTATCATCTATCTATCTATCTATCTATCTATCTACCTATCTATCATCTATTTATCATCTATCTATCTATCTATCAACTATCTATCATCTATCTATCTGTCTCCTGTTGGTCCTGTTTCTCGGGAGAACTGTGACTGATACAGTAGCAAAACAACTCTAATACAAGTCAGAAGAATGTGTGCTCCATGAGAGCAGGGACTCTGTCTTGTTCACTTCTATATCTCAGCAATTAGGGCAATGCCCGGCACATGCTTGGCACTCAATAAACACTTCTTGAATGGCTGGCTGGCTGAAAAAAATGTGGTAAGGACAATAAGAATAGTACAGAATGCTATAATTCTAGAGGAAAAATCACAGAATTCTTAAAATCAAGCTTTAATGTCAATTTTTATTCTCATTTTTTCCCTTCTAAACCTAGAATTTAACAAGTGTAACATGATGCTGAGTCTAAACCAAAGGCAGCCCATTCCACTTGCCAGTGGTTAGTTTAAGAATGGGTGAGTGCCTCTATTCTGGACTGTGAGATGTTAGGAAGAAGTCTGTTAGGTGCCACTGGGAAAGGTTTTCTTCTCATGAAACAAAAATCCCTTCTCTGGTTACAAAATTAATTGTATAAGGTGCTTTAAGTTCCTGCAGCCATCTTCACCAGTTGGAGAAGGGCTGGGTCAAGGGAATTACAGAGAAATAGAGTGAGAGTCCTGATGTAGCACATCTGGAGCTCACCTTAACTCTGGACTTTGTGTGTGTGTGTGTGAGATATGAAGATTTCCTATTCCTTAAGACAGTTGGAATCATGGTATTTTGTTACCTGAGCTAAAAGCATCTTGATTCATTAAATGAATTCAAAACTATGCTAGAATGGCCAGTAGTGGCTAGTAATTAAGAAAAAAACTCTGTTTCATATCACCAAAGAGAAACTGCTTACTAGGATACTTAATTTTTGGTATACATTCGTTTAGTTATTCTTTAATTGTGAGGGTTTTTAAAAGTCGTGGAAAAGCTCTTGAAGAATCTGGAAGAACATAAAAGTGCCCGTGTGTCAAGAGTGGAACAAGTTTTAAGAAAATGCAAGCTAGTGTTTTTCACTCGAAAACCAGTGGAGGTTATTTTCAAGGGTTCTGCAGATAGCAAACTGCAATTCTCAACAGCTCTTTATTTTTCTTGAATGAATTATCTTCTTTTACCTACTGGGCCACTGTACCCAGATACCCCTCCTAAGAGCCTTCAGGAGTTATAGGAAGCTAGGGTAAAGATGGGAAGCTTATGTTTGTGTCTGTCTTGTTACTTTGTTCTTTAGAGGCTGTCAGGACTATGTAGGGTCTGAGGTTTTAACCCCACTTGTAAATTAACAAGCTCATCTGCCACAGTGTCATGGATGATGGCAGAAGACATGAAACTTCTAGGTTAGAGACAGGGCACTTTATTATTCTCTCACAGCACAGCAAGCATCATGAGTGTCATGTTTACTTTGGTCACCTGTCCCCCAAGTCCCAGGGGGGTTAAATAGGGAAGGACCCAAGTGGGTACTGAGCATGTAGTGGGCTTGCATCACATCTGAGGAACCCTAAGTTTGGAACCTGAGTCTTTAAAAATGAGCTACAAGTAAATTTTTTCTTTGCTCTAGAGGGAGATATTATCTTTATTAACTGGAAAGTTGGCAAATCTGCCCTTTGTTCTGGAGGGCATCACTATCTCTCTGTTCCAAAGCTCTTTACTATACAAACATACTTGAAAAGATAGTCCAGAACAAAAGAGCTGTTAGTGCCACACTCCAAGATATTCAGAAATGCAAGAGTCTGTATCCCTGAAGGGGCCTGGGGATGGGTTTAGGGAATCATGGTGGGCCTCAGGGGGCTTCCAGGATGATAAGGTTGAGACCTACTGGTCTACCTCTATGGACACAGAGTAGCGATTAGGAGGATGGCTCTGTGACCAGATGATATGAGCCTCACAGACAGTTTCAGATGATTGTAGAATAAGAAGGGAAATTGCTGTATCTCTCCCTTCAGGGCGATGACGTGTTACACCAAGCTACTTAGAAATAAAGTGTTCTTTTTCATTAACACCAAGAAGAGCAGCTAACATTTTAGGTATATACCATGTATCAATGCTGGTTCCAAATCTTTTGCTTAGATGATCTTACATAACTTCACTATCCCATCATGAGGTAAGACTCATAATTTTCCTCACCATATGGAGAAGGAAAATGAGGCACAGAGCACGATTATGATTATAAAAGATTAATTGTAGGAGAGATTGAGGGTCTGCCTGAAGAATTTCAGGGAAGGTGCTTCCTGTCCAGAGCATTGCTTGGCCAACTTGTCAGGATCAGAGTGCAGCTGTGGAGCTACCTGGAGTTAAACTGGAACATTCTTCCCTCTCCTTACCTTAAGCACCACCAAAAAGTTTGATAATTAAAGTTTTTTGCCCATGCAGAGGAGGACAATTTATTGTTGAGTAACAAGAGTCAGTGTTCTGCATTCGCATATTTACTATCTATCAACCCAAAGACTGAGAATCAGGAACTAACAAGAGATGGTGGTCTGTAGTCATGCCTGTCTTAATGGGTGTCTTTAGTCAGTTTGGGCTGTTATAATAACTTACCATAGATTGGGTGGCTTAAACAACAAACACTTATTTCTCACAGTTCTTGAAGCTGGAGCCTGAGATCAGGGTACCAGCTTGGTTGAGTTCTTGGTAAGGGCCCTTATCCTGGTTTATAGATGGCCACTTTCTTTGTTGTATCCTCACATGGTAGAGAGAGAAAAAGCTCCGGTGTCTGCATCTTATGAAGGGCACCAATCCTGTTATGGGGGCTTCACACTCATGACCTCATCTAAGGCCCACCTCCAAATACCATTACGTTGGAGATGAGGGCTTCAACACAGGAATTCTTGGAGGGAAACAACACTCAATCTGTAGAAATGGGTGACCATGGCCAAACCTTTTACCCTCAGTTTTCAATAAGAAAATAAAACATTAGAAAAATTAGCCACACCTACCTCACAAGATTAAAAGAGATAACATTTTGTATAGCGTCTGGTATAACGGGTGCTCAGTAAATATCAGCTCCCTCTCTTCCCAGTGTAGCTCAGTTACCTAGTCAGTGTAGTGACATTAGGTATATATATAAACTCTATGAGTGCTTCTCATTGATGTATAGTATCAAGATTTATAGGTGAAGAATAGTGCATTTCTCTAATTCTGCCCCTGAAGTTTGTTCTATACTTCAGTGACAACATTTAGGGAAGTGTAATGGACCTGCAGGGAGTTCAGAAAGGAGTATATGATTTGACCATGAGTGAGGAGGGGTTTGTGACAAAGGCCCTTCTTCTCTGAAAGCAGCTGCCTGTAGTAAAATGGGGGCTTGAACATGGGGAGTCTGGCTTCTGTCTGTATTCTATCTACTTGCTACTGATAGGGGGGTCACCTTGGTTATAGAGTCTTTCCACTTTGTAGTTCTAGTCCTTTCTTGATGTTTAGGATCAGTACGCTTATAGAGTATGTAATATCCCCACATCCTTGTAACAAATTCTTTGCGAAGGTGGCTGAAGTTGGTTTCTGTTACTTGCCTACAGAAGAAATTTAACTAAAGACAGTTGTCTTATGAAAGGAAAGGCAGTGAAGATTGTTTTATCAGATATAAAAAGTTAACACTATTCCCAAGCTGTATAGAATCCAACAGAACATGGCTTTAATTTTCTGGAAAGAGTGTTTTGTTAGACCGTTGGAGCCCATAAAAAGCCTAATCTGCAAGAGAAAATTATGGATTAAGTTCTTGAGGTCTCCAAAAACTAAGTTACAAACGTTTGTGAAGCAGGATACCAGAGCTGAAGATCTCTTGAGGGCCTTTCCAGTTACATATTTCTAAAAATAAAAGACTGTAGGATTCCAACATTTAGAAAGCAGGGAATAGATGGGTCAACCAGAAGAGGCTCTCTGGGGACTTAATTTGAACGGAATAGGATTTCTTAAATATGGCCTCTATGATGGTTAATTTTATGTGTCAACTAGACTGGGCTAAGGGATGCCCAGGTAGCTGATAAAATATAATTTCTGAGTGTGTCTGTGAGGATGTTTCTGGAAGAGATTAGCATTTGAATCTGTAGACTGAATAAAGAAGACCACCTTCACCGATGTGGGTGGGCATCATCCAATCTATTGAGGACTCCAATGGAACAAAAAAGGTGGAGGAAGGGCAAACCCACTCTTTAAGCTGGGATGTCCATCTCTCCTTCCTTTGGACATCAGAGCTCCTGGTTCTCAGGCCTTCAGACTCTAGGACTGACACCAGCAGACCCTTGGTTCTCAAGCCTTTGTCCTCGGGCTGAACTATATATACGCCAAGCTTTCTTGGTTCTATGAGTGCAGATGGTAGTTCGAGGGGCTTCTTAGCCTCCATAACAGCATAAGCTAATTCCTATAATAAATCTCCTCTTATATATATCTATATGTATCCAATTGGTTCTGTTTCTCTGGAGAACCCTGATGGTGGGGTTGTCAACCCTGAGAACAATCTCCAATCCAAACTTCTCATTTGGGGAAAACCTCTAAGGTAGGGAAAATGAGGTAGAAGGAATAGTGTCTGCTGTAGTCTGAGTTCTCTGAGGTCAGGTACTTTATCTTCATTTTCCCACTTTTCCCAGCACTGTGGGAAGCTGTGATTTGATTCTGCTGCTGATGACAACTGCAAAATTAATAGGAGGTTGATAAGCTAATAAATTGTGTTTAACTTGGTATTTTTTTAGAACTTATCAGTGTTTCACATTTTGGGTTGGGGGGGCAGATGCTTCCTGATAATTATAAATCATTAAATGAATGATTTGTGACTCAGATGCTCATTGGAAATCTTTTATCTAAATCGCATGGCAGCCTTCAGCCCGCCTCACCAGAACACGGCATTCTTTCCTGGCTAGTGCATTTCAGAAGGGACGTCATTTCTCTGAGCAACTGCAAAGAGTAACTGGAATGTTATCAGGTCCCCATTATATGATTTATGTAAAAAGTAAACCACATGGATCTTTGCTGTCTTGAAGAATTTACTTAATCAAAGACTTAAAACCTCTGAGGAGAGATTACCAAAAATTCTTCCCACTTGAGACAGCTGCTGGAGTGCAATACATGGCTTCCGATGCCTGCTGGGCTCCTAAGACACTGCTTGGTTCTCTACACTTATTTCCAGTGCATGAAAACCTACAGGGGAGATTTGGGCAGCTCAGATGCCAAAGAGTAGCAGTCATTGCAAGAGAGGTAAATGGAGGAAATGAATGCCCATTAATTAAGAAAAAATATCAGCAAGCCGCAACTGCAGTTCTCTTTGCTTTAGTTCATGTGATAATCTTGAATGTCAACATTTTCTGGAACCTTAGGCCTTCCCAAAATTTTGTGACAGAATGATGACACATACTTGTCATTTGAGAGGCACTGTGCTGTAGTAAAAAGATGTCAGGATTTGGTGTCTCCAGGTACATATTCTGTAGTTTTGAGAAGTTCCTTGACCTCTCTGTGCTTTCATTTTCTCATCTATAAGCTGATGATATAAATAATGCCTCCCAAGTTGTTAGGAGGCTCAGTGGAGCTCTGGGAGTGACAGCACCGACTAGCTGTAGAGCCCAGTGCAAGCCTTTGTTATCACTACCTGCAGCGGTAGAAGGTGAGCTCTGATGTCTGACCACCTGTGTTCAGATCCAGGCCCAGTCCACTCAGTGACCACATCACCTTGAACAAGTTAAACTTGACAAACTAGCTTCCATAACCTTTAACAGTTATCCATTCTGATCCTCCACTTAAAAAAAAATCTAAAATTCTAATAATAAATTAATAACAGCTGTTTCATGGGGTGGTTGGGAGCAGTAAATGAATAGGGAAAAGTTCTTGGTTTAGTTCTTGTTAAGTCCAGTATGTATTTTTTACTTTTATTTTTTAAATTTATTTTTTTATTGAAGTATAGTTGAATTACAATGTTATATTAATTACTGCTGTATAGCAAAGTGATTCAGTTATACATATATATACATCCTTTTCCGTATTCTTTTCCCTTATGGTTTATCCCAGGATATTGAACATAGTTCCCTGTGCTATACAGTAGGACCTAGTTGTTTACCCATTCTATATATACCAGTTTGCATCTGCTAATCCCAACCTCCCAATCCAACCTCCTCCTTCCCCTTGACAACCACCAGTCTATCCTCTATGTCCCTGATTCTGTTTCTGTGCATTTGTGTTATATTTTAGATTCCACATATAAATGATATCATATGGAATTTGTCTTTCTCTTTCTGACTTATTTCACTTAGTATGATAATCTTTAGTTGCATCCATGTGGCTACAAATAAGCCCAGTAAGTGTTAACTCCTACCGTTACTGGTAGTATTTCAGATTATACAGCTAAAGATTATACCTCTGATTAGAAGTTCCCATTTCCACACTTTTCTCATCTCTAGTGTCCTAGGCACAGCCAGCTTCTCAGTTTTAAACTGGAAGTTGGAGAAATATTTATTTTTCCTCATAAGTATTCTGTTAAAAATAAAACCATGGAATGTAGGTACTTTGTCATGTATAGTTTTCCCTGGTTAAGTGTTTAAAATGGAAGGACAGAAGAATTTACTGTCTTTCTTATTGTGTTTCATGGGTGTATGGGGTCCATAGCTAGAGAGTATTGCCTTGAGGACAAGGACCAATCTTTTGGCTTTATTTTATGAATAATATTCACATGATCTCAGTGTCTGGTAGCTGGATTGTTGGAAGGTTTGATTCATTTGGATTGAGAATATTTCTGTTTCTAGTGCTATATTGAAGTATATGAAGGAAGTAGGTAGTATTTTCATCTACTTGGACCCTCTTCTATAGATCTACCCACTTACTAATTCAGAAAGACATTAATTTGCTTAACAAATACTGAGACCCCCCTATAAGCCAGGTGCTGTACTGAAAGCTGGAAAGAGGAGTAAGCAAGACAGACACGGTCCCTGCCTTCACAGGACTTAAATCCCAGTCTAATATCACACGGACAGAAAGGTTCACATATTAAGAAGCACCTTTTAGATCTAGAATTGCAAGGCACTCTCTAATTTTGATTATATTTTGAGTTGATTATATACTTTCCCCTTTGTACCTTGCTCATCTTTGGGACGGCAAATTACTTCCCCAAGATACTCAACCTGAATTTTCTTTTACACATTGTTGACATTTAAATAAAATTGTGCATTTTCATAAATAGGCAAGGTATTCTGTCAAAACATTTTCTGTTGAATTTTAGTACGATACTGCAATGGTAGATAATCACCAGACAAATGAACGTTATTTAAAACATGGAGCATAGCTCTCTATTTTTTTCTTAGGGCTTCCTGTAAAAATCAGGAATGCTAGGCAAACTTTACTTTCATGGGCCAGAGGAAAGAAGTCCAAAGGGAAACATAATTTGTAGAAGGAAAAACACCATGGAGATTCAAAAAAAAACAAGTATCGAGATACTTGAAAAGAAGGAATGGGTCACAGCATGCAGAACAGCTTTGGCTGAAGACCGGAAAGCACCAGGGGTTAGCCGAAAATACATATAAAAATATTTTAGTTTTGAGAAATGGCTCATAGGAGATTTAATGGCTGTGAAAGCCTCCTTTTATTTCACATAGGAAGGGGACTTAAAATAGCCCATTTGCAGCACTGGGAAATCCCATCCTCAAGGGTCTCAATTCATTTGAGCTCAACTAACAGCTGCAGAGAACCTGCTTTGTGCCAGGCACAGAACTCTGCACAGAGACACAGGAAGAAGGAGACACAGACCCCAGCCTGGAGAGGCTTCCAGTCCATTGTGGAAAAGGATATCTAAGCAGGAAATTTCTCTACACTGTGGTGAGGTCTGTGATGCAGGAAAACCCAGGTTGCCATGGGCTGCTGGGAGTGTAAGCATGGAAATTTGGGAGGGGGGAGCAGTGAGAGGTTATCAGAATTTTTGGAGCAGGTGATGCCTGAGCTGAGTCTCCAAGACGTAGGTAAGGAATGAGCTTATATCAGTGATGTAGTATGATCATTTTGAAACACTTTCTAAAAAAATAAATGAGGACTTCCATGAGATGATACACACAACGTTGAAACTTTCAAAGTTGAATATAAAAGGCAGTAGCCACCTTCCAGTTCTGCTGATTCCCCCCATGTCAAAGAGAAGAGGCAAAACCATTGAACAATGCATAGAGTAAATCACCTGCAAATATGTTCATATAGACTCTGCCCACTAGATCCCCTGAATAGCACGCTCTCCCCAGATGACATCCTGGTAATTGGCAAACTCAGGCAGTTTCCTTACTACAGAGTCTTGTCGCGAGAGCTCTTTCTTGTTGACAAGTAGCCAAGATCATTCTTGCAAGGGGAACTGGTCTTTGACTTTCTTCACTTTGTGACCTGTACCAGGTTCACAACATTCCCACAGGGTTATTTCAGGATAGCTATAAAAATAGATGATGTTTGCATTAATCCTTTCTCTGATGGTATTAATCACTCAAGTCTCATCAAGAGTCACATGCTTTAGAACAGGGAGATCAGCTCTGTGCTTTGTGACCACCCAGAGGTGTGGGATAGGGAGGGTGGGAGGGAGACACAAGAGGGAGAGGATATGGGGGTATATGTATACATATAGTTGACTCACTTCGTTATACAGCAGAAACTAACACACCATTGTAAAGCAATTATACTCCAATAAAGCTGTTAAAAAAAAAGAGGCACATGCTTGATTCATTCACAAACTCTGTTGCTGATAAGATGGGTTAATTGCTTTTCATTCCCAGGAAATCAATTTAGGCATGTCTAAGTCAACCATGGTATAAACTCATGACCTCTTTCCTCGGGATAATTTCCCCCAAAGGAAAATACATTAGTGGCACACAACAGTTTTGAAGATGGGAAGTAATGATCTCCTGATTCTCTGAAAGTGTATTTGTTCTGAGAAATGCTCAAAAATGATTTAATTTCTAAATAAGTCTCTTTCACAACATTTAAACAACTGAAGAATTTGGGGATTTTCTTCATAACGTTCTTTTTTTAAAACATCTTTACTGGAGTATAATTGCTTTACAATGTTGTGTTAATTTCTGCTGTATAACAAAGTGAATCAGCTCTATGTATACATATATCCCCATATATCCTCCTTCCTGCGCCTCTGTCCCACCCTCCCTATCCCACCCCTCAAGGTGGACACAAAGCACTGAGCTGATCTCCCTGTGCTATGCGGCTGCTTCCCACTAGTAATCTATTTTACATTTTGTAGTATATATATGTCCATGCCACTCTCTCACTTTATCCCAGCTTACCCTTCCCCTTCCCTGTGTCCACAAGTCCATTATCTACGTCTGTGTCTTTTTCCTGTCCTGCCCCTAGGTTCTTCAGAACCAGTTTTTTTTTTTGTTTTTTTTTTTTTTTTTAGATTCCATATATATGTGTCAACACACAGTATTTGTTTTTCTCTTTCTGACTTACTGCACTCTGGATGACAGACTCTAGGTCCATCCACCTCACTACAAACAACTCAGTTTCATTTCTTTTTATGGCTGAGTAATATTCCATTGTATATATGTGCCACATCTTCTTTATCCATTCATCTGTTGATGGACACTTAGGTTGCTTCCATGTCCTGGCGATTGTAAATAGTGTTGCAATGAACATTGTGGTACATGACTCTTTTTGAATTATGGTTTTCTCAGGGTATATGCCCAGTAGTGGGATTGCTGGGTCATATGGTAGTTCTATTTGTAGTTTTTAAAGGAACCTCCATACTGTTCTCCATAGTGGCTGTATCAATTTACATTCCCACCAACAGTGCAAGAGGGTTCCCTTTTCTCCACACCCTCTCCAGCATTTATTGTTTGTAAATTTCTTGATGATGGCCATTCTGACCAGTGTGAAGTGACACCTCATTGTAGTTTTGATTTGCATTTCTTTAATGATTAGTGATGTTGAGCATCCTTTCATGTGTATGTTGGCAATCTGTATATCTTTTTTGGAGAAATGTCCATTTAGGTCTTCTGCCCATTTTTGGACTGGGTTTTTTGGTTTTCTGATATTGAGCTGCATGAGCTGCTTGTAGATTTTGGAGATTAATCCTTTGTCAGTTGCTTGGTTTGCAAATATTTTCTCCCATTCTGAGGGTTGTCTCTTCATCTTGTTTATGTTTTCCTTTGCTGTGCAAAAGCTTTGAAGTTTCATTAGGTCCCATATGTTTATTTTTGTTTTTATTTCCATTTCTCTAGGAAGTAGGTCAAAAAGGATCTTGCTGTGATTTATGTCATAGAGTGTTCTGCCTATGTTTTCCTCTAAGAGTTTTATAGTATCTAGCCTTACATTTAGATCTTTAATCCACTTTGAGTTTATTTTTCTGTATGGTGTTAAGGAGTGTTCTAATTTCTTTCTTTCACACATAGCTGTCCAGTTTTCCCAGCACCACTTATTGAAGAGGCTGTCTTTTCTTCATTGTATATTGTTGCCTCCTTTATCAAAGATAAGGTGACCATATATTCATGGGTTTATCCCTGGGCTTTCTATACTGTTCCATTGATCTATATTTCTGTTTTTGTGCCAGTACCATACTGTCTTGATTACTGTAACTTTGTAGTATAACCTGAAGCCAGGGTGCCTGATTTCTCCAGCTCCATTTTTCTTTCTCAAGATTGCTTTGGCAATTCGGGGTCTTTTGTGTTTCCATACAAATGGTGAAATTTTTTGTTCTAGGTCTGTGAAAAATGACATTGGTGGTTTGATAGGGATTGCATTGAATCTGTAGATTGCTTTGGGTAGATAGTTATTTTCACAATGTTAATTCTTCCAATCTAAGAACATGGTATATCTCTCCAACTGTTTGTATCATCTTTAGTTTCTTTCATCAGTGTCTTATAGTTTTCTGCATACAGGTCTTTTGTCTCCTTCAGGAGGTTTATTCCTAGGTATTTTATTATTTTTGTTGCAATGGTAAATGGGAGTGTTTCCTTAATCTCTCAGAGTTTTCATCATTAGTGTATAGAAATTCAAGAGATTTCTGTGCATTAATTTCATATCCTGCTATTTTACCAAATTCATTGATTAGTCCTAGCAGTTTTCTGGTAACATCTTTAGGATTCTCTGCAAACAGTCATCTGCAAACAGTGAGAGCTTTACTTCTTCTTTTGTTGAAAGATTTTTCTGCATTTATTGAGATGACTGTATAGTTTTTCTCCTTCAGTTTGTTAATATGGTGTATCACATTGATTGATTTCTGTATATTGAAGAATCCTTGCATATCTGGGATGAACCCCACTTGATCATGGTGTATATCCTTTGAATGTGCTGTTGGATTCTGTTTGCTAGCATTTTGTTGAGGATATTTGCACCTGTGCTCATCAGTGATATTGTTCTGTAGTTTTCTTTTTTTGTGACATCTTTTTCTGGTTTTGGTATCAGGGTGATGGTGGCCTCGTAGAATAAGTTTGGGAGTGTTCCTTCCTCTGCTCTATTTTGGAAGAGTTTGAGAAGGATAGGTTTTAGCTCTTCTCTAAATGTTTGATAGAATTCGCCTGTGAAGCCATCTGGTCCTTGGCTTTTGTTTGTTGGAAGATTTTTAATCACAGGTTCAACTTCAGTGCTTGTGATTGTTCTGTTTATATTTTCTATTTCTTCCTGGTTCACTCTCGGAAGGTTGTGCTTTTCTAAGAAATTGCCCATTTCTTCTAGGTTGTCCTTTTTATTGGCATAGAGTTGCTTGTAGTAATCTCTCATGATCCTTTGTATTTCTGCAGTGTCAGTTGTTTTTCTCCTTTTTCATTTCTAATTCTATTGATTTGAGTCTTCTCCCCTTTTTTTCTTGATGAGGCTGGCTAATGTCTTATCAATTTTATCTTCTCAAAGTGCCAACTTTTAGTTTTATTGATCTTTGCTATTATTTTCTTCATTTCATTTTATTTCATTTATTTCTAATCTGGTCTTTATGATTTCTTTCCTTCTGCTAGCTTTGGGGTTTTTTTTGTTCTTCTTTCTCTAATTGCTTTAGGTGTAAGGTTAGGTGGTTTATTTGAGATGTTTCTTGTTTTTTTTTTTTTTTTTTTTTTTTTTTTTAAGATACTTGATACAATTTCAATTTTCTTAAATTTACCAAGGCTTGATTTGTGACCCAAGATATGATCTATCCTGGAGAATGTTCCATGAGCACTTGAGAAAAATGTGTATTCTGTTGTTTTTGGATGGAATGTCCTATAAATATCAATTAAGTCCATCTTGTTTAATGTATCATTTAAAGCTTGTGTTTCCTTATTTATTTTCATTTTGGATGACCTGTCCATTGGTGAAAGTGGGGTGTTAAAGTCCCCTACTATGATTGTGTTACTGTTGATTTCTCCTTTTATGGCTGTTAATATTTCCCTTATGTATTGAGGTGCTCCTATGTTTGGTGCATAAATATTTACAATTGTTATATCTTCTTCTTGGATTGATCCCTTGATCATTATGTAGTGTCCTTCTTTGTCTCTTCTAGTAGTCTTTATTTTAAAGTCTATTTTGTCTGATATGAGAATTGCTACTCCAGCTTTCTTTTGGTTTCCATTTGCATGGAATATCTTTTTCCATCCCCTTACTTTCAGTCTGTATGTGTCTCTAGGTCTGAAGTGGGTCTCTTGTAGACAGCATATATATGGGTCTTGTTTTTGTATCCATTCAGCCAGTCTGTGTCTTTTGGTGGGAGCATTTAGTCCATTTACATTTAAGGTAATTATTGATATGTATGTTCCTATTCCCATTTTCTTAATTGTTTTGGGTTCGTTATTGTAGTTCTTTTCCTTCTGTTGTGTTTCTTGCCTAGAGAAGTTCCTTTAGCATTTGTTGTAAAGCTGGTTTGGTGGTGCTGAACTCTCTCAGCTTTTGCTTGTCTGTAAAGGTTTTAATTTCTCCATCAAATCTGAATGAGATCCTTGCTGGGTAGAGTAATCTTGGTTGCAGGTTTCTCTCCTTCATCACTTTAATTATGTCCTGCCACTCCCTTCTGGCTTGTAGAGTTTCTGCTGAGAGATCAGCTGTTATCCTGATGGGGATTTCCTTGTGTGTTATTTGTTGTTTTTGCCTTGCTGCTTTTAATATGATTTCTTTGTGTTTAATTTTTGACAGTTTGATTAATATGTGTCTTGGTGTATTTCTCCTTGGATTTATTCTGTATGGGACTCTCTGTGCCTCCTGGACTTGATTAACTATTTCCTTTCCCATATTAGGGCAGTTTTCAACTATAATCTCTTCAAATATTTTCTCAGTCCCTTTCTTTTTCTCTTCTTCTTCTGGAACCCCTATAATTCGAATGTTGGTGCGTTTAATGTTGTCCCAGATGTCTCTGAGACTGTCCTCTGTTCTTTTCATTCTTTTTTCTTTAGTTTGCTGTGCAGCAGTTATTTCCACTATTTTATCTTCCACCTCACTTATCCGTTCTTCTGCCTCAGTTATTCTGCTATTGATCCCATCTAGAGTATTTTTTATTTCATTTATTGTGTTTTTAATCGATGCTTGATTCATCTTTAGTTCTTCTAGGTCCTTGTTAACTGTTTCTTGCATTTTGTCTATTCTATTTCCAAGATTTTGGATCATCTTTACCATCATTATTCTGAATTCTTTTTCAGATAGACTGCCTATTACCTCTTCATTTGTTAGGTCTGGTGGGTTTTTATCTTGCTCCTTCTCCTGCTGTGTGTTTTTCTGTCTTCTCATTTTGCTTATGTTACTGTGTTTGGGGTCTCCTTTTTGCAGGCTGCAGGTTCGTAGTTCCCGTTGTTTTTGGTGTCTGTCCCCAGTGGCTAAGGTTGGTTTAGTGGGTTGTGTAGGCTTCTTGGTGGAGGGGACTACTGCCTGTGTTCTGGTGGATGAGGCTGGATCTTGTCTTTCTGGTGGGCAGGTCCACGTCTGGTGGTGTGTTTTGGGGTGTTTGCGGACTTTTTATGATTTGAGGCAGCCTCTCTGCTAATGGGTGGCGTTGTGTTCCTGTCTTGCTAGTTGTTTGGCATAGGGTGTCCAGCACTGTAGCTTGCTGGTCGTTGAGTGAAGCTGGGTGCTGGTGTTGAGATGGAGATCTCTGGAAGATTTTAGCCGTTTGATATTATGTGGAGCTGGGAGGTCTCTTGTGGACCAGTGTCCTGAAGTTCGCTCTCCCACCTCAGAGGCACAGCACTGACTCCTGGCTCCTCAATTTGGGATGATTTGTTGTCTATTCATGTATTCCACAGATGCAGGGTACATGAAGTTGATTGTGGAGCTTTAATCTGCTGCTTCTGAGGCTGCTGGGAGAGGTTTCCCTTTCTCTTCTTTGTTCTCACAGCTCCTGGGTCTCAGCTTTGGATTTGGCCCCGCCTCTGCGTGTAGGTCGCCGGAGGGCGTCTGTTCTTCGCTCAGACAGGACAGGGTTAAAGGAGCAGCCTCTTCGGGGACTCTGGCTCACTCAGGCCGGGCGGGAGGGAGGGGCACGGAGTGCGGGGCGAGCCTGCAGCGGCAGAGGTCGGCGTGACGTTGCACCAGCCCGAGGCGTGCCGTGCGTTCTCCCAGGGAAGCCGCCCCTGGATCCCGGGACCCCGGCAGTGGCAGGCTGCACAGGCTCCCGGAAGGGCGGTGTGGGCAGTGACCTGCGCTCGCACACAGGCTTCTTGGCGGCGGCAGCAGCAGCCCCAGTGTCCCACGCCCGTCTCTGGGCTCCGCGCTTTCAGCCGCCGTTTCTTGTTTCTTGAGGGAGGATTGTATTGTGATAAACTTCCCTCTTAGAACTGCTTTTGCTGCATCCCTTATGTTTTGGGTCGTCATGTTTTCATTGTCATTTATTTCTAGGTATTTTTGATTTCCACTTTGATATCTTCAGTGACCTCTTGGTTATTTAGTAGTGTATTGTTTAGCCTCCGTGTGTTTGTATTTTTTACAGAGTTTTTCCTGTAATTGATATCTAGTCTTATAATGTTGTGGTCAGAAAAGATACTTGTTATGATTTCAGTTTTCTTAAATTTATGAAGGCTTGATTTGTGACCCAAGATATGAGTTATCCTGGAGAATGTTCCATGAGCACTTGAGAAGAAAGTGCATTCTGTTGTTTTTGGATGGAATGTCCTATAAATATCACTTAAGTCCATCATGTTTAATGTGTCATTTAAAGCTTGTGTTTCCTTATTTATTTTTATTTTGGATTATCTGTCTATTGGTGAAAGTGGGGTGCTAAAGTCCCCTGATGTGATTGGGTTGCTGTTAATTTCCCCTTTTATGGCTGTTAACATTTGCCTTATGTATTGAGGTGCTCCTATGTTGGGTGCATAAATATTTACAATTGTTATATTTTCTTTCTGGATCGATCCCTTGATCATTATGTAGTGTCCTTCTTTGTTTCTTATAATAGTCTTTATTTTAAAGTCTATTTTGTCTGATATGAGAAATGCTACTCCAGCTTTCTTTTGATGTCCATTTGCATGGAATATCTTTTTCTATCCCCTCACTTTCAGTCTATGTGTGTCCCTTAGTCTGAAGTGGGTCTCTTGTACACAGCATATATACGGGTCTTGTTTTTGTATCCATTCAGCCATTCTATGTCTTTTGGTTTGAGCATTTACTCCATTTACATTTAAGGTAATTATCAATATGTTTGTTCCTATTACTATTTTATTTATTTATTTATTTTATTTATTAATTGTTTTGGGTTTGTTTTTGTAGGTCGTTTTCTTCTCTTATGTTTCCTGCCTAGAGAAGTTCTTTAGCATTTGTTGTAAAGCTGGTTTATTGGTGCTGAATTCTCATAGCTTTTGCTTGTCTGTAAATGTTTTAATTTCTCAAATCTGAGTGAGATCCTTGCTGTGTAGAGTAATCTTGGTTGCAGTTTCTTCCCTTTCATCACTTTAAATATGTCCTGCCACTCCCTTCTGGCCTGCAGATATTTTGCTGAAAGGTCAGCTGTTAACCTTAACGGGATTCCCTTTTATGTTATTTGTTGCTTTTCCCTCGTTGCTTTTAATATTTTTCTTTGAATTTAATTTTTGATAGCTTGATTAATATGTGTTTTGGCATGTTTCTCCTTGGATTTATTCTGTATGGGACTCTCTGTGCTTCCTGGACTGGACTATTTCCTTTCCATATTAGGGAAGTTTTCAACTATAATCTCTTGTAAATATTTTCTCACTCCCTTTCTTTTTCTCTTCTTCTGGGACCCCTATAATTCGAATGTTGGTGCGTTAATGTTGTCCCAGAGGTCTCTGTGACTCTCCTCAACTCTTTTTGTTCTTTTTTCTTTATTCTGCTCTGCTGTAGTTATTTCCACTATTTTTTCCTCCTGGTCACTTATCAGTTCTTCTTCCTCAGTGATTCTGCTATTGATAACTTCTAGAGAATTTTTAATTTCATTTACTGGGTTTTCCATCATTGTTTGCTTGCTTTTTAGTTCTTCTAGGTCCCTGTTAAACATTTCTTGTATTTTCTTCATTCTATTTCCAAGATTTAGGATCATCTTTACTATCATTACTCTTACTTCTTTTTCAGGTAGACTGCCTATTACCTCCTCATTTGTTTGGTCTGGTGGGGTTTTACCTTGCTCCTTCATCTGCTGTGTGTTTTTGTGTCTTTTCATTTTGCTTCACTCACTGTGTTTGGGGTCTCTTTTTCACAGACTGCAGGTTTGGTGTTCTCGTTGTTCTTGGTGTGTGCCCCTAGCAGGTAAATTTGGTTCTACGGGTTATGTAGGCTTCCTGGTGGAGGGGTCTGGCACGTGTATTCTGGTGGATGAGGCTGGATCTTGTCTTTCTTGTGGGCAGGACCGTGTCCGGTGGTGTGTTTTGGGGTGTCTGTTGCCTTATTGTGATTTTAGGCAGCCTCTCTGCTAATGGGTGGGGTTGTGGTCCTGTCTGGCTTTTTGTTTGGCATAGGGTGTCCAGCACTGTAGCTTGCTGGTCATTGAGTGGAGCTGGTCTTAGCGTTGAGATGGAGATCTCTGATAGATCTCTCGCCGACTGATAATACGTGGGGCCGGGCGGTCTCTGGTGGACCAATGTCCTGAACTTGGCTCTCCCACCTCAGAGGCTCAGGCTTGACACCTGGCTGGAGCACCAAGACCCTGTCAGCCACACAGCTCAGAAGAAAATGGGGAGAAAACAAACAGACAAACAAATAAATAAATAAAGTTATTAAAATAAAAAAATATTAAAATTAAAAATATAAAAAAGTAATTAAAAAAAAGAAGAGAGCAACCAAACCAGTAAACAAAATCACCAATGATAACAAGCACTAAAAACTATACAAAAAAAAAAAATCGACAGACAGAAACCTCGGACAAATAGTTCAAGCAGACCTATACAGACAAAAATCACACAAAGAAGCATACACATACACACTCACAAAAAGAGAAAAAGGAAAAAAATATATATATATAAAAAGGAAGAGAGCAATAAACAAATCTACCAGTGGTAATAAGCTCTCAATACTAAACTAAGATAAAGATAAAACCAGAAACCAATTAGATGCAGAAAGGAAACCCCAAGTCTACAGTTGCTCCTAAAGTTCACTGCCTGAATTTTGGGATGATTCATTGTGTATTCAGGTGTTCTCGATATTCAGGGTACATCATGTTGATTGTGGAGATTTAATCCACTGCTCCTGAGGCTGCTGGGAGAGATTTCCCCTTCTCTTCATTGTTCACACAGCTCCTGGGGTTCAGCTTTGGATTTGGCTCCACCTGAGTGTAGGTCGCCTGAGGGCATCTGTTCAGACAGGACAGGGTTAAAGTAGCAGCTGTTTCCGGGGCTCTGACTCACTCAGGCCAGGGGGAAGGAGGGGTATGGATGCGGGGTGAGCCCGTGGCGGCAGAGGCCAGGGTGATGGTGCACCATCCTGAGATGTGCCGTGTGTTCTCCCGGGGAAGTTGATCCTGGATCACGGGACCCTGGCAGTGGCGGGCTGCACAGGCTCCAGGGAGGGGAGGTGTGGATAGTGACCTGCGCTCGCACACAGGCTTCTTGGTGGCGGCAGCAGCAGCCTTAGCATCTCATGCCCGTCTCTGGGGTCCATGCTGATTACCATGGCTTGTGCCTGTGTATGGAGCTCCCTCGTTTAGGTGGCGCTCTGAATCCGTTCTCCTCACGCACCCCAAAACAATGGTCTCTTGCCTCTTTGGCAGGTCCAGAAGTTTTCCCGGACTCCCTCCCGGCTAGCTGCGGCGCACTAACCCCTTCAGGCTGTATTCACGCAGCCAACCCCAGTCCTCTCCCTGCGCTCCGACTGAAGCCCGAGCCTCAGCTCCCAGCCCCGCCAGCCCCAGCGGGTGAGCAGACAAGCCTCTCGGGCTGGTGTGTGCCTGAGGGCACCGATCCTCTGTGCCGGAATCTCTCCGCTTTGCCCTCCACACCCCTGTTGCTGTGCTCTCCTCCGCGGCTCCAAAGCTTCCCCTCCGCCACCCGCAGTCTCCACCCGCGAAGGGGCTTCTAGTGTGTGGAAACCTTTCCTCCTTCACGGCTCCCTCTCACTGGTGCAGGTCCCGACCCTATTCTTTGTCTCTCTTTATTTTTTTTTTCTTTTGCCCTACCCAGGTACGTGGAGAGTTTCTTGCCTTTTGGGAAGTCTGAGGTCTTCTGCCAGCGTTCAGTAGGTGTTCTGTAGGAGTTGTTCCACATGTAGATGTATTTTTGATGTTTTGTGGGGAGGAAGGTGATCTCTGCATCTTACTCCTCCACCATCTTGAAGGTCCCCCCCCAATAATGTTCTTATAATAGGAGATTATTCATGATTCTCCTGTTTATCCTTTTACTTCTGCCAAAAAAGAAAAAAAAAAGAAAGGAAAAGGAAAATAACAGAAAAAGAAACATCCCACAATGTCATAGAGCATATAGAGTATGTTGGACTGCCTATCACCTAGCCATTCAAGTTCTTGTTCATTTCAGATACACAAGTGTTGGAGCAAAGGTATGGCTTGAAAAGGCTTCAGTCCCATTTGAATTTCCATCAGCCCCACTGCAAAGAAATATACAATCTAAATAAAAACTGGGCACTTACCATGCACAGGGAAATTCAAAAGGAGAACCTCTTGCTACCATATTGCCCACCCTCTGTGTGCCAGCCAACTCTTTAGAAATTTTAAGACGTATGGGGGAAGTAGCTGTGACCTATGTCCTTGAAGTTCAGGTGAGGTTACTTAAATAACACACAACTGTTTTAGTCAACCTGGCATGATGCTTGAATTTCATATATTGCCAGGCTTCCCTTGCAAAGTTAAGGGGATAGAGTTGTCTAAATCCTATTAACCTGTCATGGCTATGTTTTCAGGTTCCTTTTCTCAATTTTATTCATTCTGAGAGAGTTGGCACAGAGCTGAAGTTCAGACAAATGAGTCCAATTTATAATCCTGCTGTTCTCTCTCAACTCATCAGGGTCTGTGGAAATCAGCTCTCTTTCCCTGTCCCTGTAGGGTGACAATGTCTAGCAGTTTGTAGGTATGGTTTGGAAATGATGAGGGTAAATCCCATCCACATCTTTTAGACGGCTTCCTAAAGCCATGAGCTCGTAGAATTAGAGGTCAACATCACTGCTATTCCAGTCCACAGTGCTGACTACCCAAACGTAACTTAGAATCACTCCTTCATTTTCTCTACCTGAAAAGTAATTAGCTTTTCTTCTCACTGGGTGTTATGAACAGAATGTTTGTTTACCCACCAAATTAATATATGGAACCCCTAGCCCCTAAAATGATAGTATTTGGGGGTGGGGCCTTTGGGATGTAATGAGATTAAGATGAAGTCATGAGGATAGGGCTCCCATGATGAGATCATTGTCCTTATAAGAAGAATAAGAGACCTGAGATCTCCCCCACCCGCCACCCCCGCCCTCTCTATCTTCCCCCTTCCCTCCCTCCCATGTGAAGATACAGTAAGAAAGTGGCCATCTGTAAGCTGTAAACCAGGAAGAGGGCTTCATCAAGACTTGAATTTGTCAGCACCTTGATCTTGGACTTCCAGCCTCCAGAACTATGAGCAAATAAGTTTCAGTTGTTCAAGCCATCCAGTCTATGGTATTTTTTTATAGGAGCCTGAGCGAAGTAAAACAGGCTGCCATTATTATTGCATATATGCCTCACCAAAACCTACAGGATAGAAATAATTTTAACTGTATAGATGGATAAGTGTATAAACTGAAGCTCGGAGAGGTTATGTAACATTCCTCCTTCAGGATTCAATACCTCGGAAAGAGCAGATTGATCACAAAATCCAGGGCTGAGGCCAGAGCACAAACTTATCTAGAGTGGCATTTTCCGATACAGTAGCCACTGGTCACATATAAAATTAAATTTCAATTTCAACTTAAATAGTAACTTCAGTCTTTTCATGGCTTCATTTCAAGTGCTTGATAGCTACTTGTAGTGAGTGGCTACCAAATTTGACAATGCGGATATGGAACATTTCCATCATCAGGGAAAGTTCTATTGGACTGAGTGCTGAGATCTCCTTTTTGCCAAGCAACTTAGTGGGGCTATGGATGGACAGTGTCCCTGCTCCCCAAGATGGGAGGGGGAAATGCCACTCAACACTGGTGCCTGGGTGCCATTCCTTTCTCCATGTGTCGTGTGGGGAGACAGCACACGCGAGAAGCATTAAGGGGACAAGATTTGGGTTACCATCAGGAGCATAAATAACTACTGAGCTACGCATGACTTAAAAGTATACAAGGTTAGGGCTTCCTTGGTGGTGCAGTGGTTGAGAGACCGCCTGCCGATGCAGGGGACATGGGTTCGTGCCCCGGTCTGGGAAGATCCCACATGCCGTGGAGTGGCTGGGCCCGTGAGCCATGGCCACTGAGCGTGCACGTCTGGAGCCTGTGCTCCACAGCGGGAGAGGCCACAACAGTGGGAGGTCCACGTACCGCAAAAAAAAAAGAAAAAGAAAGTGTACAAGGTTAGAGGTAGAAAGTGGAATGGTGGTTGACAGGGGCTAGGGGGACTGAAGAATAGGAAATTACTATTCAATGGATATAGAGTCACAGTATTGCAAGGTAAAAATAGTTATGGCTCTGGAGGATGGTGATGATTGCATAACAATGTGAATGTATATCATACCACCAAACTGCACACGTAAGAATGGTTAAGATGGTAAACATTTTATGTTATGTGTATTTTATCACAATAAAAAAGACAAAAAAAAGAGACAAAAAATACCATGCAAATATTTGCATGTCAATAAATACTGAAGCATCAGAACAAGTGTATGAGGGCTTCAACATATTAATTCTGGGGAGACCCAAACATTCCGTTCATAACACCCTGTGAGATTAAAAGCTAATTACTTTTACATTAGAGACAATGAAGAAGTGATTCCAAGTTATGTTTGGGTAGGTAGCAAAAAAGTCCATCCCTGTGGACTGAAATGATAATGATATCAATAAATACTGAAACATCAAAAAAGAGTCTAATTTCACTGCATCCTTAACCCCCATATCCATATTCTCCCTTCTCCCTAAATTTGGAGTTTGAGACAATCCCAGGAGGCACTATGTGGTCCTAACCAAAATTCCATGGCAGGGCATGGCAATGAGACCTCTGAAAGAAGCTGACTTTGAGGGGTGGTCTCTGGGCAAGTTTGGGCTGGCAAGGTTACCTGAGGAACAGACAAGCTGCACCCATAGAGCATTGCAGTGACACCCTATGGCAATGAGACATGATGGCAGCAGTGGACTGTTATGGGTCTTTCTCACTCTCTCTGTTTGACATTTGAAAGTAATACTGACTCTCAACTACTCCCAAATCGGGACCAAATGTGTTCCCAATTACTTTCATAATTTGTGGGACGCATGTCTCAAGAAGAAACTATTACATTTCCTGCTAATAGACCAGGTCTTAAATGATGAACCAAAGCTGCATGACTGTATTTGTGCCCTGTTTTTGGAATAGGTCAGACTATTTACTCTCACTACCTTGACTGCACCTTGGAATCATCCGGGGTGCTTTATGAAGTGCTGATGGCTGGATCCACCCCCAGAGAGTCTACTTAGTTGTCCTGGGCATTTGCTGTTTAAAAAAACCCTCACTAGGTGATTCGCATATGCTCCCAAGGTTGAAAACAATGGGTCACGGCATAGAGGTTGAATCAAATGTTTAAGTACATGTAAAGTGCTGGGAAGTTTACCTGGCACATAGAAGAGACACAGTAAGTGTTACTGTTTTTGTTGTTATTATTGGCATAGAGCTAAAAACTAAACCAAACATTGAATACATAAATAAACAGAGTATCTCAATACTCACACACTAACCACAGCCTTACCAAAGACTTAGGTTAGGTCTCTAACTATTGTGGGGCAGTTAACCACTCATGAATTGTGTTTCTCTTTCTACATAGAGAAGTATCACAGGGAAGGTGGACCTTTGATGTCTGCCTCTTAAAAGGAGGTTTAGTGGCCCTGGCTTTTAATGAGAAAAGCAAGTTCATGAAATTGAAACGTTTCTTTGTTTGTTAACACCTTCAAATTTTGGAAGAAGATGTGAGATGAATAAATAATGAGCCTTAAGAACAGACTAAATGGAAGCACATTTGCCAACTTTCCATCCCTTGTGGGGACATTACTGCTGATGAATTTGCACTGATTATCTGTTATTTTAGGGCTGCATTGGAGACCCAATGTATAATATACAAAACACAAGACCTAAACTTCTCAATTTAGAAGCTTCTAATGTTTAGCCATAACATACATAAAATTTTAATGAGAGTAAAGTTCATTTCATATGCTTGAATAAAAATCACTGGGCTACTCATTTTTAGAATTGTAGAAAGTTGATTCCCTTGCTGTAACAAATTTCTGCCCACTTTGTTACATATTGCTCATGTATTACTGCACCAACTGTAACAGGATACAAAATACTTCAGTGGGTTTCTCATCCTCCTTCAGAAAACGGAGAGACATTCACATGGAAATCAAAGAATATCTTTTCCCACCCAATTTTTACTGTTTTAAAGCTTTAAATCTGTCTTCATGAGTTGAAATTGCCCAAATAAAGAAGACATTTCAGAATGAGCTGAAAAATAACTCTCAGCTGCTTTTTTATTTTACGTATCTTCACCGAAAAAGTATCTGGACAAATTAGCTTCCTAGAATTTTGTTTTCATTTTACTTGGTACTGTAGCAAGATGATAGGGTTGTCCTCAGTCAACTGGGGAGTATAGTATACATTGGACATGTCACTTAAGATTTTTCTTACAAATTGTTAAACTCTGGTTTGAGCTGTCACAGAAAGGCCAGGCTGGAAATATTACCCAGTAGCTCAATCTCTCACAATGGAAAAGTACACAAAGTCTTGATGCATGCTACTGCAATAGCTTTTTGGCTCCAGTTCAGAATGTAAGCTGGCCAGCCTCCCTGGTGCCTCTTTTTAACTATAAAAATGGAGCCTCTGAATGTTGACACCGTTTCTTTGGCTTATTTGTATTGACAGTTTTGCCAGCGATGACTTGTCCTCATGAGAACTGTGGAAGCTGACATAGAGGGTTACTTTGTAAAAGACCTTTCTCAATGAAAGCCAATAGGTCTTTTCCATAAATTAGCATTGCTAAGATAAAACCTGGGCAGAATTGAGTCTCCACAGTCATCTAGTAACTCATTCACATTTTTGTTCACTTAATTCATTCAGACGGGTATTTATTGGATGGCTGGTTGGTGCCAGGCACTGTGCTAAGCAGGGGAGAATACAATGCAGTAACAAGAGGTCTGATAAAGGTTTTGGTAGAATCCCCACTCTGCCACTGATTATTTGGGTGGCCTGACGATGTGACTTTTGGTGCCCCTGCCTACGGGAGGGGAGGGTTATATGTCCCAATCCTGCTGAGCTCAGATGTCACCACGTGATTTGCTTTGACCAATGAAGTGGACAAAAGTGACACGCATCACTTTCATGTGAAAGCTTTAAGAGACAGCTCTTGGTTAGCTATCTCTCTCTGTCTTCCCTCTTTTGTAAGCCTAACAATGTCCTCAGTATGGGCTGCTCCTTCTCTTTATATCCAGGAGTAAAGGCAGAGTAGAGCAGATGGGAACTGACACCTGATGCCCGGGGATCATATGAGAAGAAAATATTCTTGAGATTTTGGGTTCATTTGTTACCACAGCCTAATTTAGCTCGTCCTGATTGATGCAATGTGGTAATCCTGCAGGTGTGTACTGTAGCTATAGAATTACCGCTCTATGATGACAGGAGTCTGAAAGGTCACTTCCTGGTCAACTCCCACCCTGTTCAGGACCCATCTGAGCCTGCATCATCCCTTCAGCCAGGTTCTTTCATTCCTGAAACTTTCCCAAGTGAAATTTGTCTCCTGCGCAATTCCATCACTTACATATGGGAGGGAGAGGGGATGCAGCGTGTGCTGGGGAGGTTTAGGATGGAACAGCAAAGAACTAAGGGATTTTCTTCAAGGACTGCATTTTCAGGAACTTCTGTTTGATTCTTACCCCAGATGTCACAGCCCACAGCTGCTTCCAATCATTAGAGGCACGCATTTCCTGTCCAAACCAAATAATAAAAAAGAAGAGACACACACCACCAGAACCCTCATCTCCCTTCCTCCTCCCCTTTGTCCTCCTCCCCTCCAAATCTCTAGATGTATATTTCCAAATTTAAACAAATACATTTAGAAAGATCTAGTATTTTGATTTGGTAAAGCAAAATGCTTTCTTTAGATTATTTCATTTAATGAAAAAGAGCTCCTTCTGGAGTTAGAAGTGACTCCCAAGTTGGTGGTGCAATTGTTCTATCAGCAGTGTTGGCCTCAGGATTAAACTATGATTTGACCTAGGCCCCTGAGGGAGGGAGGGATTGAGGAGTCCTTGGAGGGAAGTTAAAAGCTTTTGGCCAAGGCCCTCTGGTTTTAACCTCAGCTTATCCTTTAGCCACTGATTTGGTGAAAGCAATATTGATTCAATTATTCTACAGTTATTTACTGAACACTTACTATGTGCCGAAATCTTTCTAGATGCTGGATATAATACATTTTTTGATTCCTCTTTGGCTTTTAAATGAACTTATATATAAAGCACACTGCCAGTATAGTTTTAAATAATGCTGTCGGTGAAATTATATTGAGGATCCTTGTGAATCCAGTTCTTCTTTATTTTATTATTTTTTTCTGCTTTATAACAAATTTAATCAGTTATACATATACATATGTTCCCATATCTCCTCCCTTTTGTGTCTCCCTCCCACCCTCCCTATCCCACCCCTCCAGGCAGTCACAAAGCACCGAGCTGATCTCCCTGTGCTATGCAGCTGCTTCCCACTAGCTATTTACCTTACGTTTGGTAGTGTATATATGCCCATGCCGCTCTTTCGCTTTGTCACAGCTTACCCTTCCCCCTCCCCATATTCTCAAGTCCATTCTCTAGTAGGTCTGTGTCTTTATTCCTGTCTTACCCCTATGTTCTTCATGACATTTTTTTTCTTAAATTCCATATATATGTGTCAGCATACAGTATTTGTCTTTCTCTTTCTGACTTACTTCACTCTGTATGACAGACTCTAGGTCCATCCACCTCATTACAAATAGTTCAATTTCGTTTCTTTTTATGGCTGAGTAATATTCCATTGTATATATGTGCCACATCTTCTTTATCCATTCACCCGATGATGGACATTTAGGTGGTTTCCAACTCCGGGCTATTGTAAATAGGGCTGCTATGAACATTTTGGTACATGTCTCTTTTTGAATTATGGTTTTCTCAGGGTATATGCCCAGTAGTGGGATTGCTGGGTCATATGGTAGTTCTATTTGTAGTTTTTTAAGGAACCTCCATACTGTTCTCCATAGTGGCTGTACCAATTCACATTCCCACCAGCAGTGCAAGAGTGTTCCCTTTTCTCCACACCTTCTCCAGCATTTATTGTTTCTAGATTTCTTGATGATGGCCATTCTGACTGGTGTGAGATGATATCTCATTGTAGTTTTGATTTGCATTTCTCTAATGAGTAAAGATGTTGAGCATTCTTTCATGTGTTTGTTGGCAATCTGTATATCTTCTGTGGAGAAATGTCTGTTTAGGTCTTCTGCCCATTTTTGGATTGGGTTGTTTGTTTTTTTGCTATTGAGCTGCACGAGCTGCTTATAAATTTTGGAGATTAATCCTTTGTCAGTTGCTTCATTTGCAAATATTTTCTCCCATTCTAAGGGTTGTCTTTTGGTCTTATTTATGGTTTCCTTTGCTGTGCAAAAACTTTGAAGTTTCATTAGGTCCCATGTGTTTATTTATTTATTTATTTAAATTTTTATTTATTTATTTTTGCTGTGTTGGGTCTTCGTTTCTGTGCGAGGGCTTTCTCTAGTTGTGGCAAGTGGGGGCCACTCTTCAGCGCGGTGCGCGGGCCTCTCACTGTCGCAGCCTCTCTTGTTGTGGAGCAGAGGCTCCAGACACGCAGGGTCAGTAGTTGTGGCTCACGGGCCTAGTTGCTCCGCCGCATGTGGGATCTTCCCAGAGCAGGGATCAAACCTGCGTCCCCTGCATTGGCAGGCAGATTCTCAACCACTGCACCACCAGGGAAGCCCCCCATGTGTTTATTTTTGTTTTTATTTCCATTTCTCTAGGAGGTGGGTCAAAAAGGATGTTGCTGTGATTTATGTCATAGAGTGTTCTGCCTATGTTTTCCTCTAAGAGTTTGATAGTATCTGGCCTTATATTTAGGTCTTTAATCCATTTTGAGCTTTTTTTGTGTATGGTGTTAGGGAGTGATCTAATCTCATACTTTTACATGTCCCTGTCCCGTTTTCCCAGCACCACTTATTGAAGAGACTGTCCTTTCTCCACTGAACATTCCTGCCTCCTTTATCAAATATAAAGTGACCATATGTGCGTGGGTTTATCTCTGGGCTTTGTATCCTGTTCCATTGATCTATCTTTCTGTTTTTGTGCCAGTACCATACTGTCTTGATTACTGTAGCTTTGTAGTATAGTCTGAAGTCAGGGAGCCTGATTCCTCCAGCTCCATTTTTCGTTCTCAAGATTCCTTTGGCTATTCGGGGTCCTTTGTGTTTCCATACAAATTGTGAAATTTTTTGTTCTAGTTCTGTGAAAAATGCCAGTGGTAGTTTGATAGGGATTGCATTGAATCTGTAGATTGCTTTGGGTAGTAGAGTCATTTTCACAATGTTGATTCTCCCAATCCAAGAACATGGTACATCTCTCCATCTATTTGTATCATCTTTAATTTCTTTCATCAGTGTCTTATAATTTTCTGCATACAGGTTTTTGTCTCCTTAGGTAGGTTTATTCCTAGATATTTTATTCTTTTTGTTGCAATGGTAAATGGGAGTGTTTCCTTGATTTCACTTTCAGATTTTTCATCATTAGTATATAGGAATGCCAGAGATTTCTGTGCATTAATTTTGTATCCTGCTACTTTACCAAATTCATTGATTAGCTCTAGTAGTTTTCTGGTAGCATCTTTAGGATTCTCTATGTATAGTGTCATGTCATCTGCAAACAGTGACAGCTTTACTTCTTCTTTTCTGATTTAGATTCCCTTTATTTCTTTTTCTTCTCTGATTGCTGTGGCTAAAACTTCCCAAACTATGTTGAATAAGAATGGTGAGAGTGGGCAACCTTGTCTTGTTCCTGATCTTAGTGGAAATGGTTTCAGTTTTTCACGATTGAGGACGATGCTGGCTGTGGGTTTGTCATATATGGCCTTTATTATGTTGAGGAAAGTTCCCTCTATGCCTACTTTCTGCAGGGTTTTTATCATAAATGGGTGTCAAATTTTGTCAAAAGCTTTCTCTGCATCTATTGAGATGATCATATGGTTTTTCTCCTTCAATTTGTTAATATGGTGTATCACGTTCATTGATTTGCATATATTGAAGAATCCTTGCATTCCTGGGATAAACCCCACTTGGTCATGGTGTATGATCCTTTGAATGTGCTGGTCGATTCTGTTTGCTAGCATTTTATTGAGGATTTTTGCATCTATATTAATCAGTGATATTGGCCTCTAGTTTTCTTTCTTTGTGACATCTTTGTATGGTTTTGTTATCAGGGTGATGGTGGCCTCGCAGAATGAGTTTGGGAGTGTTCCTCCCTCTGCTATATTTTGGAAGAGTTTGAGAAGGATATGTTTTACCTCTTCTCTAAATGTTTGATAGAATTCACCTGTGAATCCATCTGGGCCTGGGCTTTTGTTTGTTGGAAGATTTTTTATCACAGTTTCAATTTCAGTGCTTGGAATTGGTCAGTTCATATTTTCTATTTCTTCCTGATTCAGTCTTGGCAGGTTGTGCATTTCTAAGAATTTGTCCATTTCTTCCAGGTTGTCCATTTTATTGGCATAGAGTTGCTTGTAGTAATCGCTCATGATCTTTTGTATTTCTGCAGTGTTAGTTGTTACTTCTCCTTTTTCATTTCTAATTCTATTGATTTGAGTCTTCTCCCTTTTTTTCTTGAGGAGTCTGGCTAATGGTTTATCAATTTTGTTTATCTTCTCAAAGAACCAGCTTTTAGTTTTATTGCTCTTTGCTATCATTTCCTTCATTTCTTTTTCATTTATTTCTGATCTGATTTTTATGATTTCTTTCCTTCTGCTAAATTTGGGATGTTTTTGTTCTTCTTTCTCTAATTGCTTTAGGTGCAGGGTTAGGTTGTTTATTCAAGATGTTTCCTGTTTCTTAAGGTGGGATTGTATTGCTATAAACTTCCCCCTTAGAACTGCTTTTGCTGCATCCCATAGATTTTGGCTCATCATGTCTCCATTGTCATTTGTTTCTAGGTATTTTTTAATTTCCTCTTTGATTTCTTCAGTGATCACTTCGTTATTAAATAGTGTATTGTTTAGCCTCCATGTGTTTGTATTTTTTACAGATCTTTTCCTGTAATTGATATCTATTCTCATAGCATTGTGGTCGGAAAAGATACTTGATACAATTTCAATTTTCTTAAATTTACCAAGGCTTGATTTGTGACCCAAGATATGATCTATCCTGGAGAGTGTTCCATGAGCACTTGAGAAAAATGTGTATTCTGTTGTTTTTGGATGGAATGTCCTATAAATATCAATTAAGTCCATCTTGTTTAATGTATCATTTAAAGCTTGTGTTTCCTTATTTATTTTCATTTTGGATGATCTGTCCATTGGTGAAAGTGGGGTGTTAAAGTCCCCTACTATGATTGTGTTACTGTCGATTTCTCCTTTTATGGCTGTTAGTATTTGCCTTATGTATTGAGGTGCTCCTATGTTGGGTGCATAAATATTTACAATTGTTATATCTTCTTTCTGGATCGATCCCTTGATCATTATGTAGTGTCCTTCTTTGTCTCTTGTAATAGTCTTTATTTTAAAGTCTATTTTGTCTGATATGAGAATTGCTACTCCAGCTTTCTTTTGGTTTCCATTTGCATGGAATATCTTTTTCCATCCCCTTACTTTCACTCTGTATGTGTCTCTATGTCTGAAGTGGGTCTCTTGTAGACAGCATATATATGGGTCTTGTTTTTTTATCCATTCAGCCAATCTGTGTCTTTTGGTGGGAGAGTTTAGTCCATTTACACTTAAGGTAATTATCGATATGTATGTTCCTATTCCCATTTTCTTAATTGTTTTGGGTTCGTTATTGTAGGTCTTTTCCTTCTGTTGTGTTTCTTGCCTAGAGAAGTTCCTTTAGCATTTGTTGTAAAGCTGGTTTGGTGCTGCTGAACTCTCTCAGCTTTTGCTTGTCGTTAAACATTTTAATTTCTCCATCAAATCTGAATGAGATCCTTGCTGGGTAGAGTAATCTTGGTTGCAGGTTTTTCTTCTTCATCACTTTAAATATGTCCTGCCTTCCCTTCTGGCTTTCAGAGTTTCTACTGAAACGTCAGCTGTTAACCTTATGGGGATTCCCTTGTGTGTTATTTGTTGTTTTTCCCTTGCTGCTTTTAATATGTTTGCTTTGTATTTAATTTTTGACAGTTTGATTAATATGTGTCTTGGCATATTTCTCCTTGGATTTATCCTGTATGGGACTCTCTTTGCCTCCTGGACTTGACTGACTATTTTCTTTCCCATATTAGGGAAGTTTTCAACTATAATCTCTTCAAATATTTTCTCAGTCCCTTTCTTTTTCTCTTCTTCTTCTGGAACCCCTATAATTTGAATGTTGGTGCATTTAATGTTGTCCCAGAGGTCTCTGAGACTGTCCTGTGTTCTTTTCATTCTTTTTTCTTTATTTTGCTCTGCAGCAGTTATTTCCACTATTTTATCTTCCACCTCACTTATCCATTCTTCTGCCTCAGTTATTCTGCTATTGATCCCATCTAGAGTATTTTTCATTTCATTTATTGTGTTTTTAATCGATGCTTGATTCATCTTTAGTTTTTCTAGGTCCTCGTTAACTGTTTCTTGCATTTTGTCTATTCTATTTCCAAGATTTTGGATCATGGAAATAGAATGTTGGATCATCTTTACTATCATTATTCTGAATTCTTTTTCAGGTAGACTGCCTATTACCTCTTCATTTGTTAGGTCTGGTGGGTTTTTATCTTGCTCCTTCTCCTGCTGTGTGTTTTTCTGTCTTCTCTTTTTGCTTATGTTACTGTGTTTGGGGTCTCCTTTTTGCAGGCTGCAGGTTCGTATTTCTCGTTGTTTTTGGTGTCTGTCCCCAGTGGCTAAGGTTGGTTTAGTGGGTTGTGTAGGCTTCCTGGTGGAGGGGACTAGTGCCTGTGTTCTGGTGGATGAGGCTTGATCTTGTCTTTCTGGTGGGCAGGTCCACATCTGGTGGTGTTTTGGGGTGTCTGTGGACTTATTATGATTTTAGGCAGCCTCTCTGCTAATGGGTGGCATTGTGTTCCTGTCTTGCTAGTTGTTTGGCATAGGGTGTCCAGCACTGTAGCTTGCTGGTCGTTGAGTGAAGCTGGGTGCTGGTGTTGAGATGGAGATCTCTGGAAGATTTTTGCCGTTTGGTATTATGTGGAGCTGGGAGGTCTCTTGTGGACCCGTGTCCTGAAGTTGGCTCTCCCACCTCAGAGACACAGCCCTGACTCCTGGCTCCTCAATTTGCGATGATTTGTTGTCTATTCATGTATTCCACAGATGCAGGGTACATCAAGTTGATTGTGGAGCTTTAATCCGCTGCTTCTGAGGCTGCTGGGAGAGATTTCCCTTTCTCTTCTTTGTTCTCCCAGCTCCCGGGTCTCAGCTTTGGATTTGGCCCCACCTCTCTGTGTAGGTCGCCAGAGGGCGTCTGTTCTTTGCTCAGACAGGACAGGGTTAAAGGAGCAGCCACTTCGGGGACTCTGGCTCACTCAGGCCAGTGGGGAGGTAGGGGCACGGAGTGCGGGGCGAGCCTGCAGTGGCAGAGGCCGGCGTGACGTTGCACCAGCCCGAGGCTCACCGTGCGTTCTCCCGGGGAAGCCATCCCTGGATCCCGGGACCCCGGTAGTGACGGGTTTCACAGGCTCCCCGGAAGTGGGGCGTGGACAGTGACCTGCACTCGCACACAGGCCTCTTGGCGGCGGCAGCAGCCCCAGCGTCCCACGCCCGTCTCTGGGGTCCGCGCTTTTAGCCACGGCTCACGGCCCGTCTGTGGAGCTCCTTTAAGCAGCGCTCTTAATCCCATCTCCTCGCGCACCAGGAAACCAAGAGGGAAGAAAAAGTCTCTTGCCTCTTTGGCAGCTCCAGAGTTTTCCTGGACTCCCTCCCGGCTAGCTGTGGCGCGTTAGCCCCCTTCAGCCTGAGTTCTCGCTGCCAACCCCAGTCCTCTCCATGCGCTCTGACCGAAGCCAGAGCCTCAGCTCCCAGCGCTGCCCACTCCGGCGGGTGAGCAGACAAGCCTCTCGGGGTGGTGAGTGCCATTCGGCACCGATCCTCTGTGCGGGAATCTCTCCACTTTGCCCTACCCACGTATGTGGGGGACTTTCTTGCCTTTTGGGAGGTCTGAGGTCTTCTGTCAGCGTTCAGTAGGTGTTCTGTAAGAGTTGTTCCACATGTAGCTGTATTTCTGGTGTATCTGTGGGGAGGAAGGTGATCTCCGTGTCTTACTCTTCCGCCATCTTCCCCGGAAGTCCCAGTTCTTCTTTAGATGACCACCAACCTGCTTTGGACAGTGCTTCTAGTTGAATTCTTAAGGAAACTGATTCTTTTTTTTTCCACTTAAAAAAAACTTTATTGGAGTATAATTGCTTTACAATGTTCTGTTAGTTTCTGCTGTACAACAAAGTAAATTAGCTATATGTATACATATATTCCCATATTCCCTCCCTATCCCATCACCTCTAGGTCGTCACAAAGCACCTAGCTGATCTCCCTGTGCTATGCGGCTGCTTCCCACTAGCCATCCATTTTACATTTGGTAGTGTATATACGCCAATGCTACTCTCTCACTTCCTCCCAGCTTCCCCTTCCCCCCTTGTGTCCTCACGTCCAATCTCTACATCTGCGTCTTTATTCCTGCCCTGACACTAGGTTTGTCTACTGTTTTTTTAGATTCCATATATGTGCAGTAGCATACGGTATTTGTTCTTCTCTGAGATTGAATTTTGAAGACACAAAATTTATTGGAGAGTGTGTTCTGAAGCAACACCTGTGAGAGTGTGAGGGAAACAGGATTGGGCAGAGGGAGAAGCTGGGCTTAGATGCAGTATAAACAGAGGCTGAGCCAAGCCCACTGGAGCCAAGGGGCTGAGATGGCTCTTTGTTATTCCAGTTTGGGGCTGTCCCACTGCTGACTGAACAGTACAGAGCTAGAACAGAACTCAGAATCCTGAAATCCTGACTGCTATGCTAGTGTTCTTCCTATTATCCACAGTGCACAGGCTGGTCTTTGAAAACTAGTAGGGAAATGGAGCCTTAATTTAGCCTAAAGAAATCTGATCAAGGAATTCCTTCTCTATGTAACTATTAGAAAGGTGATTTATTTATACCTACATACATATGTTTGTGTGTATATATGTATTTGTATGTATATAAACACATGTATATATAACTTTCTGATATATTATAAAATTATTTGCTTAATGAGGAAACCTTGAAAATTCAAATTATGGAGAATGCTACTGACAGAAAATCGGCAGATTATCAAGCCCTGAAAATCCTTTTTTATTCTTCTTTTACATCATCTCCAAATGCTTGGCTTTGATGTTTTAAGATGTCACTGCATATTTATATTGCTGCTTAATGGTATTTGGATCCTTTGATATTCAAACTTAACCAAACATGGTTAAGTCTTATTCTTGAGGATTTAGATACTGACCTAGACAAACATCCTGACCATGTAAATGGGATTTTGGCCCACAATTCAACCAGAATTAGGCGAGTTCTTCCTATTAGAATGTGTTTATTTAGTGGAACAGCTAGCTTGAAATTGATGACAGTATTGCAATGTTTCATTCCTCTAATCTTCTGAGAGTCTATAATATGAGCTTACTGACTGCATAAGCTGTACAGGAGTAAACTAAGATAGTTTTTGAAGAACTTATTGGAAAGAAACTTATGTTTTCTGACATATAGAAAGTAATCTCTGTGCCTTCAAATTTATTTTGTAAATGGGACTACAGAGAGAGATGGTTTTACTGAATGAGGTCTATGACATCACTACATCTTTATTCCTTAGAGTCACAGTTTTTTATTATCTTAACCTAAGAATATGGATGGGTTCTTTTGAATGGTGGGATGCCTAGACTCATTCTTCCCATCAAAATAATAATAGTAAGAGACCCCACTCTTCAGATCCTTTCTCTCCCACTCTTATTTGGGCTCAGAATGGTCAAACCTTCCCGCCACCCCAGCTAGATCTCAGGATCTTGGGGAAGAAGAATCTACAAATATCCTCAGAAAAATTTTCTAGATGAAGCAGATCATAGAACCATTAACCACAGGCATGTCTTTTTAAGACTGAGTCTGAATCTTTCCTATAGAAAATATCTACCTTCCATGAAGCTCCCTGAGTAGTCAGAGATTCTGAGAATGTCCTAAAATCGAGGAGTGCTCTCATTGTGAGCCATGTGATGAATGTGTGTCCTAGTCCTAGAGATATGTACTGAAAATGCTAGTGAAGTATAGTCTGTTAACTAAAAGAAGGTGAGATTTTAGTGATAGGCCTAGAAAAGATTATCAACTATATTTGTTGAAACGTTCATTTTTGTTGGCCTGGTGATTATTGCCTAGTGAACTGAGACTGCTGATATTAAATAGTTCTTGAGAGGTGGACTATGTATTCATGTAACATGCATCTCCATCCTAATTCCAAGCTGAAATCTCAGATGATGACTCTTTAGTTTTTAACTCAGCAGTTTCATGAAAGCAAAGGTACTTTCAAGAAACCCAGGTATCCTAAGCATTGTTTAGAAAATAACCATGTGGAAGAAGAAATTACAAGAGATAAACATTTTTTTGATCAGTGAAACACTTTGTTGTTGCCTTCTCATTTACATCTTGATCTCCTTTTCATCCACATCAAGGTGTTGTTACCACCCATAGCTTAGCTTCAGGGGTGGACCCTGAATGGGTAAAGCACAGGGCACTTCCCTTGCCACAGTGACTGGCATGGGGTGGGTTTGCAACAGTCCAAAGGCAGTTAAGCCTTTGGTGGTTGAGGGAGAATGAATCCTTTTCTCCCAGGCTTTCCCCTCATCCTCTTTCACTTGCAAAATAATGAGTCCTGACTGACACATTAGCAGAAGTGTTCTTCCCAGTAAAATGAATTTTTCTTGAGCAGTAATGATAGGACAGACACTTGAAAATTTGGACACATCCTGAGATATGCTGATGGAATTTTTCCATAGAAACTTAAGCCTGATTCACAGTGACATGTTCAACAAGTATTTTTTTAGTGTAACCTCTTCTAAAATTGTGAGATAGATCTGCAATGCTTCAAATCCAGGATTCTCCATTGAGCTTAGGGTAGTTTAGCATAGTAAATATATTGATATGTTGTATGGATGCTTAGAGGCCAAAGGAATGAGCTACTGGAGGGGCTGACATGGTGGGTCTCCAGAGGTATTTATTATCAAAGTCTTTGAGGCCAAAGGGCTCTTGATCTAAGTAAATATGTGGTGCAGTGAATCTCTTTGAAATTTGAGAATGAGCCATCAGATTGAATTAACACCAGCTAAAATTTTGTGCTCCAACTTCCTCAAAAATATTCTATAAGTTGGCAATAGTGACTAAGGATATGACCATGAATAAATCTCACCATCTTGGTTTCTTCCTTACACAAAATGCAATGAAACAGATTTGCAGAGTTCATTGCATACACCCTCCAGCTGAGTGACACAATAGCTATGCGTACAAATCTCTGATCACTGAAATTCCCCATTCCCTTTTATTGCCTACCTAGCATATATGCTAATTAACTATGCTTACAAATGCTTGTGTTTAAAAATCTTAGTAGATCTCATTTTACCCACTGGCAGTGGTCCTAAACCATCATAGAAAAAATTCTTAGAGTTATTCCCCATCCCTCTCTTTCATGAAGATATGATAGACTATATCAACTCTTACTATGTAGGCCTTGTAACTGATTAAAAAAAATTCACAAACTTGCCTGAACCTCTGAATATAAATAAGCACTCCTTTAACGTAGGAGGCTTATACCTATGATCCAAAATCAGTTTTCAAACTGGAAAAAACTTTTGAGTTTTTCTTTGGAATCATCACCCTAAAACACTTGAAATAGTGGTAGATTTTTATTTTTTGAGGATGGATTAGACTGTTAGAATTTATGCTGGATTTGATTCCTGGTTCTAACCTGGATAATCAAGCTGGCTAATAATCTTTTGGACAAAAGGGAGATAGCACTATAAGAAATAGGTTAGATGTGTGTGTGGTTGTGAGTCTGTACACAACCATGCCTGAAAGCAGTTTGAAAAGCAGAGTGCTTTGAGCTATAGCAGTATCACTGGAATAAGTATACATATTCCCAAATTGGAAGAGGACAACAGCCATTTTTACTTATTAAATTTCTTACACCTGTCCATCCTCCTGACCTCCAAGGAGGAAAGTGGAGCTGGAAATGAAGCCTCCATAAAAATCCAAAAGAATGGGGTTTGGAAAGCTTCCACGTTCCACTCTAAGGAAGCAGTTCCACAGACTAATGAAAACTGTGCTCAGCTTTTCAACATTTCATTCAGTGCTTTTCATGGAAGCCAGAGTCACCCAGCAGCCATGTGGTGGACAGGTTCTTGGTGTTCCAGATGGGTGTCAGGCCTGTGCCTCTGAGGTAGGAGAACCAAGTTCAGGACATTGGTCCACCAGAGACCTCCAAGCTCCATGTAATATCAAACAGTGAAAGCTCTCCCAGAGATTGCCATCTCAACACTAAGACCCAGCTCCACTCAATGACCAGCAATCTACAGTGCTGGTCACACTATGCCAAACAAAAAGCCAGACAGGACCACAACCCCACCTATTAGCAGAGAGGCTGTGTAAAATCATAATAAGGTCACAGACAGCCCAAAACGCACCACTGGACGTGGTCCTACCCACCAGAAAGTAAAGATCCAGCCTCATCCACCAGAACACAGGCACCAGATCCCTCCACCAGGAAGCCTACATAACCCATAGAACCAAATTTACCCACTGGGGGCAGACACCAAAAACAACAAGAACCATGAACTTTCAGCCTGTGAAAAAGAGACCCAAACACAGTAAGTGAAGCAAAATGAGAAGACACACACACAAAAAAACACAGCAGATGAAGGAACAAGGTAAAACCCCACCAGAGCAAACAAATGAAGAGGAAATAGGCAGTCTACCAGAAAAAGAATTCAGAGTAATGATAGTAAAGCTGATCCCAAATCTTGGAAATAGAATGGAGAAAATACAAGAAATGTTTAACAGGGACCAAGAAGAACTAAATAGCAAACAAACAATGATGAACAACCCAATAAATGAAATTCAAAATTCTCTAGAAGGAATCAATAGCAGAATCACAGAGGAAAGAGAATGGATAAGTGACGAGGAAGATAAAATAGTGGAAATAACTACAACAGAGCAGAATAAAGAAAAAAGAACAAAAAGAGTTGAGGAGAGTCTCAGAGAACTCTGGGACAAAATTAATGCACCAACATTTGAATTATAGGGGTCCCAGAAGAGGAAGAGAGAAAGAAAGGGAGTGAGAAAATATTTAGAAGAGATTATAGTTGAAAACTTCCCTAATATGGAAAGGAAATAGTCAAGTCCAGGAAGCACAGAGAGTCCCATACAGAATAAATCCAAGGAAAAACATGCAAAAACACATATTAATCAAACTATCAAAAATTAAATACAAAGAATAAATATTAAAAGCAGCAAGGGAAAATCAACAAAAACATAAAAGGGAATTCCCATAAGGTTAACAGCTGATCTTTTATCAGAAACTCTGCAAGCCAGAAGGGAGTGGCAGGACATATTGAAAATGATGAAAGGGAGAAACCTGCAATGAAGATTACTCTACACAGCAAGGATCTCATTCAGATTAGATGGAAATATTAAGACCTTTACAGGCAAGCAAAAGCTAAGAGAATTCAGCACCAGCAAAACAGCTTTACAACAAATGCTAAAGGAACTCCTCTAGGCAGGAAACATAAGAGAAGGAAAAGACCTACAATAACAAAACCAAAACAATTAAGAAAATGGTAATAGGAACATACATATCGATAACTACCTTAAATGTAAATGGATTAAAAGCTACAACTAAAAGACATAGACTGGCTGAATGGATACAAAAACAAGACCCGTATATATGCTGTCTACAGAAACACACTTCAGACCTAGGGACACATACAGACTGAAAGTGAGGGGATGGAAAAAAATATTCCATGGAAATGGAGATGAAAAGAAAGCTGGAGTAGCAATTCTCATATCAGAAAAAATAGACTTTAAAATAAAGACTATTACAAGAAACAAAGAAGGGCACTACATAATGGTCAAGGGATCATTCCAAGAAAAAGATATAACAATTGTAAATATTTATGCACCCAACATAGGAGCACCTCAATATATAGGCAAATGCTAACAGCCATAAAATGGGAAATCGACAGTAACACATTCATAGTAGGGGACTTTAACACCCCACTTTCACCAATGGACAGATCAACAAAAATGAAAATAAATAAGGAATCATAAGCTTTAAATGATACATTAAACATGATGGACTTAATTGATATTTATAGGACATTATACCCCAAAACAACTTAATACACTTTCTTCTCAAGGGCTCATGGAGCATTCTCAAGAATAGATCATATCTTGGGTCACAAATCAAGCCTTGGTAAATTTAAGAAAATTGAAATCATATCAAGTATCTTTTCCAACCACATCACTATGAGACTAGATATCAATTACAGGAAAAAACCTGTAAAAAATACAAACACAGGGCTGCCCTGGTGGCGCAGTGGTTGAGAGTCCGCCTGCCACAACAGTGAGAGGCCTGCTTACCACAAAAACAAGCAAACAAAAAAACAAACAAAAAAAACCCCAAATGCATGGAGGCTAAACAATATACTACTAAATAATCAAGAGATCAGGGAAGAAATCAAAGTGGAAATCAAATAATACCTAGAAACAAGTGACAATGAAAACATGACAACCCAAAACCTATGGGATACAGCAAAAGCAGTTCTAAGAGGGAAGTTTATAGCAATACAATCCTACCTAAAGAAACAAGAAACATCTCAAAAAAACAACCTAACCTTACACCTAAAGCAATTAGAGAAAGAAGAAGAAAAAACCCCAAAATTTAGCAGAAGGAAAGAAATCATAAAGATCAGATCAGAAATAAATGAAAAACAAATGAAGGAAACAGTAGCAAAGATGACTAAAAGTAAAAGCTGTTTTTTTGAGGAGATAAACAAAATTGATAAGCCGTTAGCCAGACTCATCAAGAAAAAAAGGGAGAAGACTCAAATCAAAAGAATTAGAAATGAAAAAGGAGAAGTATCAATGGACACTGCAGAAATATGAAGGATCATGAGAGATTATTACAGGCAACTCTATGCCAATAAAATGGACAGCCTGGAAGAAATGGACAAATTCGTAGAAAAGCACAACCTTCCAAGACAGAACCAGGAAGAAATAGAAAATATAAACAGACCAATCACCAACAGAGAAATTGAGACTGTGCTTAAAAATCTTCCAACAAACAAAGGCTGAGGACCAGATGGCTTCACAGGCGAATTCTATCAAACATTTACAGAAGAGGTAAAACATATCCTTCTCAAACTCTTCCAAAATAGAGCAGAGGGAGGAACACTCCCAAACACATTCTGCGAGGCCACCATCACCCTGATAACAAAACCATACAAAGATGTCACAAAGAAAGAAAACTAGAGGCCAATATCACTGATTAACATAGATGCAAAAATCCTCAACAAAATGCTAGCAAAGAATCGACCAGCACATTCAAAGGATCATACACCATGACCAAATGGGGTTTATCCCAGGAATGCAAGGATTCTTCAATATATGCAAATCAATCAGTGTGATAAACCATATTAACAAATTGAAGGAGAAAAACCATCAATAGGTGCAGAAAAATCTTTCAACAAAATTCAACACCCATTTATGACAAAAACCCTCCAGAAAGTAGACAGGGAGGAAACTTACCTCAACATAATAAAGAACATATATGACGACCCCACAGCCAACATCACTCTCAATGGTGAAAAAGTGAAGCCATTTCCTCTAAGATCAGGAATAAGGAATCAGGACCTGATTGTCCACTCTCACCACTATTATTCAACATAGCTTTGGAAGTTTTAGCCAAAGCAAAAGAAAAGAGAAAGAAAAAGAAATGAAAGGAATCCAAATCAGAAAAGAAGAAGTAAAGCTGTCACTGTTTGCAAATGACATGATACTATACATAGAGAATCCTAAGATGCTACCAGCAAAATACTAGAGCTAATCAATGAATTTGGGAAAGTAGCAGGATACAAAATTAATGCACAGAAATCTATTGCATTCTTATACACTAATGATGAAAAATCTGAAAGAGAAATTAATGAACAAAAAGAATAAAATACCTAGGAATAAACCTCCCTAAGGAGACAAAAGACCTGTATGCAGAAAACTATAAGACACTGATGAAAGAAATTAAGGATGATAGAAACAGATGGAGAGATATACCATATTCTTGGATTGGAAGAATCAACATTGTGAAAATGATTATACTACCCATAGCAATCTACAGTATCAATTCAAACCCTATCAAACTACCAATGGCATTTTTCACAGAACTAGAACAAAGAATTGTGCAATTTTTATGGAAACACAAAAGACCTCGAATAGCCAAAGCAATCTTGAGAAAGAAAAATGGAGCTGGAGGAATCAGGCCCCCTGACTTCAGACTATACTGCAAAGCTACAGTAATCAAGAGAGTATGGTACTGGCACAAAAACAGAAAGATAGATCAATGGAACAGGATAGAAAGCCCAGAGATAAACCCACACACATATGGTCACCTTATTTTTGATAAAGGAGGCAAGAACATACAATTGAAAAAGACAGCCTCTTCAATAAGTGGTGCTGGGAAAACTGGACAGCTACATGTAAAAGAAAGAAATTAGAACACTCCTTAACACCATACAGAAAAATAAACTCAAAATGGATTAAAGACCGAAATGTAAGGCTAGACACTATAAAACTCTTAGAGGAAAACATAGGCAGAAAACTCTATGACACAAATCACAGCAACATCCTTTTTGACCCACCTCCTAGAGAAATGGAAATAAAGACAAAAATAACCAAATGGGGCCTAATAAAACTTAGAAAGCTTTCCACAATAAGAGAACCATAAACAAGATGAAAAGACAACCCCAGAATGAGAGAAAATATTTGCAAACCAAGCAACTGACAAAGGATTAATCTCTAAAATCTACAAGCAGCTCATGCAGCTCAATATCTAAAAAATAAATAGGGCTTCCCTGGTGGCGCAATGGTTGAGAGTCCGCCTGCCGATGCAGGGCACACGGGTTCGTGCCCCGGTCTGGGAAGATCCCACATGCCGCAGAGAGGCTAGGCCCGTGAGCCATGGCCGCTGAGCCTGCGCGTCCGGAGTCTGTGCTCCGCAACGGGAGAGGCCACAGCAGTGAGGGGCCCACGTATCACAGAAAGAAAAACAAACAAAAAACAAACAACCCAATCCGAAAATGGGCAGAAGACCTAAATAGACATTTCTCCAAAGAAGATATACAGATTGCCAACAAACACATGAAAGGATGCTCAACCTCACTAATCATTAGAGAAATGCAAATCAAAACTACAATGAAGGTCACCTCACACCAGTCAGAATGGCCATCATCAAAAACTCTACGAACAATAAATGCTCGAGAGGATGTGGAGAAAAGGGAACCCTCTTGCACTGCTGGTGGGAATGTAAATTCATACAGCCACTATGGAGCACAATATGGAGGTTCCTTAAAAAAACTAAAAATAAAACTACCATATGACCCAGAAGTCCCAGTACTGGGCATATACCCCGAGAAAACCGTAATTCAAAAAGAGTCATGTACCACAATGTTCATTGCCGCTTTATTTACAATAGCCAGGACATGGAAACAACCTAAGTGTCCATCGACAGATGAATGGATAAAGAAGATGTGACACATATATACAATGGAACATTACTCAGCCATAAAAAGATACGATACTGAGTTATTTGTAGTGAGGTGGGTGGACCTACGGTCTGTCATACAGAGTGAAGTAAGTCAGAAAGAGAAAAAGAAATACTGTATGCTGACACATATATATGGAATCTAAAAACAAAAATGGCTCTGAAGAACCTAGGGACAAGAGAAGAATAAAGATACACATGTAGAGAATGGACTTGAGGACACTGGGTCGGGGAAGTTTAAGCTGGGATGAAGTGAGATAGTGGCATGGACGTATATACAGTATCAAGTGTAAAATAGATATCTAGTGGAAAGTGGTCACATAGCACAGGGAGGTCATCTCAGTGCTTTGTAACCACCTGGTGGGGTGGTATGGGGAAGGTGGGAGGGAAACACAAGAGGGAGGAGATATGGGGACATATGTATACATATAGCTGATTCACTTTGTTATAAAGCAGAAACTAACACACCATTGTAAAGCAATTATACTCCAATAAAGATGTTAAAAAAAAGTTCTTACAGCTAAAAAGTCAATTTTATCATTATAAGGTCATATTTTGTATGTAAGAAGAGTACTGCAATTATGAGTTGATTAGATTGTTCACTTGATTATTTTTATTACCTTCATTACCTCTACATTTCAGCCGGCCTTTCTATTTTAGGGCCCTGAGGGCAGACCCATGTGCATATAAATCTTTGTTTAGGCTGTGCTCTGGCAGAATGGGGGACTAGCCAATCAGTTTTCTTGATAATCATTTTGATGGATCTGCACAGAATTTTAATTTCATTTCTGATTATGGATTATTTAAGATAAATACTTATCAACAAGCCATAAATCTTCAATTATTTAAGATTTAAAATTAACCTCTGGTGTCTGAATTTTTCTGGTACAGAGGCTATATTTAGATACCTAACTACTCACATGGAGAGCTTTAGACTAATGTGTGAAATATCAAAGTTTAGAGTTTTTTAATTTAAAAAATAAGATTCCAATGGTCTCATCAACCTTGTATCAAATTTGAGCAAAGGAACCATCCAGCTGTCAGAAGTTCTGGCAGGAAATTCTCTAGATTCTTATTTCCAAAAACCAATAAATGAAAATCTTACATAAAGAACAAAAGCATTAAAACATAGGCTCAAATATTAAAACAGTGAAATATATGAGAATGATCTTCATGCAATTAGAGTTACAATAGCAATTTCTGAGAAAATGGATTCCAACCTCTTAACCGGAACACTCATATCACTTACATTTATACCAGAAATTATTTCTGGGAAAAAAGGGCTGCAAAACAAACTTTGCAAATCAATTTTTATAAAACTACATAATTTTCCCAAGTTTATCCTCAGCTTCTTCAAAGACGGTTTCTGAATTCTTTCACATTGATAAATATATTTTTCCATTTTTTGGTGTCTTTTGGAGTAATAATAAAATAAGAATTACAAAGTACAATTAAAACCCTGTGCATCTTGCACTGCTGGTGGGAATGTGAATTGGTACAGCCACTATGGAGAACGGTATGGAGGTTCCTTAAAAAACTACAAATAGAACTACCATATGACCCAGCAATCCCACTACTGGGCATATACCCTGAGAAAACCATAATTCAAAAAGAGACATGTACCAAAATGTTCATAGCAGCCCTATTTACAATAGCCCGGAGATGGAAACAACCTAAGTGTCCATCATCGGATGAATGGATAAAGAAGATGTGGCACATATATACAATGGAATATTACTCAGCCATAAAAAGAAATGAAATTGAGCTATTTGTAATGAGGTGGATGGACCTAGAGTCTGTCATACAGAATGAAGTAAGTCAGAAAGAGAAAGACAAATACTGTATGCTGACACATATATATGGAATTTAAGAAAAAAATGTCATCAAGAACATAGGGGTAAGACAGGAATAAAGACACAGACCTACTAGAGCATGGACTTGAGGATATGGGGAGGGGGAAGGGTAAGCTGTGACAAAGTGAAAGAGCGGCATGGACATATATACACTACCAAACGTAAGGTAGATAGCTAGTGGGAAGCAGCCGCATAGCACAGGGAGATCAGCTCGGTTCTTTGTGACCGCCTGGAGGGGTGGGATAGGGAGGGTGGGAGGGAGACGCAAAAGGGAGGGGATATGGGAACATATGTATATGTATAACTGATTAAATTTGTAAAATAAAAGAAAAAAGAAAAAAAAAAACCCCTGTGCATTCTTATATAAGGCTAGAACCGTGTAGCATGTTAGATATAGCCTTAATCTACTTATTGCTCTATTATTTCATTTATCTGATTTTGGTATACTTTAGAAAACGTTTATTATAAAATATGTAATTCTAACATTTATAATTGATTAAATGAGCTGCCTGAGGCCATTACTCTAAAATTGAGTATCTGAGACTTGATCAAACTTAGAAATACACACACACACACAAAAAAAACCCATGCAAAATATCTGATAAAGATGTCTTCATGGGCTTCCCTGGTGGCACAGTGGTTGAGAGTCCGCCTGCTAATGCAGGGGACATGGGTTCGTGCCCCAGTCCGGGAGGATCCCACATGCCACGGAGCGCCTGGGCCCGTGAGCCATGGCCACTGAGCCTGTGCTTCCGGAGCCTGTGCTCCACAATGGGAGAGGCCACAACAGTGAGAGGCCCGCGTACCGCAAAAAAAAGAAAAAAAAATGCTACTAAATAGAGTTTGAACTGGTAGAAAATGTAGGCTTTCCTTGTATAGATAATGTTAATTCTGTAAAGTATAATTTTTTTCATAAATGTGACAAGGTTTTACATTGGGAAATAGATGCCTTCCTGTTAAACTACTTCCCATGATGTATAGACACAAGCTCAAGTTTCATCTGTTAAACCTGACTTCAAGCTTTTCCACACAGTCTTCTTGTAAGACCATGGCAGAAAGTGCATTCTGTTTTTCAGACACTGGTGGCACCAAGGCCTGCTTGATTGTTTCTATGTTGTTCAGAGTCAGGAAGTATCCTCAGAAAGACTTCCCTCAGTTGGTTGGTTTCTGCACTAGCTCTTGGGGCCTATATTTTGAAAAGGTTCTGTCAGAGGGGGAAGTAGCGTTTCTGGAGAAGCCTTGTCTTGGAGGAGCTCCCTGAATCTTTGCTGGAGGCCAGAGACTTTTGCTAAAGTGTGGGTTGAATGTGCCCTAGCTTGGCAGGGCACTGAGGAGTGGTTGCACATTACTACGGAAGATTTCTTTCTAGAGAAATTCTTCTAAACTATGTTTTGGCATCTTTTAATGGCAAGAAAACATATGAAGAATATGCCAACCTTATTAGTTACCAGGGAAACGCCAGTAACATCACAGTTTTGTTTTAGTGAACATGAGGGTCACAAAAATTAAAACATCTAATGTTAAAGAGCAGGAACTCATGAAATGCTGGTTAGAACATAAATTGGTAAAATTACTTTTAGAAACAATTTAGTATTGTTTTGTAAAAACTGAAATTTACATGATTTTTGACTCAGAACTTCATCTTTCAGGTCTATGCCTATGATAAACTTGCACATATGCAGTTCTGGATGATATAAAATAATTTTTCATAGCCGGTTGTTCCAAACACCCTAAAAACTGGAAACATACCAAATATTCCTCAACATTAAAATGTATAAATAACTTGTAGAATATTTAGACAGTGGAATATTCTACAGCAATGAAAATGGATGAACCATAACTACCAATATAGTTATATTCAAAAACATAATGCTTGAAAAAGCAAGATGGAGATTCACTTTATATGAAGTTGAAAGATGTGAAAACTTTATCAACATAGTGTTTTGGGAGAGTGGTAAACTATAGTAAAAAGCATGATATGATAAGCAGAAAATTCAGATAGATGGGGAAATAGAGAAGTATAAGAAACACAGGTCCCTTATAAGATATTGGCATTTTTTTCTTAAAAGTTAATAGTATGTACACCTTATGTTTATATTATATACACACATATGAATATACATATGTACATATTATTTCATATGCATTAAGTATTTTATAATTTAAAATAATAGATTATTATCCCTGTAAGTTCATTGGACCTTGACAACTCTACTTTAGCAATGTAAAGAATAATTCAAAAAGGGGAGAGGGAGTCTTACCATTTCTAATCAATACATTGCATTTTATAACCTGAATAAATCTTCCTGGCCCTCCAACCAGTCAGTCTCTTTATATAGTCACTTTTCCCTCCAGATTTATCGAGATATAATTAACATATAAAATTATATGAGTTTAAGATGTACAAAGTGTCAATTTGATACATTTGTACATTGCAAAATGATTACCACAATAGCATTAGCTAACATCTCCATCATGTCACATAATTACCATTTATTTTTTGTAGTGAGAACATTCAAGTATATGATACAATATTATTAGCTATAATCACCATACTGTACATTAGATTTCTAGAACTCATTAATCTTATAAATGGAAGTTTGTATTCTTTGACCAATAACTCCCCATTTCCTTTACCATCTCCCATGCCCCTAACAATTACTTCTACTCCCTGTTTTTCTGAGTTGGGCTTTTTTAGATTCTACATGTAAGTGACATCATACGGTATTTGGTTTTCTCAGTCTGACTTGTTTCACTTAGTATTTACAGTCATTTTTTAAAAAAACAAATTTCAGTAGCCATAAGTTATTAAGAAGGAATTGAATATTTTACTTGGAGCTCTCAGAAGAACATTAAAGGGAATCCAGACTGTAACTAAGAGGAAAAAATTCCCTTTTCCTACCTTCTCTGTTGTCTCACAACCGTTGGCAGTCAACTGGCCAACCGCGTCCCCTCCCCACAGGGTCTCACTAACAGATCAGACCCTGCATTTGATATTCCCTCCTCCTCCTCCTTCCCTCTCTCTTTTTCTTCTCTTTCTCTTTCTCCTCTCTATATTGAGGAATATACTAGCTGCATGAAATATATTTTGTATATCACCCTCTTTTTCTCTTTGTTGGTATGGTTTGTATAAGGTTGAAAATTTCTCTTCCTTGTGGAAAATCTTCTCTCAAGCCTTTAGACTTAGAGCCTCTTGGGCGGTGGTTTCTGACTACCAATCCAATTTATTTATTTCTGGTTCCTTTGGGTTCTCTAATTCTTCTTAAGTCAATTTTGTTAGTTTATATTTTTAAATTATTTTTACTTCATTTAAGATTTGTAAAGCACTGAACTATATAGTCTTTCACAGTAATATCTTTATTTTAAAGGTGTCTACTGTGTCTGAGTTTTGACATATTTTCATTCCAATATTGTTATTTGTGTCTCTTTCTTCTTGTGCACTTTTACCACAGGATTTTCTATGTTATATCTTTCAAAAAAACCACCTGGTTTAAAAACTAAATACTATTCTTTTAACAAAAATGTTTCTATTTTATTTATTTATGCTACTGTGTTTATCTCTTCTCTTCTACTTTATTTTGAATTACTTTGCTGTTCTTTTTCTAGTTTCTTGACTCAAATGTTTAGGTCAATTATCTTCAAAATTTTAAAAGGTCCATATGGAAGAAAAAGGCTCTGAGTTCTGATTTTAGGTTTAGAATTGTCAGATGAACTTTTATTTAATTTGAGCTGGTTGTAAACAATTGTGGCAAAGACGCAGGAAATTATCAACCAATATTTTAAAATATTAGAAGTTGTACTGAATTTTTATAGTGGGTTATAAACAAAAAATTCAACCTAAGATGGGAAAAGAGAAAAAAATCATGTTTTTGCCTTCAGTTATATCTGAAGTGATTACCAATAGGTATTATTTATGAATTATCATATATTTTATGACTTCTCACAATTATTCAAATATGCTTCAAAATCAAATATGCTTCACATATGCTCAACAAACACTTTGATAACAAAATAATTGTATTATTACTATTTTGATAACAAAATAATCTTTATCTCTTTATGTTAAATGGCAATGAAGGAGGAACTGTGATATTCAGCAACAGAGGCAGGAAAACTCAACAGGAATCTAGCCTGTGTTATAAACACCAGGGTATAATCAGATTAAATATTACTTGGGAACTAGGCCTTAGTTGGTTAGCTAACCATGAAGTTGTTTGTTTAAGTCACTAGGTCATGAATTCAGCTTCACTTATATAACAGTTTAAGATACTTTATAGCACAGCATCTGAATAAACAAAGGTCGACTGTTATGTCATTTTTTTCTTTCATACACACAAAATAGCCTTTATTAAACTCTATGATCAGGTTTATAGGTTTTGCTCATGGTATGAAAAGGGAATTTAGAAAATCTGCATTTCTGGAATATTGCTTGCTAATAGGTTTAAGAAGTCAACTTTGTCACTGATCTCTTTGAAAATTGCCCCCTTGGTTGCAGGATGTACATACTTGCTCTCACCCTGAGGCAATTAATGCCAGTGATTCAGTATTTGGAGTAGTCATAGGAAATCAGCAGGGAAGGCTGATAAGGGATGGAGTACTATCAACATTGTAAGTGTTTACGTGAACCAACCACGCTCATGTTTCTGACAGCGGCACCTAGTGCACCTGATGGTCAGCAGTGTGAGCATGGATTATGGGTCTGAAAGCTTTGGGGACAAAGGAAGATAGCTCTGTTAGCATGGACACCCTTGATGACAAGCCTGGAGAACAGAAGAACAGATAAGTCAAAAGAGTCTGAACAGGAGAGAAGAAAAATAGCAGATGTTGTATTACAACTGAAAATACTTATTCATGAGCATCCCCTGTGGATTCTGTGACATAATTGAGAGGAAATAGGCAGTCCTTTTATTTTTAAGTTATTGTGGCAGGGAAACATAGGCAACATATTTTGTAGGTCAGGGTGTTTGGGTTATGAGTAGAAGGAGAACATGGATTAAGTAGAAGCAATAATAGTAATTATTATAATATCCAGCTTCTACTGAGAATAAAGCTTTACATGCCTTAAACTGTTTATTGCATTCTTTCAATAGTTGAGCAAAACAAGGTAAGTAAAATTGTTAACCTTGTCATTACAGACTATGAAAACTATAAAAGTCATTTAGCTTGCTCAGGGCCACATAGTAAAATGCAGAATCATCATTTGATACTGAAGATTTCTGACTTTGGAATCTGAGGGCTCCCTCTCCCTCTGTAGGCAGTACTGAGCCTTAGGAGCAGGAGGGAGACAGGAGTCCAGGAAATCCTAGGGCTTCTCACTGCAGCTTCAAGGGGAGTTTTTGAATATAGGACATTGGAGGATCCCATGAGACTGGCCTAGGCTCCTGATCTCCTCTTCTTATAAGGACACCAGTCGTGTTGGATTAGGGTCCACTCTAATGACTTCATTTTCACTTAATTACCTCTTTAAAGACCTTATTGCTAAATACAGTTACATTCTGAGTTACTGGGGGTTAGAACTTCAGCATATTAATTTTGGAGGGACACAATCCAGCCCATAACAGAGATACACTGACATATTTTAGGATTTCATAAAAAGGGTTGCTGTGAAAAAATATCAATTATAATATTGTAAAGTATGTGGTAAAATATAATGTGCAAATGGAAAACTTTGAACTAAGGGAAGACATAGGTTAATAGTAGAGTCTAAGGACATTTTATAATGATCAAAAAGTAAATCCATCAAGAAGATATAACAGTCATAACCATATATGCTCTTAACAACAGAGTCTGAAAGTACACAAAACAACTGACAGAATTAAAGGGAGAAATAGGCAATTCAACAATAATAGTTGGAGATTTCAGTACCTCACTTTAAATAATAGATAGAGCAACGAGGCAGAAGACCAATAAGGAAATAGAAGATTGAACAACACTATAAACCAAGTAGACATAACAGACGCCTATGGAACACAAACCCAACAATGCTTGAATACATATTCTTCTCAAGTGCATACTAAACATTCTCCAGGATAGACCATATGCTATATTATAAAACAATCATAGATAAATGTAAAAGGATCAAAACCATACAAAACTTGTTTTCCAACCACAAAGGAATGAAATTAGAAATTAATAACAGAAAAAAATTTGATATATTTACAAAAAGTTGAAAGTAAACAAAATATACCTAAATAACCAATGGGTGAAAGAAGAAACCACAAAGAAAATTAAAAAATACTCTGAGATGAATGAAAATAAAAACACAACATAACAAATCTTATGAGATGCAGCTAAAGCAGTGTTTAGAGGGAAACTTATTGCTGTAAATATCTCAAAACAATAACCTAAACTTCCACTTTAATACACTGGAGAAAGAAAGGAAAACCAAATCTAAAGTAAGCAGACAAAGAAAATAGTAAATATTAGAGTGAAAATGAATAAAGTAGAGAATGGAATAAAATTTATAAAATAGAATCAACAAAACCAATAGTTAGTTTTTTGAAAAGATCAACAAAATTGACAAAATCTTTAGCCAGAATGACCAAGAAAAAAAAAAAAAAAAAGAGAGAAGACTTAAATTACTTACATCAGGAATGAAAAGAGAGCATAACTGCCAACCTCACAATAATTAAAAAAATTATATTGGAAAACTATGAACATCTGCATATTAACAATTAAATAATTTAGATGAAAGGAAGAAATTTCCTAAAAGATACAAACTACTGAAACCAACTGAAGAAGAAATAGAAAATCTGTATAGATCCAAAACAAGTGTTTGAATGAATCCCCTGAAAGATATGTTGATGTCCTAACTCCTAATAACTCAGAATGTGATCTTATTTGGAAATGGGGTTATTATAGATGTAATTAATTAAATTAAGATAAGGTCATACTGAAACAGGGTGAGCTTTACTCCAATATGACTGGTGTTTTAAGCTACCCAATTTGTGGTACTTTGTTATGGTAGCTCTAGGAACTAATGTAATAAATAAAGAGGTTGAGTCAATAATCAAAAACTTCCCACAAAGAAAAGCCCAGGCCCACATGGCTTCACTGGTGTATTCTACCAAATGTTTAAAGAATAATTAAAACCAATCCTTCCAAAACTTCTCTAAAAAATAGAAGAGGAGAGAATTCCTCATGTCTCATTCTACGAGGCCAGTCAAAACATCACAATAAATCTACAGACCAGTATCTTTTATGATCATAGATAAAAAAATCCTCAGTAAAATACTCGCAAATTGAATTCTTCAACTCAAAAGAATTATACACCATGATCAAGTGAGCTTTGTCCCAGAAGTGCAAGGTTAGTTTAACATTTGATGATCAATGAATGCATTGAACTGTATTGAGAGAATAAAGGGCAAAAAACACACTATAATCTCAAAAGACACAGAGGAGCATTTGAAAAAGTCTGACACCTTTTCATGATAAAAACACTGAACACACTAGAAATGGAAGGGAGCTTCCTCAACTTAATAAGGAACATCTATAAAAAACCCACAACTAGCATCATACTTAATGGTGAGAGACTGAATGCTTTCTCCCTAGGATAAGGAATAATACAAGTATTCACTATTGCTACTTCTATTCAACATTGTACTGGAGATTCTAACCAGGACAATTGACAATAAAAAGCTATAAAAGGCATCCAGATTGGAAAGGAAGATATAAAATGATTTCTATTTGCAGACGACATTATCTAATACATAAAAAAGCCTAAGAAAACCAGTAAAAATTAACTAGAGCTAGTAAATGAGTTACACAAGATATAATATATATATAAATCAATTGCATTTCCATAGACTAGCAGTGAACAATTTAAAAATGAAATTAAGAAAACAAATTCATTTTTAATGGCATTGGAGAGAAAACGTACTTAGGACTAAATTTAACAAAAATGCAAAACTCATACTCTAAAAACTACAAAACATTTTTGAAATAAATTAAAGAAATAAATGGAAATAGATATCCTATGCTTATAGATGGATAGATTAAATATTGTTAAGATGACAGTACTTTCAAATACAATTTGACCTAAAGAGTCAACACAATCCTTTTCAAAATACCAGCTGACTTTTTTTGTTACAGAAATTGACAAGATGATTATAAAATTCCTGTGGAAATACAAAGAACCCAGGATAGAAACAATCTCAAAACCAGAAAAAATTTGGAAGACTCACGCTGTCTGACTTCAAAACTTATTACAAAGCTACAGTAATCAAGACAATATGGTACTGGAAAAAAGATAGACATGTGGATCAATGGAACATTAAGAGTTCCAAAATTTTTAGATTTATGGTCAATTGATTTTGACAGGGATGTCAAGAAAATTCAATGGAGGAAAATAATCTTTCAAATGTTGGAATAACTGGATATATACTTGCAAAAGAACAAAGGCAGATCTCTTCCTTATACAATGCACAAAAATTAACTCAAGATGAATCAGACTAAATGTAAAGGCTAAACTGTAAAACACTTTAAAAGAAAGTATAGGAGTAAATCTTCATGGTCTTGGGTTAGGCAAAGCCTTCTTAAATATGACACCAACAGTACACACAGCAAAAGAAAGAGAAGATAAATTGTATTTCATCAAAATTAAAAAACTTTGGTGCTTCAAAATATACCATGAAGAAAGTGAAAAGAAAACCCACAGAATAGGAGAAAATAATTGAAAATCATATATCTGATATATGAAAGCTGTATATAGAATATGTAAAGAGCTCTTACAATTCAAAATTAAAAAGACGAGAAATTAAATTTAAAAATGGGTAAAGGATCTAAATAGACATTTACCCAAAGAAGGTATATAAATGACTAATAAATCCATGAAAAAATGCCCAATATCATTACTTGTTAGAAAAGTGCAAATCAAAACCACATGAGATACAACTTTTCACTTGCTAGAATGGTTATAATCAAAAAGACAGAGAGTAAATGTTGTGTTGAAAAGAATGTAGAAAAATTTGAACACTTGTACTCTTTTGATAAGAATGTAAAATAGTACAGCTCTTTTTAAAAACAGTGGCTGTTCCTAAAAAAGTTAAAATAAGAGTTATATGTCCTAGCTGTTCCACTCTTAAGTATATACCCAAGAGAAATGAACACTATGTTCATACAAAATCTTGTACATGAATGTTCAGAGTAGCATTGTTCATAATAGCCAAAATGTTGAAATAACTCAATGTGCATCGACTGATGAATGGATAAACAAAATGTGGTATATCCATACAATCGAATATTATTGGGTAATAAAAAGTAATGAAGTACTGATACATGCTTCCACTTGGATGAACCTTGAAACATTATGGTAAATGAAAGAACCTAGTTAGAAAAGACCACATATTGTATGATTCCATATAGGAAAGTTCATAATAGGTAAATCTATAGAGATGGAAAGTAGATTAATGGTTGTCTAGGAAAAGGAGAGTGGGGAAGAAATGAGGAATGACTGATAAAAGTTTCTTTTTGAAGTGATACAAATATTCAAAAATTGACTACTGTGATGGTTGCACACGTCTTTGAATATGCTAGAAAACATTGAATGGTACATGTTAAATGGTTGAATTGTATGGTATGTGAATCATATCTCAATAAAGTTGTTACATATATTTTAAAAAAGATTAGAATTTGGAAGGGACTGACCTAGGCTCCAAGAAGAAAAGCAGAAGATCTAAAAGGAGGACATAAAAAAAATACAGGCTACTGGGTGAACCTAACTCATAGTGAAGAGGGCTCCTGATGCCCAAAGAAGCTACTTGTATTAGTAGAAAGAAGTGGGGAATAAAAGGGAAGAAAACTGTCCAAGAACCTACTATAAGCTCAGCACTGTGATAACTGCTTTAAGTGTATTAACTCACGAGGTCATCTTAGCATCTTATGAGATGGGCATTGTTATCCGTAGTTTACAAATGAGGACAGTGAGTCAGAGAAGTCAGGTTGGCTCATCCAGAATTATACAGCCACCAATAAATAGAACTAGAATTCAAGACAAGCTGGGTCACTCCAAACCCTAGTTCTTTTTCCTGTACCTGTGTGCCCCGGAAGCCCCACGAGGACCAGACTCCAGTGACTGCTGTCAAACCTGCTCTTGGTCCCTCCTTATTAAAGGGGTAAATCTCTAGGAAAGAGGGGGAAGCAGCGAGAGGGTGGGATTTCATCAGGTGACTGAGGTGTGGAGGGGAGGAAATCAACAATGAGGCTCAAGTACCACCCGGAGTCCTCAAGTCAGCTTTCATTTCCTGCACCTCTTTTCTGGACTCAGTCTCATAAACAAAGGAGAGTGCTTAAAGATGGGCACAGTGGATACTAATTAGAAAGCAGAGTATCTGTGGGAGTTACATGAAGAACATGTTTAAAGTCAGTTTGACAAAGAGTTAAATGTCACAATTTGGAATTTACTACAGGAGAAACTGAGATTAAGATCAAAAGAACTTCAAGAGCTAGAAGAGCTCATTAGTGTCTAAGAGCCTTGTTTTTCCTACTGTGACATCACCATGCTGCTTACTTTGTACGGCTAAAGTTTATACAACTACTACAAAGAAAGACATGGCAGAATGTAAATATTTGTTAAATCTCTTCTTTATGGGTCTTTTGGCCTGTTTTCTGGTGTAGATTCGGTGTCTATCACATTGCCCAGAAACTAACACAATGCCTGGTGCCTAATATAGTGACTGGATCTTGGTAGAAGCTTAATAAATATTTACAGATTGAATGTGTTGGAAAAAATTTTGTATTCACCTGTTAAAGTCTTTCTCTTGCTGCCTTTGAAATTCCACTTAGCGCTTTTATGTTCAAAATGATTTTGTAAGACCTCAAATTGAAGTCATTCATCTTTTATTTTGCTGATTAAAATTCATTTCTTTAGAAAGTCCCAACAACAAGAACAGAAAGATGCAGAGTTGTGAAATGAGTACAAAAACTGTAATTGGATGGCTGCCTCTGGAAACTGTAGTAGACAGATTGTTTTGGCTTCCTAATGTTCAAACTTTTTAGGAGCTGTTTTTATTATGTTTAAGCATTTCCATCAGCGTGGCAGTGACTTTCAAAAAGTATACCTCCTCCAGCACTTTTCACCAGCCAGTTCTGTCAGCAAATCCAACTTGCAGAGTTTTCTGGCATTTCAGCCAGCTGGGAAGGACAGTTGCCTACCCTAGTGGTTAACATTAATGGCAGTATGCAAGGCCCAGAGGCATACAAAGAATATAAAAGGGGGTGATTTCTATCCTCAGTGTGGCATGACCTGGAATGGGGAGACCTTCATTTTTATATTTATTTTCTAATCTATCCAGTTGAATTTATATTCATCTAAAATTTTAACTGAGAATCATGACAAAGGTCAATTACAAAGCTATTTTCCTATCTAATTCAATTAACATCATGAAGATTTGAAACAGACTGAACTCAACTTCCTGTCCTTTGAGATGGTGAAGAGTTTTCAAATTAAAGGAGGGGTCAGGGGTTTTTCCCAAGGGGACACAGTGTCTTCGGACAGCTCCCTCAGATGGGTTGATCTACTCAGGGGCCCCTTGACTGATGGTAACCCGTCCTTCTTCTGCAAAGAGGGGCTTTGTCAGTACATGGAGGGGTATGCTTTGGGACATTTCCTGCTGCCTAGAATGGCCAAGTAATAAAGTTCTAGCTAGCACCCTTCTCCCAGTTGAAGTTTTTGTTTTGTTGGCAGAAGGATGTGGACTGATTGTACTGGAGAATCTGGGAGAGAGTGGCCTCTGTGCATGAGCCAGGACTTTTATTCCCAGTGCTCAAAAAATCAGATTTGTTTCTTGATCACAAATATTTGAGTTCTGGTTATACTAATTAATGAAATTCTCAAAATCTCTGAATAGGATAGGCTTAGGGGCAAAGTTTTTGAAAGAAAGGAATAGAGGACTTGTCTTGAAGGTATAGACTGCGTAGATTTTAAGGTTTGTTTGCAGATGGTTATTCGAATGTTTATCTAGGATGACTTGGAGAGAGACTGTGGTGAAGGGGCTTAAGCCTCAGTCCCCACCAGCCTACTCTGTGATGTAACCCTCGTTATAACATTGCACAAGCGTCAGTCGACACAAAACCAGTTTCAGAAGAGAGAGGAGAATTCTAATTGTAAGGTTTCCTTTTATGCACTGCTCAAGACCTCCATTCCCTTTCTTCATTTTCATCCCCGTCATCATACTCACATGGGGATTCCTTCGACTTCTGCCATCTAAGCAGCATCCATATCCAGCCACCTCCATTATCATTCGTGACCATTAAAGTTGTGTTCATTTTTTTTTTTGTCAAAGGAAAACCCTATGCCTATGCCCTCTCCTTCATCTCCTCTGACACCTCTTTTTACTTTTTCCTTGACCTAGAGCCCCTGATGCTCCATGTGGTCTATGAATGTGTTTTAGGTTCTTTGTAAACTCCTTAAAATTATATGCAGAGCTTTCTTGATATGCGTTTTTGTTTTAATTAATTTTAGTTTACTTAATTTGTAGACAGGTGATATCTGCACATAGTTAAATAATGAAATAATGCTAGTAAACTCACCTGCTACACTAAGATTTTTTTTCTCACCTAACTTAACTTTTTGAGTTCCTGCAGTTCCATCTGACATTTGATCAATAGTTGAAATACAGAATTTTAATTGAAAATCATTTGAAGGCCTAGTTCAATTATTTTTCAGCAAGCAGTTTTGCTGTTGAGAATTTCAACTCTATTTTGAATTTTGTTCTGTGTTACCTATCTTTCCTTTCTGGACATTTTAGTATTTTTATTTTTAGAGTACTTGAATTTCACAGTGTTTAGTGTGGATTTTTTCATTCACTTTTTTTCTGGACCTGCACTGAACCTGCTTACCTTGAAAATCCATGTCCTTCCATTCTAGAAGTTTCTTTCTTTTTTGTATTATCTATTTGATAATTTCTTCCTCTTGATTTCTCTCTGCTTCCTGTCTCAAATTCCTATTAGTTAGATGTTGGGTTTGTCTGTACTTTTAATGTTTTACACTTTAAAATTTTCATTATCCTTATTTTTCTTTGTGAAAGATTATATTTACCTTATATTCCAATCCTTCTATTTAATTTAAAATGTTGTCTACTACATTTTTTAAATTTCTGGATTTTTATTTTGTAATCATTTATTTAAGAAAAATCTCTGACACACAAAGAGGTATAGAGAAAAACAATGAATATGACATGCCACCTGATTTTTAAAAATCACTACAAATAGAGTCGTAGCCCCTTGTGAATAATTTCCCAATTACAGTGCCTCCTTTTCCTTTCCAGAGGTATCTATATTGGTGTTTATCACTGCTATGTATATTTTTATGGTTTTACTACAATTTTCCCTTACATATTGTTTTATATTCTTAAATGTTTTATATAAATGGCATCATACTGTAAGAATTGCCACATAACTTTCTTTTTTTTACTCAAAATTATGTTTGTGAGGTTAATTCATGGTGATATATGGAACTCATTTATTCATTTTCATAGTTCCCATTGTATGACTGTACTACATTTTACTAATCCACATCCCTCTTAATGGATATTTTGGGTTTTTCCAGTTTTTCTTTTCTGGTATTTCAAACAATTCTACCATGAACATTCTTGCACAAGGCTCCTTGTGTACATGTTTATGAGTTTTTCTGGGATTCATACCTAAGAGTAGAATTGCTAGTCATAAGATATGCTTAGCTGCAACTTGGCAAGATACTGCTTTCAAAGACAGTTTACATATTTATTCTCCCTCTTCCAGAGCTTCTGTCACTTCACGTCCTTGTCAGCACTTAATATTGTCAGAATTTAAAATTTTCCCCAATTTAATGATTGTGACATTATATTACAGATTGGTTTTAATTCTCATTTCTCTCACTACTAATGATATTAGCCATTTATATATTCCTCTTTTTATAATCTGCTAATTTATCATCTTTGCTTTCTCTTCTGCTGGGTTGAATATATTTTTCATACTATTTGGTATGATTATTCCTTTTATATAGCACCCTGGTTTTTCTTTATGGATGCAATGTCTTCTGTTATCACTCTATACTTTTGAAGTGCTCTTCTAGTTGGAATACTGACTTTGTTTTTTCCAGGTCTTTATATTTTTCTTTCACATTTGTGCATTTCAAATACTTGGTAATCTGTGATTTTTTCACATTTAAGAGTAAGGCCTACCACACTGATTTGTAGCTCTGTACACTTGAGAGATGTTAGCTGACTGCAAGGTTCTTCATTGTCCAGTTTTCCCTTCTACAGGGGACTTTTATTTAGGGCCATTCAGGTTTTCCAGAGAAGGGTCACCCAGTATGTGCCTTAGATATTCTGGGATATACTGGGAACAGGGTGATTATCCTGGTATATACTCAGAGCAGGGTAGAGAGAACAGTTCCTCCACTCAGTGTAGAGTTATGCTTAGTTCTTGAGGGTACAGTCTCCAGAGTACAGGACTTGCAAACCTATCACTATTATTTGTGGGCCATGGGAAAGTGAATTAACTCTATGTGTCTCAGTCTCCTCACCTGTAAAATGGGAAGGACTACCTGGAAAGTTGTTATGAGATTAACAGATATTCAGGAAAAGTTGTAAAACGTAAGCATTGAGGACCATCAGGGGAAAAATCTCAGGTTTTCAGAAAAATCCCCCAAGAGCTAAAGACCAAATCCTCACACTTTATAGAAGGCACTTGTCTCAGTCCCTCTGCAGGACCCCAATCATGAGAATGTAACTATGGTACACACACACACACACACACACACACACACTCCTGGCAACTTGGAAAGTGAGTGCTCAAACATACCCCAGAAAATTCCATAGTTTGTGTCTATACTTAAAATCACCCCTGTACCAAGCTCTCATGAGCACAAATTTCTCTCCTCTGGGTTGGCAAGGAGTCATGGATCAGATTGCCTCAATATCAGATTAAGCTCCCAGAGCATTATCTCCAAAGTCTCTTGAGTCCTGAGCATGGCTCTCCTAGAAATAATGACCAGTGGGGGCTGCTCACCTATAGTAAATGGACCAAAAATTTCTTTCCAGAAAAAGTCTATTTACTGAAATTAACTCCTCCACTTTCCTATCCTTAAACTTTGAGCTGTTGGAAATTAGATCAAAATGGATTAACTCTTTCTTCACAGTAAGCTTAGATTACAAAGAGCCCAGAGGTGGAAGAATTATTGCTGTTTTAAACAAAAAACCTTAATTTAGCAAGAGACATTGAATAGATGCTGAAATTTAGGCAGCTCCATTTTAACTTGTACTGGTTTGCTGGTGAAAGGATTTTATTATCTGAAAAGAAAAAGCTAGCTTGGAGTGCCTCAAGTGTATAATCTTCAAACCTATGGCTTTGAAAATGTGCCTTCCAAACAAGCAATTAAGATACGTATGGCAAAAAAAATATGAGATGTGATTAATTTGCATTTGGAGATTTTGATGGTTTGTTTATTTATTTATTTTTTTGCTAGAAGACAGGGTGACACCATTAGGTTCGTGTCTAAACTGAATAACTAAAAATGCATCAAACTGTTTTAACGCGATTCTTCTTTTTCTTATTTTTCCACCCAGCTGAACATTAAGCTCAAAGACAGAAATTTAACTTAGGGTAAGAAGCCACACCCCAAGTAACTGGAAAGAGGCTTGTGCCAGAGGTTGGATTAATTTTTAAAAAAAGGTTAAAGTCTTGTATAATATCAAAACCCCAGGTTCTAGAAAGATGGGGGGTGGAAAATTTTTTTTTTTCCAAAACATATTCTAGATTGGTGGATTTCTGGAGTGAGTGGGTGGGTGGATAGAAGCATGTATTTAAATTTCAAAAGCTAATAGTAAAAAAATACAGCAAAAGAGAAGTGGAATATTAGTGTTTACTAATATCAACTGAAGAATGTATTTGTGTGTATGTGTGTGTGTGTGTTTTATTCTGAGTGACAATTACAGTTACTATGATATAAAAAATTGAGATTTATGGGCATAACATATTTAATTCAATGTCAGATTTTGGATTTCTGCACTGAAACTAGTTAATGGAAATGTTTTGCAAAACAGGATTTCAAAGAAAATATATTACAATTAAAATGTTAGAGTTGAAATAAACTAGTATCTTTTATGATATGGTCCTAGAAGTATTCAATCTGGAAATTGTATGAATCTATAGAAAAGTTTCCACTTGTACATTCTGGGTATGGTGTACAAGAATGACATCTGATGTACTTTCCAGTTTTTAAAAAATTAACTTCTATTTTCATATATTGAATCATAATTCAGAAGCATTCCATTTTGAAAAGTTCTGATTATATTTTCAGACAATTTAATTGTCTTTATTTTTTATTTTATTTATTTATATTTTATAACATCTTTATTGGAGTATAATTGCTTTACAATGGTGTGTTAGTTTCTGCTGTATAACAAAGTGAATTAGCTATACGTATACATATACATATATCCCCATATCTCCTCCCTCTTGCGTCTCCCTCCCACCCTCTCTATCCCACCCCTTTAGGTGGTCACAAAGAACGGAGCTAATCTCCCTGTGCTATGCGGCTGCTTCCCACTAGTTATCTGTTTTATATTTGGTAGTGTATATAAGTCAATGCCACTCTCTCACTTCGTCCCAGCTTACCCTTCCCCCTCCCCGTGTCCTCAAGTCCATTCTCTACGCCTGTGTCTGTATTTCTGTCCTGCCCCTAGGTTCTTCAGAACCTTCTTTTTTTTTCTTTTAGATTCCATATATATGTGTTAGCATACAGTATTTGTTTTTCTCTTTCTGACTTACTTCACTCTGTATGACAGTCTCTAGGTCCATCCACCTCACAATAAATAACTCAATTTTGTTTCTTTTTATGGCTGACTAATATTCCATTGTATATATATATGCCACATCTTCTTTATCCATTCATCTGTTGATGGACACTTAGGTTGCTTCCATGTCCTGGCTATTGTAAATAGAGCTGGAATGAACATTGTGGTACAAGACACTTTTTGAATTATGGTTTTCTCAGGGTATATGCCCAGTAGTAGGACTGCTGGGTCATATGGTAGTTCTATTTTTAGTTTTTTAAGGAACCTCCATACTGTTCTCCATAGTGGCTGTATCAATTTACATTCCCACCAACAATGCAAGAGGGTTCCCTTTTCTCCACACCCTCTCCAGAATTTATTGTTTGTAGAGTTTTTGATGATGGCCATTCTGACTGGTGGGAGGTGATACCTCATTGTAGTTTTGATCTGCATTTCTCTAATGATTAGTGAGGTTGAGCATCCCTTCATGTGTTTCTTGGCAATCTGTATATCTTCTTTGGAGAAATGTCTATTTAGGTCTTATGCCTGTTTTTGGATTGGGTTTTTCGTTTTTTTGATATTGAGCTGCATGAGCTGCTTCTAGATTTTGGAGATTAATCCTTTGTCAGTTGCTTCATTTACAAATATTTTCTCTCATTCTGAGCATTGTCTTTTCATCTTGTTTATGTTTTCCTTTGCTGTGCAAAAGCTTTTAAGTTTCATTAGGTCCCATTTGTTTATTTTTGTTTTTATTTCCATTTCTCTAGGAGGTGGGTCAAAAAGGATATTGTTGTGATTTATGTCATAGAGTATTCTGCCTGTGTTTTCCTGTAAGAGTTTTATAGTGTCTGGCCTTACATTTAGGTCTTTAATCCACTTTGACTTAATTTTTGTGTATGGTTTTAAGGAGTGTTCTAATTTCATTCTTTTACACATAGTTGTCCAGTTTTCCCAGCACCACTTATTGAAGAGGCTGTCTTTTCTTCATTGTATATTGTTGCCTCCTTTATCAAAGATAAGGTGACCATATGAGCATGGGTTTATCTCTGGGCTTTCTATACTGTTTCATTGATCTATATTTCTGCTTTTGTGCCAGTACCATACTGTCTTGATTACTGTAAGTTTTTAGTATAGTCTGAAGTCCGGGAGCCTGATTCCTCCAACTCCGTTTTTCTTTCTCAAGGTTGCTTTGGCTATTCGGAGTCTTTTGTGTTTTCATACAAATTGTGAAACTTTTTTGTTCTAGTTCTATGAAAAATGCCATTGGTAGCTTAATAGGGATTGCACTGAATCTGTAGATTGTTTTGGGTAGTATAGTCATTTTGACAATGTTGATTCTTCCAATCCAAGAACATGGTATATCTCTCCATCTGTTTGTATCATCTTTAATTTCTTTCATCAGTGTCTTATAGTTTTTGGCATGCAGGTCTTTTATCGCCTTAGGTAGGTTTATTCCAAGGTATTTTATTATTTTTCTTGCAATGGTATATGGGAGGGTTTCCTTAATATCTTTTTCAGATTTTTCATCATTAGTGTATAGGAATGCAAGAGATTTCTGTGCATTAATTTTGTATCCTGCTACTTTACCAAATTCATTGATTAGCTCTGGTAGTTTTCTGGTAGCATCTTTAGGATTCTCTATGTATAGTATCACGTCATCTGCAAACAGTGACAGCTTTACTTCTTCATGTCCAATTTGGAATCCTCTTATTTCCTTTTCTTCTCTGACTGCTGTGACTAAAACTTCCAAAAGTATGTTGAATCATAGTGGTGAGGGTGGACCAACCTTGCCTTGTTCGTGATCTTAGAGGAAATGGTTTCAATTTTTAACCATCGAGAATGATGTTGGCTGTGGGTTTGTCATATATGGCCCTTATTATGTTGAGATAGGTTCCCTCTATGCCTACTTTCTGGAGGGTTTTTATCATAAATCGGTGTTGAATTTTGTCAAAAGCTTTTTCTGCATGTATTGAGATAATTATATGGGTTTTCTCCTTCAATTTGTTAATATGGTGATTGATTTGCATATATTGAAGAATCCTTGCACTCCTGGGGTAAACCCCACTTGATCATGTTGTATGATCCTTTGAATGTGCTGTTGGATTCTGTTTGCTATTTTGTTGAGGATATTTGCACCTATATTCAACAGTGATATTGGCCTGTAGTTTTCTTTCTTTGTGACATCTTTGTCTCATTTTGGTGTCAGGGTGATGGTGGCCTCATAGAATGCATTGAGGAGTGTTCTTCCCTCTGCTATATTTTGGAAGAGTTTGAGAAGGATAGGTGTTAGCTCTTCTCTAACTGTTTAATAGAAATCACCTGTGAAGCCATTTGGTCTTAGGCTTTTGTTTGTTCGAAGATTTTTAATCACAGTCTGAATTTCAGTGCTTGTGATTGGTCTGTTTATATTTTTTGTTTCTTCCTGGTTCAGTCTCAGAAGGTTGTGCTTTTCTAAGAATTTGTCCGTTTCTTCCAGGGTGTCCATTTTATTGGCATAGAGTTGCTTGTAGTATTCTCTCATTGTCCTATGTATTTCTGCAGTGTCAGTTTTTACTTCTTTTTTATTTCTAATTGTATTGATTTGCATCTTCTCCCTTTTTTTCTTGATGAGTCTGGCTAATGGTTTATCAATTTTGTTTATCTTCTCAAAGAACCAGCTTTTACTTTTATTGATCTTTGCATTGTTCCCTTCATTTCTTTTTCACTTATTTCTGATCTGATCTTTATGATTTCTTTCCTTCTGCTACCTTTGGGTTTTTTGTTTTGTTGTTGTTGTTCTTCTTCTTTCTCAAATTGCTTTAGGTGTAAGGTTAGGTTGATTATTTCAGATGTTTCTTGAAGTAGGATTGTATTGTGCTAAACTTCCCTCTAAGAACTGCTTTTCCTGCATCCCATAGGTTTTGGGTCATTGTGTTTTCATTGTCATTTGTTTCTAGGTATTGTTTGATTTGCTCTTGATTTCTTCACTGATCTCTTGGTTATTTAGTAGTGTATTTTTTAACCTCCATTTGTCTGTATTTTTTACAGAGCTTTTCCTGTAATTGATATCTAGTCTTATAATATTGTGGTCAGAAAAGATACTTGATATGATTTCAATTTTCTTAAATTTACCAAGGCTTAATTTGTGACCCAAGAGATGATTTATCCTGGAGAATGTTCCATTAGCCCTTGAGAAGAAAGTGTATTCTGTTGTTTTTGGATGGAATGTCAATAAATATCAATTAAGTCCATCTTGTTTAACATATCATTTATAGCTTGTGTTTCCTTATTTATTTTTATTTTGGATGATCTGTCCATTGGTTAAAGTGGGGTGTTAAATTCTCCTAGTATGATTGTGTTACTGTCGATTTCCCCTTTTATGGCTGTTAGCATTTGCCTTATGTATTGAGGTGCTCCTATGTTGGGTGCATAAATATTTACAATTGTTATGTCTTCTTCTTGTGTTGATCCCTTGATCATTATGTAGTGTCCTTCTTTGTCTTTTGTAATAGTCTTTATTTTAAAGTCTATTTTATCTGATATGAGAATTGCTACTCCAGCTTTCTTTTTATTTCCTTTCGCATGGAATATCTTTTTCTATCCTGTCACTTTAAATCCGTATGTGTCCCTAGGTCTGAAGTATGTCTCTTGTAGACAGCATATATACAGGTCTTGTTTTTGTATCCATTCAGCCACTCTATGTCTTTTGGTTGGAGCATTTAATCCATTTACATTTAAGATAGTTATTGATATGTGTGTTCCTATTACCATTTTCTTAATTGTTTTGCATTTGTTATTGTAGGTCTTTTCCTTCTCTTGTGCTTCCTGACTAGAGAAGCTCCTTTAGCACTTGTTGTAAAGCTGGTTTGGTGTTGTTGAATTCTCTTAGCTTTTGCTTGTCTGTAAAGATTTTAATTTCTCTGTCATATCTGAATGAGATCCTTGCTGGGTAGAGTAATCTTGTTTGTCGTTGTTTCCCTTTCATCACTTTAAATATGTCCTGCCACTCCCTTCTGGCTTGCAGAGTTTCTGCTGAAAGATCAGCTGTTAACGTAATGGGGATTCCCTTGTATGTTATTTGTTGCTTTTCCTTAGCTGCTTTTATTTTTTCTTTGTATTTAATTTTTGATAGTTTGATTAATATGTGTCTTTGCATGTTTATCCTTGGATTTATCCTGTATGGGACTTTCTGTGCTTCCTGGGCTTGATTGACTATTTCCTTTCCCATATTAGGGAAGTTTTTAAGTATAATCTCTGCAAATATTTTCTCACTCCCTTTCTTTTTCTCTTCTTATTCTGGGACCCCTATAATTTGAATGTTGGTGCATTAATGTTGTCTGAGAGGTCTCTGAGACTCTCCTCAACTCTTTTTGTTCTTTTTTCTTTATTCTGCTCTGTTGTAGTTATTTCTACTATTTTATCTTCCTGGTTGCTTATCCGTTCTTCTTCCTCAGTGATTCTGCTATTGATTCCTTCTAGAGAATTTTGAATTTCATTTATTGTGTTTTTCATCATTGTTTGTTTGCTCTTTAGTTCTTCTAGGTCCTCATTGTTTCTTGTATTATCTCCATTCTATTTCCAAGATTTTGGATCATCTTTAATATCATTACTCTGAATTCATTTTCAAGTAGGCTTCCTATTTCCTCTTCATTTGGTGTGGTGGATTTCTACCTTGCTCCTTCATCTGCTGTGTGTTGCTCTGTCTTCTCATTTTGCTTCACTTACTGTGTTTGGGGTCCCTTTTTCACAAGCTGCAGGTTTGTGCTTCTTGTTTTTGGTGTTTGCCCCCCAGTGGGTAAATTTGGTTCCACGGGTTGTGTAGGCTTTCTGGTGGAGGGGTCTGGTGCCTGTGTTTTGGTGGATGAGGCTGGATCTTGTCTTTCTTGTGGGCAGGACCGTGTCTGGTGTTGTGTTTTGGGGTGTCTGTGGCCTTATTGTGTAGGCAGCCTCTCTGCTAATGGGTGGGGTTGTGTTCCTGTCTTACTAGCTGTTTGGCATAGGGTGTCCAGCACTGTAGCTTGCTGGTCATTGAGTGGAGCTGGGTGTTAGTGTTGAGATGGAGATCTCTGGGAGAGGTTTCACTGTTTGATATTACATGGGGCCCAGAGGTCTCTGGTTGTCAAATGTCCTGAATTCAGGTCTCCCACCTTAGAGGCACTGGCCTGACACCCAGCTGGAGTGCCAAGCCCCTGTCAGCCACACAGCTCAGAAGAAAAGGGAGAAAAAAAGAAAGAAAGAAAAAAGTAAAATAAAATAAAGTTTTTACAATAAAAATTTATTAAAATTAAAAGATTTAAAAGTAATACAAAAAGAAAAAGAAAGAAAGAAGAGAGCCACCAAACCAAAAAGCAAATCCACCAATGAAAACAAGTGGTAAAAACTATCCAAAAAAAAAAAAAAGACAGACAGATCCCTAGGACAAATGGTAAAAGCAAAGCTATACAGACAAAATCACACAAAGAAGCATATACATACACACTCAGAAAAAAAAATCTATATATTAAAAAAAAGGAAGAGAGCAAAGAAATCAATAAAGAAATCTACCAATGATAATAAACTCTGAATACTAAACTAAGATAAACATAAGACCAGAAATAAATTAGATGCAGAAAGCCAACCCAATTCTACAGTTGCTCCCAAAGTTCACTGCCTCAGTTTTGGGATGATTCATGGTGTATTCAGTTATTCCAGAGATGCTGGGTACATCAAGTTGATTGTGGAGATTTAATCCGCTGCTTCTGAGGCTGCTGGGAGAGATTTCCCTTTCTCTTCTTTGTTCTCACAGCTCCCGGGGTTCAGCTTTGGATTTGGCCCCTCCTCTGCGTGTAGGTTGCCTGAGGGCGTCTGTTCTTCGCTCAGACAGGATGGGGTTAAAGGAGCTGCTGATTCGGGGGCTCTGGTTCACTCAGGCCGGGGGCAGGGAGGGGCACGGAGTGCGGGGCGTGCCTGCAGCGGCGGAGGCTGGCGTGACGTTGCACCAGCCTGAGGCGCGCCGTACGTTCTCCCGGGGAAGCCGTCCCTGGATCACGGGACCCTGGCAGTGGCGGGCTGCACAGGTTCCGGGAGGGGCGGTGTGGAGAGTGACCTGTGCTCACACGCAGGCTTCTTGGTGGCGGCAGCAGCAGCCCCAGTGTCCCACGCCTGTCTCTGTGTCCGCGCTTTCAGCCGTGGCTCGCGCCCGTCTCTGGAGCTCCTTTAAGCAGCGCTCTGAATCCTCTCTCCTCGTGCACCAGGAAACAAAGAGGGAAGAAAAAGTCTCTTGCCTCTTCGGCAGATCCAGACTTTCCCGGACTCCCTCCCCGCCAGCCGTGTATGCACTAACCCCCTGCAGGCTGTGTTCACGCCGCCAGCCCCAGTCCTCTCCCTGCGCTCTGACCGAAACCCGAAACCCGAGCCTCAGCTCCCAGCCCCGCCCAACCCGGCAGGCGAGCAGACAAGCCTCTTGGGCTGGTGAGTGCTGGTCGGCACCGATCATCTGTGCGGGAATCTCTCCGCTTTGCCCTACGCTCCCCTGTTGCTGTGCTCTCCTCCGCGGCTCCGAAGCTTCCCCCTTCTGCCATCCGCAGTCTCCGCCTGCAAAGGGGCTCCTAGTGTGTGGAAACCTTTCCTCCTTCATGGCTCCCTCCCACTGGTGCAGGCCCCGTCCCTATTCTTTTCTCTCTGTTTTTTTCATTTGACCTACCCAGGTACATGGGGGAGTTTCTTGCTTTTTGGGGAGTCTGAGGTCTTCTGCCAGCATTCAGTAGGTGTTCTGCAGGTGTTGTTCCACATGTAGATGTATTTCTGATGTATTCTTTGTGAGAAAGGTGATCTCCACGTCTTCCTCCTCCACCATCTTGAAGGTCTCCCTTAATTGTCTTTAGAAAGTTTGATTTTGAAAGCACTGCTTAACCATCAGTGTCTACAAACTTGGGATTCTACCCTAGGATTATCTTTAATTAAAATAAAGTTATCAATACCATGTGTGAACTTTTATTTATATATTAGTGTAAATTTTAATAATATATGATGCCTATCTCCCAGTACTCTATGGTAAACTTTGTCATAGCACTAATGCCTCTATATGACAGGTATCTGCTTACTTACCTGCTCCTGTGGGGCTATAGGCTCTTTGAGGTCGGCACTGAATGTATTTTCTAAGTCAGGATGTTTGTATCATGCCTGACATGAAACAGAGATTCAATAAACATTTGTTTGATAGAATGAAATCCAGAATGGACTCCCCCATTTTATGATAAAGAACTTGAAGCCAGCAGGTTAGAACACAATCAGGGCTAGAATTTCTGGATTTCTGTTCTTGATCTCTTGCCATAACTGTTTCATGTTGTTTTATATTTCAACAGTATTACAGTGTAAGGGAAAAATCCTATCTTGGATAACAACAAAAAGCTTATTCCCCCTCCCTCTCCCCCTCAGATGTTGATAACTATTACAGAAAGCAAAGGACTTTGTCAGAACCTTTGCAGGCATACAGATGGGGTATTTCCAGCATGCCTCTGCTCACCTTTCCTCCATGACTACTATTTTCTCCCCCATAGCAGTAAAAAGGATTTATTGCTTGTCTCATAAAGATCTGAGGGAAGGTTAGAGGTTGCAGAGAGACTGAGAAAAATGCCCGTTACTGAGACCTGCTTGATGACCAGTTAGTGGCTGTGTTCAAAGACGAATTTGTGTTATTGAAAATAGAACTGAACAAACCAAAGCCTTGTTTCAAAGCTTTGTGATCAGGGGTAAGAAAACTTGTATTCATTAGGGATGAACAGATTGAATTATAGACACCTTGAAATCTAAAAGAAGCTGTGGCACAGTAGGACTCACACAGGGTCGGGGGTTGTCACTTCCCACGAAAGCGAGACAACACGCTTGCCCTCCTAAGGATGAGGAACTGACAAGCCTCAGTGTCCTTCCATTCTGGGATCTCATTCTGAGTCAGCATTTGGATAATGCAAACATTCAGGAAAGGGATTAAAAACTTTTTATAATTCCTCATATTTTTAAGTCCAATAAGAACTCTAGGCAGTCCTCAGTAACATCCTTTGTTAATGTAGAAATGAAAGGGCTTTCCTGGTAAGTGGACCAGAGCCAAGGTTAGATGAGAAGTTCCACTTGACTCAAGAGTTGTTCTGAAAAGGTTTTATGAGCTGTGTGGGTCAAAGAAATGTATTTTCTCCCATACATAACTGACCAAAGCACTTTATTCTCCCTCATGTTAGTGGAAAGAAAGGAAGATGGAGAAAACACAAAGAAAACGCTGTATTGATCTCAGAACCACTCATGCACATTACTTCCTCAGATGACAGTTTAAAAGATGCTTCATGTCTTGTTGCATAGTATAGAGCTTTTTTATTAAAAAAAAAGAGAAAAATTTCCCTTAATTGTGCTTTATGGGTGAGGTTACTTTTTTTCTTCTAACATTTTATATGGCTTTAAAAATTTTTTTTGGTGCTGCTGGGGTAAACAGTCCTCCTCTCTCCATTCATAAGCCCGTTTCTTTCCGAGCTTTCTGAAACTGGAAAAAGAAGTAGAAGATGCTTCTCTACACTGGAGAGGTGGTGCAAGGTGTGGAGGACACTAGACTACGGAGTGAAGCAAACCTGGGTTGAAGAACTGTTGCTGACTCATATGGGTCTGGGAAAGATACTCAGTCTTGATGAGCTGCAGTGCTCAGCATCTGTGTCTCCTCTTTCTGGTAACTGTACCCCGTATAAATTTCACTGGGTAACCACTCAGGGGAAACTATTCTTATGCCTTGATTTGGGTGAAATTGACTTTACCTGTGCTCTAGAAGTGGGCCTTGAGTAGCCAAGGCAAATGGATCTATTCCATCCCTTAAATCTAACCAGAACTAATATAATATAATGGAGATGTTTGCTGTTGTTCTTGGGAAAAGATATTTCTTTTCTTTTGCAGCAACTACAAGAAAAGTCTCTCTCTTTCTTTGTGTATTAGATTGCTAGGGATGCCATAACACAATACCACAGCCCAGGTGACTTAAGCAACAGGAATTTATTTTCTCACAGTTATGGAGGCTAGAAGTTCCAGATCATGTGTCATCAGGTTTGGTTTCTCCTGAGGCCTCTTACCTTGGCTTGCAGATGGCCGCCTTCTTGCTATGTCCCCACATGGTCTTTCCTCTTTTCACACTAACCCCTGGTATCTCTTGTGTGTCCAATTTTCCTCTTCTTTTAAGGACAACAGTCAGTTTGGATAAGGGCTCACCATAAACAGCTTTATTTTAATCTAATTACCTCTTTAAAGGACCTATCTCACACTCTGAGGTGCTGGGAGTTAGGGGTTTTGAAATATGAATTTTGGAGGGACACCGTTCACCCCATAACACTTTGATTAGTGCCTATGAAGATGTGAAGTCTGGAATTAATTCATCCATTTCATTACTGTGAGGATGAAACTCACCCCACAGCTGATACAGTAGAATGATGGGAGGAAATCAGATCTTTGAATTACAATAACTGCTGGATTAAACCTTAGTAGAAGCCCAGGACTTCTGGGCTTTTGAGTTTGGGAGACTAATCTTTCTGAAAGTAGAAACTTTTTGGTGACTTGTTCTTTAATTTTTGGAACTTAAAGATCATCATTTTAAAAGAGCAAATTATCATTTGGCTTGAAAGTTCAACATTTAAGATAGAACTCTTCATTCATGTTAAGCTTCACTTATAGTTGGAGCTGGAGTTTAGCTACACATTTGAGAAATGTCAGGGAAAGTTCTTCTGCTCCAAATGTCACCGCCATGTATTTGCTTCAAGCCTGAAATTTCATCATTAGACTCATTCCTTTGAGCTAAAGTATAATCCCTCTTTTGTATCTTTCATTAGGATGTTCTTGGTATCAGATGATTAGGTCAAGAAAGCAAATTTTGTGGGTTTTCCAGATCTCATAATACAGGTTTTAGGAAAATCTTGAAAAAATATTTTTAAACTTAAAAAATTTATTCTTGGTTATGCACATATTCCGAGTGTGTTTGTAGATACAGTGAATGACAAATTAGAAGGTTAGAGAGAGATTGAGACAAATGTCAGCTAGAAACAACATTATTAGGTTATATTTCTAATCTCATATACAATGTGGCATATGTAAATCGTACATAAAATATTAACCCAATGCATTCAACCAAGTATAAATTGAGGCATGGTGGGTGCAGGTGGGCTCAGCTGGATACTATTGTAACATTGGGGTTAGACAAGGGCAAACTGACTGCTGAGCATCCCCGAACCTGGAAGGACAGGAAAGGACTCATGCTCAGGGAGTCAAGTAGCACAAGCTCAGCCCTAGAACAGCTCCTTAGTCATCATAGAACCAGCCTAGTAGCTTTCCCTTCAGCTCAGTACCCTGTGGACTCCCGTCTGGGTCCTGGGGAATGAGAAAACTGAGAGTAAATACCCAGAGAAGTATTTCTAGTAACTACTCCATACAAGATATTGGCAAACAGGGCAGTGCTATTTCTGTCCTCTCCTGTTTCCACACAAACACCATGCAGCTTGGTACTGTGGGGCTGCCACGCATTAGTGGTGGTGCCTGGTGGAAATATGGGAAATGCCTGCAAGAAGTAATGGTGCCCAGTGGATGTGGAGGATCCACACACAGATGAAGATATGGGCAGAAGGAAAAACAGTCTGTGGATGGGATGGTCTGGGAGTCCATGTAAGAAATTTCCTTGAGCCTTTTAGTAATGCTTGAGGGTTCTTCATAGAAAGCTGTGGACCTGCAAATGGGAGGAATGGTCAGCATAATATGGCTAAATAATGGAATTTATGTGACCTCTTTTTCAATGGGAAGCTAGGAGGATTCTTTGAAAATAAGTGTATGAACACATGTATTTATGGCTAACCTTATAGACTTATTCATCATTAATTCAGTACTTACTAAGTGCCAGAAAATTGTGCTAGGAAAAAAACTTAGTATTTTCCTAGTGGAAGGTGTTGAAAGTAAATCTCTATCAGATCTTCTTGGCTGGTGAAAACAGGATATAGGCATATTTTTCCTTGGGGAATTTGTGGAGTTAGCTTTTTAGGCAGTAACTTTTGGAAGAGTGTACAGAGTAATGTCTAAGATTACAGACTCTGGAGTCAGATTACCTACTTTGAAGCAAGCTCTGCCTTTTATTTGCTGTGTGGCCACAGGTAAGTCACTCAATGTCTCTGAGCCCCAATGTCCTCACCTTTAAAATGGGGATAATGATACCATCAAACTCATAGTTATTGAGATCATTGTAAGAAGTTAAATTAGATCATCTGTAGCAAACGTGTATGTTTATTGCCTAAATTTCTTGAGGCTCCTAATTTCATGCTTGCAGGTCACCTTCCAGTGGTCTCTGCCTCTCTTTGCCTGAAGCTTTCTCTGAAGCTGTGGAAGCATGCAGCTCTGAGGTGCTAGAGAATTCATGCCCAAGGAGCATCTCACAAATAATGACTGAAGGGAATTGGTGTGTAAATATCTCAGCTCCCTCGCCCTTCAGGCAGGATAACTGCGAGGCATGTGTTTTATAATGCTTTTTCTGCAGGATTAAACTTCCATCTCTGCTATGGTAACTGGCTTGATAATGCACACTTTATTGTCTGCTTTCCTTTCCCTTCTCATTGCTCTCCCCCCTTTCCGGTTTTTTCTACACCTTGCAAATGAACCACATACATCTGAGTCTTTGTTTTAGAGTCTGCTTCTGGGAAACCCAAATTAATAATAACTCATGTAAAGGGTTTAGTATATGGCAAACTCTCAAAAATAAAACAAAGCCAGCAAAAATTATTACTATTAGATAACCTCTTACTTCTATTTCATCTCAAAAGTTCCTAGTTGTTGAAATCATGAAGCAATTCACTCTTCTTTTAAGCTCTTTATTTTTCTTTTTAATCTCTTAATCTCATGGTCTACCTAAAAAGAAAATTAAACTTGAGATAAAATGATAGCAACTGAGAAAGTTTACTCCTCAAGCCACAGTTTTTGTAACCTAATCTTCTCCCCACGGATCTCGATATTTTGGTGAATAACCAATGAACTCCATCTTATTTATATTTCTGTATAAATTTAGCTGTTTACAGGATGTTTGCCTGATTAATGAACAGAGAAGGATGAACAACGGAAATACACCAATAATATGATAATGATACCCAAAGTACATTTGTGTTATGACATAAATATTAAAGGTCAGGCTGTTCTAGGAATTCTAAATTTGTCTTAGAGGACATTTTAGTGTTTCACTAATAGAAAGGTGAACTTCAAACAAAATGACCTTAGGCCTTTGTTGTGACTAATAGCGTTGATATGAATTCATATGCACGAAGCTTTTTCTTTGTCATTGACTAGTGATTTCCAAATGGATAAGCACTATCATTTGGGTAGATTTTATTTGTATTTCCTCCTTGAAAGAAATATAAAGAAAGAAGTATCATGCATGAGTATTTGAAATATATGGTATGTGACTTATGTCAATTTTATTTAACAGACTGGATAAGATCATGGACTCCTGGCATGCCTGGGATCAAATTCTGGTTCCATGGCTAACAAAATATTTGATCTTGGTCAAGTTGTCCAACCTCTCTAGTAAGACTCATTTTCTATATCTATAAAGTGAGAGTAAAATAATGCCAATCTCATGAGGCTATTGTGAAGGTCAAATGGGATGATGTATGTAAAGCAAGTGGCACAGCACTTAGCACATAGTAAGTGCTCAATGTGTTAGCTATTGCTACTGTTTTTAAAGCAACTCATTTTCTTCTACCATTTCACCTTTGAGATGGAGAAAAATGTAATATTGTGAAAAGTTTACAAACCTTCTAAACTTTTGTGTATGTGGGCTATGGTCTGAATATTTATGCCCCCCCACTAGTAAAAAAAAGAAAAAAACCCTCATATATTGAAAACCTAATGCCCGAGATGGAGGTGGGGCCTTTGGGAGGTGATTAGGTCATGAGGTTAGAGTGCTCATGAATGGGATCAGTGTTCTTATAAAAGAGACCCCAGAGAGCTGGCTTGTCCCTTCCACCATGTAAGGATACAGCAAGAAGTCTTCAGCCCAGAAGACGGCCCTTACCTGACCATGCTGACACCCTGATCTCAGAATTTTAGCTTCCAGAACTGTGAACAATTAATTTTTGTCATTTATAAGCTACCCAATCTGTGATATTTTGTTATAGCACCCTGAATGGACCAAGGCGGTATGAAATCATTTGTTAGTGTCTGTCTTCAAATTTAAGTCGTCATATTTTTGTGGAAATGTTGATTCAAGAGCTACAACACTATATTTTCTCATAGAAGAGTTTTTTTTTTTTTGTAATTAGAAGCCACATTTAGAATCTAGCTCCTCCAATTAGAGGCTTCTATTATACCTTTTCTAGTGTTGCAGTGTCTTATACACTCACATTCATTTCATAAGAAACTTAAAGATGTCGTAGCCATTAGCCTTGTTCAAAGTCAAAAAGGCAAATGAATATCTCTAGCAAGAATATAGGTATAATTTGGCAGTCTACATTATTTTTCTGTTGAAATATTTTACTCAAGATTTCTCCCCAAATCCACGCTTCTTACACAATTAACATGGGGATTTTGATCTTTCTTTCTTCCTTTTTTCCTCCTTTTCTCCCTCCCTCCTGCTCTCCCTGCTTCCCTGTCTCCCTTTCTCTTGATATTCAATCTCTGTCTTCCTACATTTTCCCAATTGTCTCACTCATACTAGAGAACCAAAAAGACTTCAGAGAAACATTATCCAAGAACGTGTATTGGGAAATATATATTCAATGTCGTTCATGGGTCACGGAAACTGTGTTATTTTAGGAGTGCTCTAGCTAAACAGGAGATCACTTGGTAAGGGACATCAAAGACTCACAAAGTTATTTAGACTGTTAAATAGAAGAGAGTAATTATGTAAAAATTTACATCTCTCACATTGAGGAAGGGAACTCTAATTATAGAAGGTGATTTAAAGGCAGACAAACTTAATATCTTCTTTATCCTCTACAGAAAGATCAATGATGAATTATTGTTTGGGGACTGATTTGGTTTTGTAAGAATGACAAATTAGAAAAAGGAATGAATTTCTTACAGAATATCTGGAAAATCTGGGGCATTCAAATCAGCAGGGTCTGGTGACCTGGTTCCTGGATTTTTCCAAGAACTTTGAAACAAGCCAATATTTCTGAGAAATTGTGGAAAGGGGCTGACATCTTTCCAGACAACAAAGGGAAAATGGTAAGCCTATATTTAAGATTAAGATTAAAAAAGTTAATAGTGAATGGTGTACTATCAACCCCTGAAAGTTATTGAAAGAATATATCAAATAATAACTAAGCCATCACCTCAGAGATATAGATGATTAGAAATAAGAAAACATAACTTTGGCATTAATAAATCTTTCCAAAGTTATTTATGCATCACTAATGGGCCATGCAGACAAGGGTGAGTCACAGGATACAATTTACCTCAATTTCCCCATAGCTCAGAACTCATCAACTAGTTAAGAGATTCTGAGATATTGACTGTACTTGTGAAGTAGCAGCACGACAGATTTTCATGATGCATGCTTACTTACTGGTAATGTGCAATATTTTTTTCATCCATATTTGGAATATGAACTCCTAAAGTTTGATTAAGTCAAATCAGCTAAATCAGAATTTCTGTGGGTGGGGCTCAGCTATCTGTATTCTGTAAGCTGCCCACAAGGTTCTGGTGCCCAATGAACGTTGAGAGCTACTGTCTGAGATGGAAACTATTGCTGCTCTACACCCCACAGAGGGTTCAGGAGTACAGGCTTTGTCAACCAACTGAGTGTTTCCTGATTGTCCCACTTGTCTTCCTGCCTTTCCGTCTTTCTATCGTGGCATTCCCATGCCTAGGTCACCTATCTCTTTTTGAGGTGTCCATGCCACATTTATCTTTCAAGCCTTAGTTCAATTTCCATCCCTCTTCCAAAGCTTACTACCCCAGCCCTTACTTGACAGCCCCCTCCCACCTCTGGATATCCACAGCCTCACTGTTCAAAGTGTGACCCATGAACGAGTAACATGGAGCATCACATGAGAACTCATCAGAAATGTGGACATTCAGGCTCCACCCCAGACCCACTGAAACAGCAACTGCATTTTAACAAGATCCCTGGGGATCAGTGTGTATATGAAGGTCTCTGAAGTGTTGGTGCACAGTAGTTACACTGTTTAGCACTTCCCTTGGGTTGTCTCATATGGTTCACACCCTGATTTGTCTGTCAGTCTCATCTTATCAAATAGAGTATAGGTTCCTTGATAGAAAGGACCACCCCTTACAGTTTATTGCATCACTCTATAACATTTCGTACATGACCATGCAATGACTAACAATAATAACACAAATTGAATGCAGATTAAGTCCCAATTGCTTTATATAAACAATTCCTTTAATCCCCACAGCAATCCTGAGATGTAGGGTTGAATATTCACTCATTCTAGATGAGAAAACGGGTTCAGAGTATTTAACTAAGTCACAGCACACCACACAGATGGCAAGTGGCAGAGCTGGAATCTACAGCCACGGCTCTTAACCACCATGTGAACTATAATATGCACTCAGTAAACTGTGGTTTAATAATTCAAAGCTTAGAAAAAGATGGCATTAATTTTAAATCCCTATGTCTTTTACTTACAAACATGGACCTAATACACAGAGGTTCAGTGCTCCATTTAGAATATTTTGCAGGTTTATGAAAGTCGTTATGGGCAACAGCTCTTCTCCCATGTTTTTTTAGCCTTCATAGTAGCATATTATCATAATCTTCATTTAGTTTCTCTTCAGTCTAAACAGTTCCTAGAATTAATCTCCTCTGTGTTGTTTAGTGTGGTGAGACTAGACCTGACTTCTATTATCGTTCATCTCTTAGTTGGTTTTGGCTAAGAGAGAGCTAGTCTGATTTTGATACAGGAGCTGGGAGTAAAGGTGGAGTACATCTCTATTCTTATTTCTGTTGTCTTTCTTGTTGGGAGCACAGCAGCAATAGATAAAGAGCATGGACTTTTGTAGTAGACAGGCTTAGGTTTGAATCCTGGCTCTGCAGTCGGGTAAGTTATTTCACCTATGTACCTCAGTTTCCCCATTTATGAAATAGTGTCAATAATACCTCATAGGATTGTGAAAATAATAAAAAATTATCTATTTAAATTCCTAGGACACAGGAACCATTTAGTAACTATGAGCTTCCATCATGAATGCAAACCACCTGCCTTGTTATCTTTTTTTTATTAAAAAAATGTTTTCAAACTTGCCATAAGTAAACTCCCAGTAGAAGGCAGGTCACCAAGCTGTCAGCCACCTGGAAGGTACTGCTTAATTCCTAGTACATTGCATAGGGTAATGCACTTAGCAGGTGCGTCGGAAATCTTGGTTGGAAGTTTTATGGTCATGATTAGAGATAATAATAGATCATAAAAACATATTTCCCACTTTTGCATCTCTCTTAGTCATAAGTTAGTGCTAAGAAAAGTTTGACAAATGGTGGAGGCAGGGCTCCAGGCAGGCAGGGTTCTCGGCTTGTCTGGTTCCCTATTAGATGACCAGCCTCTACAGAGTGTGGCATCAGCAGGGGGTGGATAGATACCTGTTGATTGACTGGTTTTGCAGGCAATGAGCTGGACGTGACTGCTAGCCTAAAATTAATCGTGAACAAGCACTGTGGCATCAGGGTAAACTGAAAACCAGAGTTGGAAATTAGTGCTCTTAGATTCCCACCACTTTCCTAGGCATGACTGGATTTGGGAAACATCTCTGAGTTTTGGTAGCTAGGGCTCTTGACAACAAACACATAAAATGTATAGCTAGATCGCTCATCTGTTCTGCAAAGCTAATAATGCTTAGCTTACCTCAAAGGGATACTGTGTAGGATTGCTAATTAATGTCAGTAATGAGCTTTAGAGCTACTAAGGAGCCCGAAACTGATGTTAATTTTTTTGTTAAGAATAGTTTGATTGAGATGCATTCTGACTCTTAGTGTTTAGGCATCTAATATCCTCAGAATTTCAATTCTAGGTCGATCAAGTTAGACCTTTAAGGAAATTGTAGTCTTTAGCAATGGACACATCTCTGAGGTTCTCCCATCACATATTCTATATGGAGAAGGGGCAGGGGTACTGGTTTGGGAGCCCAGAAACCTGCCTTTGGTTTCAGTTCTTCCATCTATCATGGGCAACACTCAGCCTCATGGAGCTTCAGTTTCCTTATCTGTAATATAAGAGAAGTGGACAAGCTCTTTTAGTCACTTGTAGCTTTGAAGTCCATAACCAAACTCATCTTAGCTTTCCTCTGGGCTTCCTCTGGGCTTCTCTAGTTCAGGAGAGTTTAAAATTCTTATCCATAGGAAAAAGGAAACTACTGCGCAGTGTTTTCAGAATCTAATACTGTGCCCTGTAACTATTAAATATTCAATATATAAAAGTATGTGTGGGTTTATTAGGCCTGGTAATTACCACCACTCGAGTTTCATTTTCTATGCAATTCTAATATTCCTTTGCTATTTTGGTTGATGACATAGTAATATGGTTCATTGGTGCTTCCAATGAACAACAACAAACAAAACCATTTTCAAGTGCTGAGAGGGTGTGGAGAGATTAACGAGAAAATGTAAGATGCCTATAATGATTTGAGCACAAGCACAAGCCTTGTATCGGCAGAATACTCCTTTAATCCCATGCAGTACTATCATTTTATTTGATACTTGGTACTGTTCATAAGTAACATGTTTGAGGGAGGAAATCCTCAAATATTATTGCTCATCTAAATACCAGTACATTTTGTGCCAAGCTGAGTGGAAAGAAATATGGGTTTTGTTTCATTTACTATGTGCTTAGTCCTTTGCGGAAGGAGTAAGCACATACTAAAAATTATGGGTTTGTAAATATTTTCCATTTGTTTCCAAGGACTCCAATAAGTAGTACAATACTTCAGGTCTCAAGGAAAATTATCCACTTGAATTATATGTCCTTTGCCCCAAAATTCCATTTGCCAATTCAGTTGAGGTCAATAACTGTGATAAAAATGTTGGTACTTATTTACTAAAACTGATCACATTTAACAGAAGAACAGGTTGGGTTTTAGTAATGCAAAGTATAATCTTAAACTTCTGAAGAATGTTATGAAGAAATGTGATAAGCCTTTTAATTTATTTAAAATTTATCCCCACCTACTTGTAAAATGGATTTGAGGTGACTAAGTTATTAAGAAATTTGAGCTGCAGTTGAAATTCATTGTTATTGCTATGCTGGAGGTGATTTGGTTAATGAAGGCTTAATGGTCTAAGACTCTCATTATTTGGTAAGGATTTGTAAGTTCTTTTATTGCTCTTTCATTTTTACATAGTTTTCCACAGTTTTCGTCAACACTGATGGTTCAGAAAATGAATGAAAGTGCTTTTGAGACCTGCAGTTTTGAGAAAGCAGATTCTAAAGCATTAGTATTGAATTTGTATACAATGAAGTATGTGCTTGGGTGAATATAGCCATGCTAGGTTATTTAAATTTTAAAAATTCAGCAAATATTTCCTAGAATGTTGATTTTTTTCCCAGGATCTTTTCTTCCCATCTTGTCATTTAAATGGTTAGGATAGTACAGAATGATAGAAGAATTATTGTATTTCATTAATTCAAACATACACTTCTTTTTTTTACATTTCAACATCTTTGAATACAGGATGCATCTTATAGTTGATAGTATCTTACAATTGCTGTCGATCAAAAGATATAGTTTTTACTACTTGAATGTAAGCAAACTTGGTTATAATGCCTATTGGGGTGAAAAAACAATGGCAGTCCCTGGAGACTGCCATCAACAAACTGTATGTAGACCATTTGACAAAGGACCTGAGTTTTATTTGTCTGAAGACTTTCAGTTGATAACTTGGTAACATGAAGAAAGTAACAATAACTAAGCTTTCAAAATAGATGTCAGAGGATTAGCAGAAAACCCAGAGATAGTAGTGAACTCTTTGAGAGTGTCACATCACCAAAACTCTATGCTGAAAATTTATTCAAAAGATTGAACTCTGAATGAGAAGATCTTTTAGAAATATCTTAACCAATTTATCTTGCTCACATTTTATTTCACTTATATACATATATGTGCATAAGAATGACATATGATAAATTCTTAGACCTAGAAGTATAAATATCCTAAGTAATGAGAAAACACTGGTTAGAGTTTAATTAGTTTTTCTTTCTTAAAAGTATACACATGGAAGCAACCTAAGTTTCTGTCAACAGGTGAATGGATAAAGAAGATGTGGCACATATATACAATGGAATATTACTCAGCTGTAAAAAGAAACGAAATTGAGTTATTTGTAGTGAGGCGGATGGACCTAGAGACTGTCATAAAGAGTGAAGTAAGTCAGAAAGAGAAAAACAAATACTGTATGCTAACACATATATATGGAATCTAAAAAAAAAAAAATGAAGGTTCTGAAGAACCTAGGGGCAGGTCAGGAATAAAGACGCAGATGTAGAGAATGGACTTGAGGACACAGGGAGGGGGAATGGTAAACTGGGATGAAGTGAGAGAGTGGCATGGACATATATACACTACCAAATGTAAAATAGCTAGTGGGAAGCAGCCGTATAGCAGAGGGAGAGCATCTCAGTGCTTTGTGACCACCTAGAGGGGTGGGATAGGGAAGGTGGGAGGGAGACACAAGCGGGAGGGGATATGGGGATATATGTATATGTATAGCTGATTCACTTTGTTATACAGCAGAAACTAGCACACCATTGTAAAGCAATTATACTCCAATAAAGATGTTAAAAATAAATAAATAGGGCTTCCCTGGTGGCGCAGTGGTTGAGAGTCTGCCTGCCGATGCAGGGGACATGGGTTTGTGCCCCGGTCTGGAAGGATCCCACATGCCACGGAGCAGCTGGGCCCATGAGCCATGGCCACTGAGCCTGCGCATCCGGAGCCTGTGCTCTGCAACGGGAGAGGCCACAACAGCGAGAGGCCCGCGTACCGCAAAAAAAAAAAAAAAAAAAAAAAAAAGTGCTGTGTAAATAGTTGCCAACACAGCAAAAAAAAAAAAAAAAAAGTATACAAAATATAATTTATGGTGTAGTATTTTAAAATAAATATGCTACTTTTTAATTGATTTAATCTCTATAATCAAAATAATTGGGGCCACTGATGATGGATAATTAGTCCTATATCCCAAAAGAGTCAAAAATACCTAGAGCATCCTAAATTCAGGACATCCTACATTATTGTTTCAAAGAACCTGGTATGTTTTCAAAACATCCCACTGTTTCAGGAGCTGCCCCTTTGATTATGGGAAAAAGTGAGAACTTGGACAGCACAGATGTTTCCAATTTGGAGAATGAGGAAGCCCTATGCCTGTATTTTATTCTGGTTCTTAAGGATCTTGGGAATAGGTTTTCCCCCTTCCCCCTTGTGATCAACATACACACAGCAGTAACCTTTTATAAATTTATTTTATGCTAACCCTTGCCCTAATGTCAGTACACATAAAAAAATATCTGTAGAAATTTCTTCTTGGCTTCCTCAGGGAATTTTGGGTAAAATGTTATCAAGACTGATCTTAATGTTAGATCTTATAATAATGAAGCATCTACCCTTCTGATTTACCCTACCCCATTGTTGTGATGGGCAGATAAAAAAGTCTTATTCCTCTAGGAAATGCATATCCTCTAAGTTCAAAAAAATCAAAGAAAGAAGCCACATGGACGTATAAGAAGGAATGAATCCAACTATGGCCTGTTTTTAAACTGAGGACTTCAGTGTTCAGGTTTTGTATAAATTTTGACAGATACTATGATCTGTGCTAGGATGTTAGGAATAGCTCTCCCAAAGTAAAATTTTTAAATTCAAAAAAACTATCTAAGATTCTCTCACATTCAATATTATCACAATAAAACATCCCAGCTTAACAATACCAACAATTAAACTATTTCCAGTCCTTGGTCTGTGACCTACTTTTTTCCAGTAGCATTCTGCATATTACAATTCTAGGGCAGTAAAAGAAATGGGACAGTTCCTGAAAGTGGTTATAATGGGATTTGGCCTCTTCTCAGGGAAATCTATTGCAATTATATTCAAGTCTAATATTCAGAGCATAAGGCTTTAAAATACATACCAGACTTCAGGGATTGGAGGCAGAAGTGGGGCTGCAGAACGAAAATGTATACTATAGTTTCATGGTAAGAAAACAACATTGGGAGGACAAATCTTTTTCTCCTTCTCCTTCCTCTCTTTCATTAAGAAATTTATTTATTTAAGCAGTTATTATTTACCAGGTAGAGTCCTGGATACTTGGGATACGTCAGTGAACAAAACAAAAATCTTCTCTCGTGGAGCTTCTATTCTGTTGGAGAAAGAGGGAATAAACAATAAATATATGTCATATTATGTATTAGAAGGAGATAAATGGAAAGGAAAAAATAGAGCAGGAAAAGCCTACTGGGGGCGTGGAGGGGAGCTGGTGGGAGAGAGAGTATGATGTAATTTTAATCAGGGGAGTCAGGTGAAATTTGAGCAAAGACTTGAAGGAATGATGGAGTTGGACAGGCAAATATGAACAGAAGAACATTCCAGGCAGAGAGAAGAGCCAGCAGAAAGTTCCTGAGGCTGAAGCATGCCTGAAGTAATAGGAAAACTGTGACGAGGCAAGACCTGCATGGAAGACGCAGGGCAGAATAGCAAGTGATGAGTCCAAGAGTGAAGGGGGGGGTCACAGCAGCCAGAACCATGTAGGGCTCAGTGACTGGTGCCCCAGGCATGTGCCTTCTTTCTGACACCAAATACCCCAGGGTCATCTCAGACTTTGGACCTGACATTTCTGAACTTGGAATGTTCTTCCCCCAGATCATGGTGTGGTTCACCCTTCTCTTCACACAAGTCTCAACTCTAATGCCACCTCCTCTGAGAGGCCTTTTCTCATCGCCCTAGTGTACCCCCGCTTTGCTGCACTTTAGACTATGAAATTATCATTATCAACAATAAGAAAATCCATGTATTGAGCAAAAAACCCAGTGACTTCCATTTAAAGAAATCCACTCCCTCTAACAAGGGACTTATTTATATTCTTTCCCACCAAGTGGAAACTCCAAGCTGCACAGATGCTCCCTTTCAGTGATAGAGTTACAGTGGCCAAGAACTTTGGCGTTGAGTGATTTTACTAAGGAAGGTAGGTCTGAGCTGACAGAGGCTACAGAGAACAGCACATCCTACCCTTAGCTGAAACCATTGCAAGTTCTCTGTTTTCTGGTAGGTAATATTTCTTCTCTCATTTTCTGAAGCAGAACTCTGTTTCCTCTGTTGGCTACCCCAGTAGTAGGTTTGGCAATAAACACGTGGCCCAAGTTATACTAACTAGAGCTGTTATTGGAGCTTTTATGCTAGAGCTGTCAGGGAAGGTGCTTCCTTTCTGGTGGAGTTGCCAAGTGTGTTTTGAGATTTTAGTGGCATAGTGCTTGCCATGTGGAAAAGTTTCTCTAAGAGGTAGTGAGAGAGACTGAGACCTGGTGACATCATGAGACCTCAGTCCTGCTATGCCCAAGCCTCTTGTGCATTTGGACGTTTTTGGTTATAGGAGCCATGATGACACAGGTTTGAGTTGGGTTGCTCTCCCTCACAATAGGAAGAGTAAATGCAAGTATCATTCTAGTCTCTACTCTCTTTTTCAAAAATAGTAGTGATTCTCATTGCTCCCTAACCACTCTGGGATTCAGAGGTAATATAGCTAAGCTCTTGGTTAACAGGCCTTTCATAGTTATTAGAGGAGGCCTTCTTGTACACCTCACACTGTACACCATTGCTGGCTGGAATGCTATTTGTTTCAGTTTCTCATCCAGCAAGTGGAAACTCTTATTTTTTTCTTCAACTTATGTATCCTTAGTTCCAGTTTAATTATTGGAAAGATTCCCCAAAGACCTTGGAAAATTAAATGAGTCCTCTATGCAAAATTTCAAGCTCAATTAAGAAGGTCCTAGAAATCCAATTCCTTCACAGTCTCTTCTTTTCCCTAAAATATTTTTCTATTTAAGAAGGAAATTTTCTCCACATCTCAGGGCTGTTAATGTTAATGGGCCTTTAGAAGAAGTCAAGAGGAAAAACGGGTTTCTAGGAGGATATTTCTCTTTGCTTGTTTCCTGATTTTCCCTCTGTTTCCCAGCATCCCATGTCATCAAGGCCACAAGGTCTATTACTCAAGAGTGTACAGAAACAAGCCCATTGCCAAAATGGCAGTGTGAAGACATCTTTCCTTGCTGATAATAATCAGGCATATCTGAAAAGCAACACTTTCCCACTTCTTGGTGTATACCCAAAATAATTGAAGACAAGATCTGAAAGGGATATTTGCACAGTCATGGTCATTGCAGCATTATTCACAGTAACCAAGAGGTGGAAGTAACCCAAGTGTCTATCAACAGATAAATGGATAAAGCAATGTGATATGTACGTATAGTGGAATATCATTCCATCTTAAAAAAAGAAGACAATCCTATCATATACTACAACCTGGATGAACCTTGAGAACATTAGGCTAGGTGAAATAAGCCAGTCATAAAAAGAAAAATGCTGTATGATTCTACTTACGTGAAGTCTCTAAAGTAGTCAAACTCATAGAGACAGAAAGTAGAATGGTGGTTGCCAGGAGCTGGGGGAGGGGAAGATGAGAGGTTGTTGGTTAATTGGCACAGAGTTTCAGTTTTGCCAGGTTAAAAGTTCTAGAGATCCAATGCACAACAAGATGCATATGGTTACCACTAATTTACTGTACACTTAAAAATGGTTAAGGTGGTAAATTTTATGTTGTGCGTTTCATAACACAGTACAGAAAGTTTTTTAAAAAAGGAAAGATAAAATAAAACAAACCAAGACTACCCTGGAGCACTCACATCATTGTCTTCATGAAGCACCTGTGCCTGGGAACTCAGTGTCCCTGAGACTACGAAATCCTCTCTCAGGTGTGGAATACAGAAGCTAGAATGTCACTCAATTACCTTTCTTTCTTGAACCTCATCCTCTCCATTTTTGCTTTGCTTGTTTTGTTGGAACACAACCATACACATTTGTTTGTATTGTGTCTGGCTGCTCTCACACTAAATGGTGGAGATGAGCAGTTGCAACAAAGATCAAATGACATGCACAGCTGAAAATATTTACTATCTGGCTCTTTAAGAAAAATATTTGCTGACTGTTATGGGCTGAGTTGTGTTCCCCTATAATGTGTATGTCGAAGTACTAACACTCAGTACCTCAGACTATGACTTTAAAGAGGTAAATAAGCTAAAAGAGGTCATTAGGATAGGCCCTAATCCCATATGGCTGGTGTCCTTTTTAGAAGAGGAAATTTGGACACAGATTCTTAAGGGAAGACCACGTGAAAATACAGGGAGAAGATGGCTATTGACAAGCCAAGGCGAGAGGCCTCAGAGGAGACCGACTGTGCTGACACCTTTCTCCTGGACTTCTGGCCTCCAGAACTGTGAGAAAATAAATTTATGTTGTTTAAGCCCCCTAGTCTGTGTACTTTGTTATGACATCCCTAGCAAACCAATACACTAACCCACAGAAAGACCTTTGTTTTCCAATGTTTTTCCATGCCTGCTTTGTGGTTAATATTTCTTCACTCATTTTCTGATAACAGAATTGTTTCCTGTTTGTTTTGTCTTACAAGGAGACATAGTTACATCAGACCTTAACAGAGTAGAACAGGGTAAAGGCTGAGTGTATTGTGGCTATTTGATATGTTAAGATGATGATACCTAAACAGTTTAATACTTTTAAATATGTAATTGAACCTAGTAGTAGGTTGAATGGTGGCCTCCAAAAAGATAGGTTTAAGTTCTAATTTACAGAACAAGTGAATATGAGCTTATTTGGGAAAAGGGCATTTGCAAATGTAATTAAGTTAAGGATTTTGAGATGAGATCATCCTGGGTTATCTGTATGGATCCTAAATCCAATGACAAGTGCTCTCATAAGAGACACTCACAGGAGACAGTCAGAAGAAGAGGCAATGTGACCATACAATCAGTGATTTGGAGTCATGTGGTGACAAACCAAGAACACCTGGAACTATCAAAATTTGGAAAAGCCGAGACATGTATTCTTCTTAAGGGCCTTTGGAGAGAGTACAACCCTTCTGACACCTTGATCTTAGATTTCTGGGCTCCTAGATTGTAAGAGAATACGTATTTTTGCTTTAAGCCATTTGTTATGGCAGCCATAGGAAACTAATTTAAGCCTTAATGACAGTCAAGGTATGCCTCTAGACGTTGTCAATCGTAGTGCATTCTACATTTATTATGATCTGGGTTAAACGGGAGACAATGTTATAGTTAAGGGATTGGTTTGGTCTTGAATTGATCTCTCCTTTGTCTGAATTATTTTTGCATGGATGATAAGGTCTTACATTATCAATATGCATTGCAATTTCCAAAGGGCTTTCCTATTTATTTATTTTCTTCCAGTTTTATTGAGATATAACTGGCATACAACACTTTATAAGTTGAAGTATACAGCATAATGATTTGTCTTATATGCATCATGAAGTGATTATCACAATAAGTTTAATGAACATCGATCATCTCATAATAGATACAAAATTAAAGAAATAGAAAACAAATTTTTCCTTGTGATGAGAACTCTTAGGATTTACTCTTTTAACAACTTTCACATATAACATACAGCAGTTTTAATTATATTTATCATGTTGTACATGACACTTCTAGCACTTATTTCTCCCAAAGGGCTCTCAATTATATGATTTCTCACTGAGAGTGATGCACACAGTCACTAGGAGATAGAAAAGGAAAAGCATGATTATTACAATCCACTGATGGAAGGACTGAGGTTGGGGTTACTTATCCAAATGATTCAGATCCAGGCTTACTGATTACCAATGGATGTCCTTTCAACTCCATGCAGTGCCTGTAAACCAGCATTAATGATGAGAGCAACTGACCAAGGACCTGATCTCTGGACTGCAGTGCTATCTACACATGTTCCCTTGATTAATCTCAAATATAGTGCTATACTTCCCATTCATTTAGGTGGGATTTTTTTCCTTATGGAAAAGCAAACATAAATGAAAATATTTTTATAATGCAACATTTCAGACCCACAGGCCATTAAGCAGAATGTTTTGTCTCTGTGAGACTAAGTGAACTGATTCATCTCTATGGCTTGGACCTCAAAAGTTGAAGGAAGTGCTACTGTTTCACCTCTTTATATACTGTTTCACCTCTTTAACTTTATTTTATTTATTTATTTTTTTTTTTGCGGTATGCGGGCCTCTCACTGTTGTGGCCTCCCCCGTTGCGGAGCACAGGCTCCGGACGCGTAGGCTCCGGACGCGCAGGCTCAGCGGCCATGGCTCACGGGCCCAGCCGCTCCGCGGCATATGGGATCCTCCCAGACCGGGGCACGAACCCGTATCCCCTGCATCGGCAGGCGGACTCTCAACCACTTGCGCCACCAGGGAGGCCCCCTCTTTAACTTTATATAAAACTTTTAGATTCATTTTTATTTGAAACACAGTAATAAACATTTTTGTTATTTCTTTTGTGCACATATTTTCTCTTGTAGTTTTCATAATAATTCTACAGGTAAGTGCTGATATTCCTTTGAATGAAAAAAATGGAGGCTTAGAAAGGTTAAGTCACTTTTTCAGGGTCACAAAGCTGCAAGTGTTGGAGTCAGGATCCAAAGCCCAGTTAATTTGATTCCAGATCCCGTGGTAATAAGCTGCCTGCAAGTGGCAGGACCTAAGTGCCATCAACCCATCCCAAGTGGTCACGGCCATCATCAGACCTGTATGGACTTGGCTCTAACACCAGGAGATTAACTCAGAAAATTGGCACCTCCTCTCGGCCTACCATATACCACAAAGAAAAGCAGATGTGTTTTGGGAGCTCTAGGCTGCTGGGCTGCTGGGTCCCTGATACAACACTGACTGTCATATTTTCCTATCTGATTTCACTGCTTTTCACAAGGCTATTATTTAGTGTGCAGCAATAAGGGAGCATAAACACAGCTATGACTTTTTGAAAGTAAATATCAGCTAGAGTAAGCATTCAGTCTCCCTCAAGGTTTTTAAATCTACTGAAATGTCAGGTGCAATGAGATTCTGGGCAAAGGACAGATGAGTAAATCTCTGGATTTTATAATATCTCCTGAATGATCAGTGCCTTAAATGAGCTAATCAAGTCCTGCTTGGCTAGCCTCTCCCTGAATCATTTGCACAACTCTAAAATCATCTGCTTGGAGGACAAAGTGTGAGGAGTTAACTTAGCTTTCAATTCAGTAATTATTTGAGCTTTAAGCACAGATCACTGGCCCATTGCTTCTTCACCACAACTGGAACACCACGTGGAACAGGGGATTGACTGGGTCTTGCTCAGGCTGAGGGATGAAGCATTTGAAAGAAGAACACATCCGTAATTCAATGAATTTAACCTTCCTGGGGGCCCTTAGTAGAGAAAACTTTTCATATCTGGGTTGCCAGGAAAAAAATTGTTTTGGTTTATATTGACATTCAATATAAATATAAATCCTCCAGACGAATGTACAATATTAGCTTGAATGTACAGTAGTACTGAGAGAATTCCTAGAATTCCACCCATATCTTTCCATCCATAGCACCTCTGGATTTCCGAGCAAAATTATTTACACAAGGGTCTCCTTATATTTCCCTATCAGAATCTTAAGACTTTCTACATGAACATTTTACATACTTTCTGGATATTATTAAATGATTCATTTTCCCATGTCTACTAGAATCTCCTGTGTAAATATTTTAGATGGGCCAAGAATTACTGGTAACTTTTATAGGCCATTTGAGTGAAGGGATTATACTTACTCCCTAAAATGTTTTTCCCATCGTTTGTATGTCTCTAGATTTGGTGGCAACTATTCCCAGAGCCAATTCCCCAAATTACAGAGCTGTGAGAAAGCAGCAACAACAACAGAAACAGTAACAGTAACAATGAAACAAGAGCAACACAATAAAAAACAATAACAATAACTTATAGTAAAAATCTTGGCACTGGGGAGGGGCAAGTATAATAAGGATAGGTATAATTCAACAGACTCACTTAAATAACTTTCTTATTCTTTATGTTAAAACTATTGTCAGAATTTGCTCCCTAAAATAATGATCAAATCTGTGAAGCAAAAATTTCTATTGATTATTTTAAGTAGCTATTATCACTCTTCAAGAATCTATGGAAACAACAAAGAAATCCTTAAGTTACCACACTTTTAAAGACTTTTAATTAATTTATTATCTCTCAGAAGTTAAAACTTCTTTAACAGGAACTGAAAAGGCCATGTTGAGAGCTCATAAAACTCTGAGAAAGCCTATTAATTATAGGAGACATGTAATTTATAGTAGTTTTGAGAAATTCTAAGCAGCAAAAAAAGAAGAAAAAATTGCTCTTAAATTCATGTTCCCCTCACTCTGACCTCTGGAAAAATCTTAAGATTTATTATTCTGTGCTTGGGTGGTTGATATATTCTGCAGATAACAATTAAGATAGGGCATTCAGGATTCAGGAACTCTGTAGTTTTATGACTCGGTTTATGTAGGTGTAAGGCAGTGATTCTTTGGAGTGTGCTAAATCCATGCTGGTAAGTCCTTTAGACTCTAGTTGTATAGGTATTTCAAAGTCAGTGAAACCCCTAGTACTTGCAGTGACTTCTAGAGTACATTGTTTCCAGTGGACTTGATGCCAATATGTCTATCTTAGTCTTCACTTTTGATTGTGGTCATGGATTAAAATCATTCTTGGCATTTCTGTTTTCTTTAAACATCAGGCTGGAGGCCTATGTAGACTCTCTTTGCCCGAGAGAGTTAATGATACCCTGCCAGACTGAGTGATTATCCTAACTGGTGTTATGTGCCTGACCCCGTGGCTGCCCACTCTCATCACCTTTACCTGAGTTAGGCAGGAAAGGTGAGGAATATTGTCTCCAGAAGGCCATGGTCAAAAGTACAAATGCCATCTGGAAGCACAGAGAAAATTTCAGGAATCTGTTTTTTCCCATGAACCCTACTGAGATGATCACCTTGTTTATGGCTTGGAGAGGCACAGAGGTGCACCACAGTGATAGGAGTCAGTGATGGGGCAGGAAAGCAAGAGACAAGCAGCCTTTGGTGACCTCCTGGCCACCTGTGTAGACCGATCCTGAGGAGGGTGTTCCATGGTGGTATTTTCCATAGAGAGACAACTGGAACATAGGCTCAAGGTCATCCATGCTTTAGGGATGGAGGGTGTGATGGTACAATGTCCCAAAGGAAAGTTGAAGGAGGAACAAGAAAGTCACTACATGTACTACACCACTTTGCCTGAAACAAAATTACAAATTGGATTACTGGATTACAAAGCCTCTGGACCTCTAGCCAGCTCTGATTTTAAGCATGTTTTCCAAGCTTTGTTTGAGGGCATTTTTGTATTAAGCCAACAGCTCACAGCAGCTCTGTTATTTGTAAAAGTCCATTTTAAGTCTCAGTTGCTCTGTGAAGCAAATCATGTTTTAATGTTGGCATATAAAGAATAAATACTGGAATCTGTGTTGGCTTAAGAGACTTCACTGTTTCTGAAACTCCTGTGTTTCCTTAACTCCAGTGACATTGTGAACAAGCTTAGTCTTTGGATACCAGAAAATCATCTTTGGTTATGAATCATATATCTAACAAGAGTTTGGTTGACATGTTAAGATTGTCTATTAGACATCCAAGAAGATATGGTTAGTGGTCAGTAGAATATGTTACTCTGAAGTTTAGAGAAGTGGTAGCTCAGGTATAAAGTTCTGGAGTCATCAGCATGTAGATAATATATAAAACTGTGGGGCAGGATGAGATCATTTAAGGAGAGCATGTAGATGAGGGATAAAGAAGACTGGGGCTGAGTCTAGGGGCCCTTTACAACTGAGAGAAGAAGGAAGATCCAAAAGAGGAGATGGAGAAGGAATGGTCAAATTATAGAACACATCAAGAGAGTATAGCCTTCCTAAAGCCAAAGGACTAACTTGTTTCAAAAAAGAGGATATCAGATGTATAAATGCTGCTGGGAGGTCTAGAAAGATGAGATTCATTGAATCTGATGATCGGGAGTAATTGGGACAAAAGTCTGATTGAACAGGATTAAGGAGAGAATAAAAGGTAAAAAAAAAAGATAAATCAAGTGTAGATAACTTTAAGGAGTTCTGATAGAAAAATCAGAGAAATGGAGCAGGATTGAAGGAGAATTGTGAAGGGTTTAAAAAATATATATATATTTAACATGGGAGATATTTCAGCTTGTTTGTATGAATATGGAAGTATCCAGTGGAGAGAGAGAGAAAAACAGTGGTAATGCATAAGAGAAAGTAATAATGACAGACAAAAAGTCTTTGAGTAAACCAGAGGGTGGTGTTCAAGGTAAAGTAAGTGGGTGTCTTAGAGCAGAAGGTGATCATTTCATAACTTTAACAGGAAAGAGAGCCAAAAGCGAGGGTGCTGATGCAGTGGATGGCTAGATTTTGTGGTCAAAGTTGTCATTCTTTTCTGAGATCATCTGTTTCCTTAATGAAATAAGAAGCAAGCAAACAAAACAAAACATAATGGCTTGTATAACTTTTATTGTCTGATAAATGAAGCATGCCATTTTCTAGGCAAGTCAAAAAAAATTTTAGCACATTATTCTGAGAGAAATTTATTTTGCAGATTTGTTTACAATTAGCAACCTAATTGAAAATCTCTTCAATGGCAATTTTACACAAGTTTTACATGCATTTTTCCTATGACTACTTCATATTCTAAATCTACTTAGAAGCATATGGTATTAGGTTAATTTTTGTTCTGGAAGACATTTATATGGTATGTAAAAAATAATGTAGTCTAGTAGCTTTCTGATGTTCAATTTATACTGGGAGAGAACTAAGCAATTTCAGAGAAGAAATAAATGGTTATTACATCCTTTAGCATTCAAAAATAAATTATCTCAATGAGGTTTTTGGAAGGAACTGAATAACAATTTTAGATTAAAGTCTCTGCAAAGTATGGAGAGTTTTGTATATTGTGCTATTAGTAAACAAAGGATAGGCATGGGGACAAAGGGCATTTTGTTATTTATTTATGTAAAGTGTTTACTGAGTACCTATAAGATGTCTGATACCATTCTAGATATTTGGGATACATCAGTGAATAAAATAGACAAAGATTCCTGCCCTCATGGGTCTATATTTTGAAAATTAAAGATCCTAACTTGCTTCATGCCCAGATGGATGACAGCTAAAGGCTTTGGTAAGGAGATGGACTAATTATCCAAGGGAGAAAAGGTCTTTGAAATTCATTTATTTGTCTCTTCATTCATTCAGGAACATTTAGTAAGTGATTGCTAATAAATCAGGCACTGACCCAGACCAAGATGAATGAGTCAAGCCACCAGCCAGTCATCAGAAAGAGAGGCTGGTGGGACCATCTGCATAAGTACAGAGACTAACCATTGGAGGTTAATGTGGACAAATATTGGTGTAAAATTAAAGAATATCCTGCCATTTTGAGTCCTTCAAAAATGCAGGTTTCATGATATGCTGATGTCCTTATTGGGACTATTCAAATAGAGGTTGAATTTTGATACATCTGATAAGAGTTGATTGGAAATTCTCTAAAATCAGTTCCAACTTTGAGTCTATTTATTCCTGTGGTCCTGCCTCCAACTAAATGCCCAATGTATGTGTGGATCTGTGACCCTCTGGGCTCTGAGTTTGGACTTGAGCCTCATAGTACATCCTGAAGGAAAGGCCCTAGAAATTAAGAGAGGATCCTAAGGTATTTGTTTGACCTGACACTATTAAGCTTTCATTCCCACGATGCTCAACTGAACTGGCTATTTCTGGAAGTCACTTTTGTATTGGTGAAAGTGAAGATGAGCAGATATTTGAAGCAGATTTACAGTATTTGTGCTTCTCTGATCTATGTCAGGGCCACTTTCCTTTTGTCTTCAGAGTTAAAAATGATTTATTAAAAATGTTAAATACATCAGTTTTCAAAGACCTTTACTGGCCCGTGTTGATTTGATATGATCTGATAAGTTGCTCATGGTGATGTATAGTGGCATTAAAGTGTTTGAAGCCTAAAGGCCAGTAAAGAAAAAAAAAAAGACAACTCTTCTGAGAGTGTGGCCATTCCCTGAGATTTATTTATCTTGTAGGTTGGTGTGGATGCTAAATCTCTCAACTTACCAACATTTTCCCTCACTTCAGAATGGCAGCAGTCACAGAAGTCATACAGGTGAGACCTGTGACTCTCAATCTATGGCCCCTTGGAACATGGAACCTGGGTATCCTATTTTTGACACTAAGAATTGGAGCCACTTCCTGACCAGAGAACGATGAAGTTACTGGAAAAAAAATTCTCCATTAACATTTTCTATCATAATTTTCCCCTTTAAATATCTCTGCTTCTTTTACTCATGGATCTCAAGCTAATAATTTCAGTTTATCATAATTGTAGGCCTTCCTTTGATTTATCTATTCAGTGACCATTCATTAAGTGCCTACTATGAATATGTACAGAGTTAGTAACATAAGGAATGGATACATAAATTCTAAATATTCTAGCAATTCTAAGGTAAAAATTCTGAAAGAGCTTGGAAATAAAATGGAGAAATATTGAACAAATAAGGGTAACATAAGATGTGATATAATAACATAGGTTAGTTTAAAAGTCCAAAGAGAGTTTAAATAGTAAAGCAATGGTTAATCTCTACAGGGGAACTGGGGTTGAATTGGTGGACCATACAGTGTAGCCTTGAAGACTGAGTAGTTGGAAATGCTAGGTTAGGTTAGGACTTTCTGGGTATGAGCAACAAAAACATACATGAAAATGCATGAATTGTTTAGAGAAGAATGAGTTTTCTTGCAGTGATGGTACTTGGCAGGGTGTAGTAGGAGAGATGAGGAAGGTGAGCTGAAGCTAGTCGTTCAACAAATATGTATCAAATTTCTCCTATCAGCCACATTCCTATCACAGTTTATGAGGGTCTTGAGTGCCCTGCTGAGCATTTGAAGGATATTCCCATTGTTTTCAAGTTAAAGTCCAAAAACAGTGACCCGATCCTATCTGTGTAATAGAAAATGGACTTGGAAGAACTCTGGTGGATAGATTTGGAGAGAAGCAAGACTATAGGCATAGAGACAAGTTAATTGGAGAATATTGCAATAATCCAGGTAAGAGATAAAGAGAGTTGGAAATAATGCAGCGGCTGTGAAAACAGAAAGGTGGGGTTGGTTTGTTTTCCTTACCATAGCTAATTTGCTATTAGGTAGCAACAGCCATATTTCTCATTGCTGACCATCTTTGATATCTCATAGAAAGCATTATCAATACATGTCTTAAAAAGATTATACTTAATTCTTGGCTATGTAACATTATAGAAGACATATAGGCTATTTTTTAATTCATTAATTAAACAAATATTTGTTGTGTACCTAAAGGGTGCTGGGAATAGAGTGGTAAACAAGACTGATAAGGTACATGTTCTATCCATGTAGGAAAACATAGATGAAGAATATGTAAACACATAAATAATATCTAAATGCATTGTTTTATCTTGTAATTACATCATGACATGCTACCTATGTAATAGTCCAAATATGAATTTTTATAGCCATAATGTAATCATCTGAATCTATATGCCCCACCTCTTACCCCAAGGCTCCATGCCTTATTAATATTAAGAGAGGAGTTTAAGGTCTGATTGATAAAGGAGATCATTAAGGACCTATTTTTAAGTAATAGTGGATTGGACATATATATTTATATAAAATGTTAAATTTGCACTTGCAAACAGGCTCTTGGCTAGACAAGTAGAACAAAACAAAATATTTCTTTAAAGTATCTGGTTGAAAATACAGGAGATGGTCCAAGGAAGTGAAGAGCCAAGATATGAGAAAGTAAGAAATCCCAGAGAGGTGAGACAAAGAGCTTATTTTTCTCTTCATAAAGGTACCTGCCAAATCCAATGAAGATGATAGAAAAATTGGGAAACTAAGAATTACTTTTGAAATATTCAAAAGAATGAAGGGCAAAAATTGAAGTCTAGGGCCTGACAAGGAGAAAAATCCCTAACAAATTACCAAAGTTTGTTGGGACTTTAAAGGGATATATGCTGAGGGTAAGAATGAGCTGGACATAAACCAGTTCTCATAGTGGCTGGAGTATGTTTTACATCATCCTAACCTCTGATTAGATGAAGGAGATTTGGAATTTTTAATAATTTATAACTCTGGTGGACAATAACATCTAGAGCCTCAAATTATCTCTTCAATTTTTCATACATAACATCAAATATACAAGTAAAAATAACCAATCATATGAACAGAAAATAAAATGGGCTCTGGAATTACAGGAAACAATAGGTAGCAGAAAATGGCTCACAGGACATTCAGATAATGGACATATACACAAACTTTAAAATAGCTATGTTTAATGTGTCAAGGATATACAAGATAGAGAGAATCTTGGCAGAGGACAGGAAACTGTATGTAAAAAAGAACAAAATGAAAGTCTTAGAACCCAAAAATATGAAACATAAATTAATAATTCAATGGATGGATTTAATAGCAGATTAATCACAGCTGAAAAGTGAATGACTGAACTAGAAGATAAATCAAAATATAATATGTAGACTGCAGTATAGAGAGACAAAGGGATAGAAAATATAGAATACCAAGGAAGAGACATATGGGCTATAGTGAAAACATCTAATATATGCATAACTAAAATTGTAAAAAGGAGATGAGAGAGAGAATAGAGTAAAATAAATTTTTGAAGAGATAATAGTTGAGAGCATTAACTGATAAAACATATCAAGACATATTCAAAAGGCACTCCACAAAAAGGAAGTAAGAAGAAACCCTCACATAAGCACTTTACAGTAAAACTGCTTTTAACCAGATTTAAATAGAAAATCTCAAAAGAAATCAGAGGAAATGAAGATATATTTCTGCTAAAGGGAAAACAAAACAAAACAAAACTTCCATTGTATGAACTAAGAAAACACCAGCAAATTAAACCAATAGTAAAGAAAAGGAAGGAAATAATAATGATGGGATCAGAATTTAATGAATTTTAAAACAATCATATAAGAGAGAAGATCAACAAAGCACTGAGTCAATTCTTTCAAAAGAATAAATTGATTAATATCTCATGAGACTGATAAGTAAAATGAGAGAAGGTACAGAAAACAAACTTTAGGAATTAATTGGGGGGCATCAATGCAGATTCTACAGACATTTAAAAGACTTAAGAGGATATTATAACCAACTTTATGCTAGTATATCAAAATTTTAGATGAAATTGATAAATCCTAGAAAATGCCACTTAACCAAAGCTGACACAGGCGAAAAGGAAACTCAATTTATTATAGCATTTGTACTTAGAAACTTTCCCACAAAGAAAACCCCAGGTACAAAAACAAATAACATCGATTTTACATGAACTCTTATAGAGAACAGAAAACAAATACTTCTCAACGTGTTTTGTGAGACCAATATAACTGATACTAGTATGTGATAAAGACATGGTTAAGAGAGGAAAATTATAAACCAATATCTCTCATGAATATAGATTATAATGATCCCATAATTTAGCCATCCAAATTCCATGATATAAAAAATTACATTGCAACCAAGTGTTGTTTATTCCAAGAACACAAATTATTTTATCATTTGCACATTAATCAATGTATTTCACTACATTTGCAGAATAAAATAACTATCATAACTATCTTTGTTCAATAAGTATAGAAAAAGCATTTGAAAAAAATCCAACACCCATTTGTTATTTAAAAAAACACCCTCAGAGAACCAGTAATGAAAGAATATTCCCTATTCTGATAAAGAATATCTACCAAAAAAAAAAAAGCAGACATAATATTTACTGTTGAAATATTGATAACTACCTTCTGAGACAGTAATGAGGAATAGATGATCACTATCAACACTTCTATTTAACATTGTCCTGAAGGTCCAAGACAGGGCAATAAGGCAAGAAAATGAAACAAAAGTCATAAGAAGTGGAAAAAAAGAAGTATGACCATTAGAGTTTGCATACTGAATGATTGTGTAAGTAGAACATCTAAAAGACTCTACAGATAAATTATTAGAGTTACTAAGTTATTTTAACAATTTTTTGGATATAAGAATAGTACAATGTTATATTTATATATACTAGTCACAAAAAGAAAGTAAAATTTTAAAAACTATGTGCAATAGAATATAAACATCAATCATAAAAATGTCAATTCTCTCTAAATCTATATAGTCAGTGCAATCAGAATCAAAATCCCAACAGATGGTATGTATGTATGTTTGTAACGTGTGCATATATGTTTATATACTTACATGGAAATTGAAAGAACCAAGAATATAAGATAAACGTGAAGAAGAAGAAAAAATTGAGAGGACATATTCTACTGAACATGACTTAATATAAGCTAGAATAACTAAGACTAATCCACATTTAATTTATGACAAATGTGGCACTGCAGAATGGTGGGAAAAAGATGGTCTTTTCAATAAATTGTACTGCATTAATTGGATATACTTACGTAAAAAAAGAAAATTTGAACACTGCATCACATACGAAATCAATTCCAGATGCATTTAAATCTAATTATGAAAGAAAAAACAATAAATATTGTAAAGGATAACATAGGAGAATATTTTCATAATTTTTAGAGAGGAAAATATTTCTTAAACAGGATATAAAACCACTAATATAAAGAAAAATTTAATAAATTAATTTAAAATTAAGATGATTTTTGTTCTTTTAAAAACTGAGAGAGTGAGAAGGTAAACTACAGTGTGGGAAAAGATAATTGCTACCCATAAAACTGACAATGGGCTTTTATAGAGAATGTGTAAAGACTTCCTACAAATTCATAAAAATGAGACAACCTGAGTTTAAAAAGTGGGGCCTGGTGACAGATGTGAAAAGTTACTTCACAAAGGGGGATGTCAAAATGGCCAAAACCCATTTGAAAAGGTGTTCAATGTCACAAATAATCAGGAAAATACAATGGCAACCATGATGAGATACCTTTGTATAACTACCAGAATAGGTAAAATTAATCAGAATGACTATACCAAGTGTGAAAAAATGGAACACTCTCATACTTCTCATAGAACCACACTGGAAAACTGAGCATTGTCTATTGTCACTGAACAAATACACGTTATGACAAAGCAAATCTACTCTCAAGAGATACATACTCATGTACATGTGAAGCAGGAGACTTGCTTAAGGATGTTCGTTATAGTATTATTTCATAAAATCCTCAAACTGGGAAAAGTCCAAAGGTCCATCAATATTATAATGAATAACAAAGCTGTGGTATATTCACACAATGGTGTACTATACAGTAGTGAAAATTAATACACGGGTACACATAACAATACAGATAAATCTGTCAAAGATGATATTAAGCAAAAGAAGCAATTCACAAAGGAACACATTCTATGTGACTTCATTTGAACTTCAAAAACCAGGCAATAGAGATATAAAGAGTTACAAGTCAGGTAAATAGTTACTTTTGGGGAACAGGAAGGAGTCAGTGTTCTATTTCTTGGTCCTTGTGGTGGTTACATGGGTATGTTGACTGTGTAGTAATTTATTGAGTTGTAGACTTATGACCTGTGTATTTTTTCTGAATGTATGTTATAGTTTACTTTTTAAAAATTTAAGAGATTATCAATTCCCAGGGGAAGATTTATTTTGAAGCACCCTGAGAATTGTCAAAATTTAACTACCTAGTTCCCCTGAATTTTTTCTCACACTCAGCATTGGGGATGAGAAGGAGAGGTGTAGAATTTGAATTTTTGCCACCATCTGTAGTTTTTAGATTTAATAATTATCCCAGATTTTTTTTCTTTCGGATATTCTTTGCTTATTTTTTCTAATAATACTCTATAAATTATAGACAAATAAAAGCTCATTTTCTCTATTTACACTTATTTCTTTATTGTCAATCACTTCTGAACCAGCCCACTGTGGTAGAACTCATTAAAACAATATCTTACTTATAATATATATGTGTTTATCATTAAAGACAACCAAACAAGCTTTTTTTCTTCCCTGAAAACCGATATTATTTGTTTCCTCATGAAGTCAGAAAACTTACTTTCTTTGCTACAGAGCCAATTCTATAATAAAAAAATAGAAAAAATTATTTAGCCAAACTTTCACAGGGCATTTCTCTTACCAGGGTATATGTAGAAAAAACTGAATCTTCAGCTATTTTCTTAGATCATCTTAATCCGGAGGGATCAGTGGGGTAGGTCTCATGGTGGTGGGGGGAGGTGATCCATGACTGTTTAGGTCTTTGATTGGAAACTCAAGTCAGGAGACTTGAAAGGAAAAGATGCCTGAATCCAAGTTTTTCTTTTCATGGCAGTGGCTGACTTTGACTTCTTTCTAGGGATACTGTTTCCTTGGAACTTTTGATTTCCCAAACTGATAGTGATAAATAGACCATAAAAGTATTTGAGACCAGATTGGTCATGTTGAGCTTTCAGTAGTTTTAATTTTTCCACTTTTGGTAGAGACATAGGTAGAAGAAATATATACTTTCATGTTGTTTAAGAAAAATAACAGTGCTAACATGATAAAAAGAGCAGAGCTACTCAGCCTTAGTATGTGGGACACCCCAAGGAGTGCTGAGCACTGGGATGGACCAGGGAACTCACATCTATGCTTAGGAGCTTCAGCTCATTGTCATGCGTGAGAGTGGGCCCAGCTTTGCCAGGACTTTCCATTTTAAAGAAAAGCTGAAAGCCCTGATATTCACCTGGAATTTATGAATTTTTAAATGTTGGCAACTAATTCAAATTAAAAAAAAACACTTCGGGGGCAAAATTATCTAAGGATGCCAGTTTGAGACTGATGCCATATATAATTTTCATTTCATTAAAACCTTGACATGCTGATTTCAAATGATTCTTTTTCCACTCCTTAAAACTTTCTTTCTGGGACTCCACCATGAAATATTTTGTTAACTTATTCTTGTAAAACAATAAATGCTTTATACTTAAACACAATAACATGGCATTTCTTCAAGGAATATTTTATGTTCAGGCATCTTAGTAATCCAGGGTGGCGTCAGTTTTGCCCACGAGTCAGAAGTAGGGGTGTTGGACTCTACTTTCAGAGGCATTGAGTGATAAAGGCTGCTGGGAGAACGTGGATGGGGTCAACTGTGGGCTTGGCCAGTGAAAGCTCCCCTGGGGTCAATAGCTTCTTGTTCTGATATTATTTTCCTGGGGGCAGGACATTTCACACAGCCTCCCGCTGCTCCATGGAATCTGGGACACCAGTTTTCTTGAAGGAATGCCTTGTTATGTAAGGGAAACCACAGGGAGGCAGAGACAGGAAGCATTCTTCACAGGCGGTTACTTTGAGGACCCAAAGCTGGTCTCTAGGAAGGGTCATTACAAACCTTGAGTTCATCTGTGATGTTTTATCAGGAGCAGGGTTTCAGTGACCTTGGGAAACTCCATTATTTCTGTCTTCTGGAGTCGGTACTCTCAACCACCATGAGTCTCTTGTCCCTTTACCAGACACTTCTCTGGCTCCCCTTTCCTTCCTCCACCTAGTCCTCTTCCAATTTCCTCTGGGTCATGTGCCCACTCCTGAACTGATTCCTTTGGCTCAGGGGATGGAAGTGCCCTGATTAGCTATGCATGGTTATGCCCATCCTTATGATAGGGCAGTGTTTTCTGTCACAAGAGAGGAGATGGGCTAATTGCAGAAGCATCAGCGATGACCCAAACCAAGAGCTACCACATAATCTCACAGGCAAGAGTGGCCTTGTAGTAAGGAAGTTGGGTGCATGCTACCTTAATGGAGAATGCTGCCTAAAATCGCCTTTTTGTTCATAGTTTGGTTACTCATGTGACTCTACCTGCTGCAAGATAATACTTTGTGTTGGTTTATCTAACAGTTATATTTCTTAGTGTAAATTAATAAATTAGTATCCTGGTTTGTACACCAACCTTGTGACCTGTCCTTAGAGACAGATTTCCATCTCAGAGTGTGTCTTTGGGTGGGGTTCATGTCCAAAAGGCCAGAGAGCTCTCCTCAAGGACATCATGACCACACCTCATTACTTCCATTCACCCTTCAATACATGGTAAATATGTGTAAAGGACTAAAGGGGAATTGGAAATGTGTCCTAAACAGTCAGGTCCAGATATCATCCACAGCTAGTGTCAGAGTTTTGAAAATTCTCTTCTAGGTGTTTTCCTCTTGCTTTCTCACTCTTGTGCCCTTTTGTGTACATAAAGAGGGTAGGGACCATGTCTGTCTTATACATCGCTGTATCCTAAGTGCTGAGCCCAGTGGCTGCACATAGATGGAAGCTCAGTAAATGTTTTTGAATGAATGAATAATTCCTGACATTTCCCATTATGACTTTCCTTCTACCCTCCCTTCTACTCAGGCAACAGGAATTTTAAAATTTCAGATTTCTTAGATTCTAGATACATATTTCTTCTACATTTTTGTTGATGTTGCTGTGTCTCACTTCTGATGTCTTGGAATGGAAATCAATTGATTCTTCCGGTTGTGCTGCTGAGACTTGCACTGTAACAGCACAGAAATAACCACATTGATTATTCCATGTCCTTAGCAGAATCCTTTCATTCCTTCTAAAAGCCAATCAAATGGTTGAATTACCTGGCTTACTTAAAGACTTGTCTTTTGTCAGGCTTCCCCTTTGGAAGCAAAGGGTTCATTAAAACTGGATGAAGAGCACACAGCCTCCTGTCGCTAAACCCTTAGCCCTGGAAAAAGCAGAGGTGAAGGTAAAACCAAGCTTTCAAGAGAGCACGTTCTCACTGGCTGAGCTGACAAAATCCAGACACCTTGCTGAAACTTCAAGTATGTTGCTAATTTACACAAATGAGTCAAAAAATACCATTCAACTTTAATAGTGATGTTTCTTTTGCTAAGTAGTTCCTTTCCCAATTTTTAAAACTCTTTTTTAAAAATTCTTGACAAATGAAAAAAGAAATAACAGGAACATTCTTTAAATAGCCCAACAAATCGTTTTGAGGATGCACTGACACCTGAAACATGGGAGAAATCATTTTTTAAAAATGTCCAATCAGCCTCCTTCAGTTTTGAACAAAATCAACAACAAAGAGAAACCAGTTTCTGTGTGTTCAGTAGTTTCAAAAATGAATTCCAAAGAATAGCAGAGTGCCATAGAGGTTCTTCAAAAACTTCACAAACATTTGATTTAAATTTTATTTTTACACAGGTTTTATACTCTTTCAAGATAGTAATTTTTACATCACCAAATGTCATATATTTTAAATATAAACTCATGGAGGCTAACAATCAATTATTTGCTTGTACTCATGGGTTCGTATTTTTCTGAGTAGAAATAAATTATAATACTTCTCCTGACCACTTGGTATCCTGAGATTTCAAGGCAAATAGTGAAATAACCTTTAATATCTACAACTACTTGTCTGTCTTGAATAAGGATTTCCATTATATCATTTTGCCAAAAGAAAATCTATTGATTAATTGTAATCTTAAACTGCAAGAGTTGTTTCATTGCCATCTAAGAGCCTGGGTTTACAGTTTTGTATTAAAAAAAGAAATTGTGTTTTCATTAAATGACTTTATAAGCAAATGCTATAAATATGGACCCAAAAAATGAATTTATCCTAACAAGGAATCTCTTTTTTAAAAATACACAAGTAAGAAGTTTTTAAAAAGAGTTCTATAGCTAAAAGATATTTTGAAGACCACTAGATTATATTATCTCTAAATTTTTCAAGTGCTGAAATTATGTGATTCTGTGATATGTTTAAAATCATGAAATGAGTTAGTGATTTGATAGCGAGATTGGTATTTACTAGTGATTATAGGTTACCCTTTGGCTACAATATTTGTGGACTTTGTTTCATTTACCTGTTGTTGTGTTACAAGATATACCCAAACTCATTGGCTTAAAAAAAGTATATTTTATTAGTTTTATGATTCCATGGGTTGACTGGGTGGTCCTTCTGCTTGTCTTATCTTGACTTACTCATGCAGCTGCTTCCAGCTGATGAAGCTTCTGCAGCTGGGGTTCAGGTGAAATCTTCTTGCTACTTGGTCTTTGATTCCAGGTTTCTTTATGGTATGACAGTCTCAAGGTGGAGTTCCAAGAGAACAAGACTCAATGCACAAACTTTTATCAAGCTTCTGCTGTGTTCTACTTGCTGATGTCCCATGGGCCAAAGCAAGTCTCATGGCCAAGTCCAGAGTCAGTGTGGAAGGGGGATATACAAAGGCATGAGTACAGAGAGGTGTGATACATTGGGTGCCATTACTGTAATAATTTACCACAGTTTCCAGTCAACAGGCTTATAAAAGACTCTGATAAACTTTATACAATTTGAAATCAGGGCTTCTAGACTACAAGGAAGAAGGGAGGTCATTATAATAATGGCTCCAATGAATAACACGTCCCTATGTTCACACTCTTTGCAGTGTGATCCTACCATTCTTCCCTTCTAGAGGTAGATCCTTTTCTCTGCCTTGAACCTTAGTTGGCCTTGTAACTTGCTTTGACCAATAGAATGTGGCTGATAAGTTCTAGAGCATAAGCTTCAAGATGCTTTGAAACTTCTGCCTTCACTTTCTTGGGTCGTAGAAGCCATGTAAATAAAAATGGACTAATCTACTGAATGATAAGAGACCATGTGAAGAGAGAGGTCCCAGCCTTACAGCCACCCCCATCAAGCTTTGGACATGAGGATGAGGACATCACAGACTCTCTGGCTCTAGTGGACCCACTAGCTGGATACAGCCATAGGAGCAAACCCATGTGAGACCATCCAGCCATCCCGAAGACTTGTGAGAAATGGTGTTGGGATGATTTGTTATATAGTGATAGAAAACTGATACAGGGAGTAAATACTAATTCTTATTTAATCCTTATACTAACCCTGTGGAGTAGTTATTAATTTTCCTCTTTTACAAAGAAGAAAACTGAGACCCAGAAAGGTTGAATTGTTATTAATGGCCCTGTAGAGTAGTTTCTAATTTTCCTCTTTTACAAAGAAGAAAACTGAGACCCAGAAAGGTTGAATTTCTTGCTGCAGGTCCTACAACTAAAAAGCTGAGGGGACACAGTTCTGCTAACTTGCAAACTCATAGTCTTTCTGTTACACATTAAATCGAATTTTGGAAGGTTTAAAATTCCTTTTTTCTTTCTGAGTAAAGATTAATTATTCTAATTCAAGTTTTAATTACTTTCTTTTTGGACAAATCTAGCCTGAAAACTGATCCTTGGCATTATCTCCTTTGGCTGAATGTTTTCTCTTTCCTTGACTGATTATTTTTTTGGATTAAATTTCTAGAAAATCCCACGGTCTTCATAAATGGGAGGGCAAAGTTGAGCTTAGCCCTGAGAAATAAGGGATCAGTCAGGATGTGGTTAAATTATTCTTATCAATAAAGAGTTATGAAATTTTTCCTCAAGAAATCCAGCAAGAAAGTTTCAGTAACCAGGATATTCTTCCCTAGAATATCTCTAATTTAACTTTTCTTCTGTGTTTTGGTTTTGTTAGAATGCCTGTGTATCTCTATAAGTTTTCTTTTTCAGTTTTTGGAGTTAATATGGGACAGAGATATGTCACAGGCTAGGCAAATCCAGTGACAGACATGTGCATAACTCTATTTGGAAAATGTTAATTGCTTTCCAATGGGTCGGCTATTGCAACAATGCAAATAGTGTTTTGGAGACTCTGAATAATGTAGTAAGTGTGAATAATAAGTATGAAGATCTGGTGACAGACCATTGTGAGATTAGTGAGTCAAACTTGACCAACACAGGAGGGCACACTCACTGGTTCTGAGTCACCAAACTCATTTTCTCCTTAAGGGCCACACCATGAGATGCTGAAAACCATATGCAGAGTAAGAGAAAACACTTCATTTGTTATTGAAAATGTTCTCTACAAACACACTGGGAGCACATTTTTTTTGTAACCACCTAAGACACAGCTGGAATAACCATGTCTGAATATTGCTGAGGGAGAAAGTGAGTTTAAGAAAAATTTGTGTAACTTTGAGTGAGAGGAGTGATTTTCTGTCTTTGGAGAAAACTGAATCAGAAAGCAGCTCTGGATACTAAACGGAGGCAAAGAGGAAAGAGCCCCGCACTTACCCCTCATCTCCCTTCCATAGGAGACATAAATATACAAGGGAAGCAACCAAGCCTGAAAAATATTATATAAGACAGTACAGAGAAACCTGAACGAACTTTTTGGCCAACCCAGTAAATGCCTATCAACGTTCAGCAAATGAGTGTCCCTGAAAATGTTTTTTCCTTCCCCTTTTTAAACATATGCATCTAGTTAACTGACTCTTTTAGGACTTGGTACAACTCAGAAGGTGTTTAAAGTGTTAGGAACAAAAGAGTCTCTAAAACCTGTTACCCACCGCCCCCCTTGGAAACAGAAAACAGGCCATGAAATGCAAACCATTCCTAATGACTGTACTATCATTTTCCATAAATAAGAAATTGAAATATTGTTTAAGCTTGAAACAGAACTAAGTTAAATGGTGGGTCAATCAAATAACTCTGATTTATAAAGGGGTTCAAAAGCCTCCAGAGAAAATAGAGTTTAGGAGAACTTCTCTCAGACAGAGTAGTTTACCTACTTGACTCCCCAGAGGGCAAATGGAATAAATTGCCAACCAGAGAGGCTGGATACAGTTAACTGCGCTGGTTTGTGCAAGCATGAGGCTAGATTGGAATTGTTCTGGATAGTAGAGGAGGGTGGAAAAAGCAGGGCTGCCTCCTGTGATTCTCTTTCTCTGGGTTTACCTGAAACATCACTCAATCTCCTTCCCTAAATGCTGAACATATATTTTAAACATTTCAGTTAAACTTCCTGTGGCACACATATAGCTCAGTCTAACTGTGAGTTGAGGATTGATAAATAAACTCAGGCCCAATTTACATGTGGATCACAGATAAATATTTTGAAGTTAGTGGACATAACCTACAATGTTGATAAAGTGCCAAGAGGCAGAATAGAATAGAAATAGAATAATAAAATAGAATAGAAAAGAATAAATAGAAATAAAATAGAAATAAAATAAAATAAAATAAATAGAAATAAAATAGAAAACAATTAAACATCTAAATATATTGAAAATAACATTCACATAGTTGAAAATATTAAAGTTTTTAACTAAATGTTTTACCATCACTCTTGATGCTTGGTATCACACGTGATGCAGCGTGTAATTGTACATCAGTTATTTATCACTCATTTTCTGGCCTTTGATTGTATTTCTTAACTCCAGCTTACTTCATTCCTGGTTTTCAGCCTCCAATCCCCCCACAATCACTAGACTGGCAAGTTTTTACTTTATAGTTGCAAAACTATTGTTCATTCCCATTTAAGATCAAGGCCATTGCTACATCTGAACTTCAGACTGTCTGAGGGATTCTGATTGGCATTAACAATAATATCAGAAAATAAAAAGGAGCATAGAGTTGAATGTGAAGTAGATTGACACTTTTTCTAAGAGTAAATGGCCCTGAGAAAACAGGCAGAAACCTTAAAGGAAAATAATGAGATATTTTACTACATAAAAATAAAACAAAGACCATAAACAAAATAAGAAGTTAAACAGCAAACTGGGAAAAACGTTTGCAGCAAGAACAAGAGTGACTCTCATTAGATGTAAAGAGCTCTTATAAATTAAAACCAAAAAAGGTGAACTTCTCAATAGTAGAATTTTCAAAGTTAAAAGTAGATGGAGGGGGCCTCCCTGGTGGCGCAAGTGGTTGGGAGTCCACCTGCCGATGCAGGGGATACGGGTTCGTGCCCCGGTCTGGGAGGATCCCATATGCCGTGGAGCGGCTGGGCCCGTGAGCCATGGCCGCTGAGCCTGCGTGTCCGGAGCCTGCGCGTCCGGAGCCTGTGCTCCGCAACGGGGGAGGGCACAACAGTGAGAGGCCCGCATACCGAAAAAAAAAAAAAAAAAAAAAAAAAAAGTAGATGGAGGGCTTCCCTGGTGATGTAGTGGTTGAGAGTCCGCCTGCCGAAACAGGGGACACGGGTTCGTGCCCCGGTCTGGGAAGATCCCACATGCCGCAGAGCGGCTGGGCCTGTGAGCCATGGCCGCTGAGCCTGCGCATCTGGAGCCTGTGCTCTGCAATGGGAGAGGCTACAACAGTGAGAGGCCCGCGTACAGCAAAAAAAAAAAAAAAAAAAAAAATGTAGATGGAACATAATCCTGTTTTTCTAAAATAAATATGTATACTTTAATACATAGAACAAAAAGCTCAAATGGAATCTTGGGTGATTTTCATGTTTGTTTGTTTTACATTTTTGTTTTGTTTTTATAACATTAAGGCAGCTATGTTATTTTGAACAAGAAAGTGTCATAAGCAAGTGAGTGCCCCCCTAATACGCCAACTCGTCCCCATAGCACTCCCCACTCAGTTATCCCCCATGTTTTGGGAGAAAAGCGTCTTCTCTCTGGCCAGTCCTGTCATCAACTGTCACACCTCCTCACAAGGCAGGCATGGCCTTGACTGATATTTGTCTGAAGTCCAAGAATCAGGTCCAGATGGGGCAGCAAAACAGTTACATTTGGGGAAATGAAATTCACTTGGTTAGAGCTGAAACCCCGTGCTGACAGAAGGCCACTGACCACTGATCCTGAATCAGAGAAAATGAATGTGATTTCATTATGTTTAAAAATATTGCTCTGGGAAAGGTCCGTAAGCTTCACAAAATTGCCAGGAGTCCACAGCAGGAAAAAAGGTCAACAATGCCTTTATCTGGTGTATTCCAGACAGGCCGTGCCACCAGCCGGGTCCTGGAGAGAAGGCCACAAGAAGCGGAGCTGCCACTGACTCTGGGGACACAGGGGTGAGCAGAGCAGGCTTCAGTGGCCACTGAGATGGACGGTGTCATCACAGCCTAATCTACACCCTCTCCAGCTTCTGTATGGATTCTTAGATGGCATTCCAAATCTTTCATGCCATGAAGAGTTGTTGTTTTTTTTTTTGCGGTACGCGGGCCTCTCACTGCTGTGGCCTCTCCCGTTGCGGAGCACAGGCTCCGGACGCACAGGCTCAGCGGCCATGGCTCACGGGCCCAGCCGCTCCACGGCATGTGGGATCTTCCCGGACCGGGGCACGAACCCGTGTCCCCTGCATCGGCAGGCGGACTCTCAACCACTGCGCCAACAGAGAAGCCCCATGAACAGTTTTAAAATGGTCACCTGGACTGCAGCAGGTGAAGCTCCTCTCCCCAAGGGTTGCTGTTTTTTCCTTTGACTTGGAGGGAAGAGCTGTGACAGGGGCTTTCTGGGTATCACTGCTGTCAGTGGAGGGGCAAGTTCATTTTGGGGTTTAGCTGTATTTTCTAAACCCTATACAGCGAGCATATATTCCTTTTGTAACTTATCTTTTATTCCTAAAAAAAGTTATTTTTAAAAATAAAAGAAAAACTATATATATAGATAAAATGACATACAGGTGAGCAGAAACTGATGTTGTTAATGACAACTTAACTGCTTTTTCGTTGCATACCTATTCAATTGTTCTGAATAGTTCTCATATGAATATTTCTTTTAACATTGGGTATATTTTATTAAATATATACATGAACTGCTTTGGTCTGTAGGGCTATGGTTGAAAGAACTTGGACAGTTTCGACTCCAGTCAAGACTGGAGCCAGCTTCAGGTTTGTGATTATTTAACTAGCTCTGTGATTGTTTCAAGGTCATGGAGCCTTCTCCTCACATCTGCAAAATCAGAGTCAGGCTAAAAAAATTTTAAGCTCTAGCTAGTTTTTAAAAAGCTTCTTTAATTTATTTTTTAATGAGATTAATTTTCAAAAGAAATCTCATGAGGCTTGTAATGAAAAATGAGGATTTATTTTTGCTGCTTATATTCTGTGTGGTACATTTGAGGGGGTTTCAGAAAATCCTCAACATTTGGGGGCTGAAAAATTGTTATAGAATCTTTTGTGCTGCTCCTACTTCCAAATCGGAATTTGCTTTCTTTTTAAAAAATGGAATTTATTTTATTATATAAGTAATACATTTTGGTTTAGAAAAATGAGAAGAGTCATATAATTTAAACAAGAGGTGGCTGTAACTCTAGCCCCCAGAAATAATCACTGTTAACAGTAGACTGTATATCATCACACACATTTACAAATATCTTATCAAAGCACTCATTATATTGTAAATCCGCTTCCTGTTATTTAATAATGCATCCTAAACACTTTCCATCGAGTAAATATATCTTTCCACAGTAACTTTTAATGGAAATAAGGTCCATGTCATCAGTCACCTTTAATTGAACATTTAAATGGCTTTCCATTTTTCACCATTTCCGTTTTTCACTCATAAATTATACTGCAGTAAACAACTTTATACACATCTTTGTGCGTTTGCCTGATTAATTCCTTAGGATACATTCCCCCAAAGTGGAATTTCTACATTAAATGAAACATGCATTTTTGCAGGCATTTATTCGTATGTCCAAGTTCCCGTTCATTGAGGTACTACCTATTTACACTCTCCTTAATCATGATCCTTAGCACTCTTTTAAACCTTTGCCAATCTGAGAGAATAAATAATGGTGTCTCAATATTATGTTAATATGCGCTACTCAGAGTACTAGTGAGGGAGAATACATTTTCATACAATTATCAGTGTTTTGCATTTGTTCTCTTGCGACTTCCCCATTTAGTTACTTCCCAATTCTAGGGAAGAATCCAGACTACTTTTGGCTATGTGATTCAATCTGGAGTTTTCCCCAACTCTCATCTTTTCATCTCATTTAAACCTTTTCTTTCTTGTCTAATCCTTAGAAAAATGACTGGGATTCTAAAAGCCACCATAACAAATTCTTTTATATGCTGTTAAATTTTCCAACCTGCATTGACCTCTTCTCTTTCAATCTTTTAATAGAGCACAAAGCAGTAGCATCTCTCAAAATGTGACAAAACAATATGTTCTGAGGGTGGGGCAGGGCTATGACAGAAGACAGGGAAGTCTTCTGGTGAAAGAAATTGAGGGAAGTGGAATTTGAGGATTTCTTTACTGTAGCATTTTTGAGAGCTTTTACTATATGAATAATAAGAAGCAGAAAATAATACACGATTCTCCAAGAATTTTTATCACAGGGTCATCTTTTCACCTCCTTACATTTATTCCCAGGTGAATGGTGACAAAGAATAAGGCTGAACCATGCAAACCTTTTATGCAGTGTTGGAAAAAACAGCTCCAAATGCATGTCTTGCTAATGTGTCAGAAACATCATCATCCTACATGAAATATGAGATGAGGATGATAATTATGATGACTCAAAAACATATCTCGGCAAGATTTATGCTTGCTGAGTACAAGGGGCGACCCACGAGATGTCCACTTCCACACTGTACCAGAAGGTCTAGACTGAAATACTAGAGCTGAAATGTCCTTTGGAGCATCTCAGTTCCTTACCTGTACAATGAAGGTTGCAGGTAAGTGAAACATCTTGCCTCAGGTCATATAATTCTGAGTGGGAAAAGCCCAGAGTTCCTAAGTCTAAATTCTGCAGGCACTGCCTTCTAGTCATTACCTGGGGCTGCTCTGGGCCCTGGTTCTAATCCCCAGCCTGTGTGTGAGGCAGCAACTTGCTCTGTGTGTACCCCAAATCAGTGCTACACTGTACTGCTCCTCAACATGGATGCATGGATGAGATGTGTTCTCGCCAGCACACAGGGTTTAGTGCTGTCCTTATTTGTTATATTTTTAAGTTTGCGCTTCATGGAGATGACAAAGCTGATTATGACTCATAGAGCCCATAAGAATAATTATTGCAGGGAGATTACGATTTCTGTTTACACCATGAAGCACACTCCTAACGAGAGATGCAGAATTTTGCAGCATGTCTGCTTTTGCAAAATGCACATTTGATGAGAAGATATTTCACGGTCTAAAGCCTCATATATTTCTGACTAGCTTTAAACTTAATTAGTCCCTTCTAAATCAATGTCAGCTGCGTTACGGGAGGGGGACTCTTCTTGGAGAACTTCCCCATTAGGATGAAATATGAGATGTTCATGGACTGTAAAAAAAGGGAACACAAAGACTAAATTTCTTGTCTGGAAGCAAAGTTCCTGGAACATGTGAGTCAGGCAGCGGCAGTTTGTACTTCATTTTGAAAACATTCCCGCTCATGAAGAACAAGAGTGCAAACTGCAATCAACGTCTGAGACTTTGCAGAAAGACCTTCCGAAAAAGAGGAAGGTGATAAGCTGACTAGGCCCCCGCTTGCTATGGAACTTTCAGAGGCTTCCTTTGAGCTGCTGTCCACTGATAAACGACTTCGTGTTTTTCGAGTTCCCATAGTGAGGAAAACATTCAAGTGTGTAGTCTACAAAATTAACTGTCTGACTACAGTCCATGAAGATGGGATCTGTAACTCAACTTGACGCCTCCCTAGCCCCATGTCTGGACTCACCCCTCCCTTCTCACTTTTATCCTTTGCTGCAACCCTATAAGGAACTTCTTGAGTCAGTTTGTTCTCTTTATTTTGTGAACATTACTTCTTCTTGCCTGTCTTTTCTCTTTATCACATTATTTCCCCTGCCAGGAGTCTACCCTGTGATTTCTCCTTAGAGAATTCTGTTCCTCAGGTACAGACATAGCCCATGTTCATGGAACGAGTTTTGGGGCCAGGTACTTTTTTTCAGGTGATGGATGTGTCAATGTGAATGAGATATCATTCTCTCCTTCAAGGTATTCACAATCCAAAGAAATCCAAAAACTTTGCATTTGCTCAAGCCCCTTGTAATCCTTTTGTTTGCTGAATTCCCATAGTATTTATTCTCTAAACCTTTCCATTTCTAGCTCCCAGTTGTTATTGTCCTGGAACATTTCTTCAAACGTCGGTCTTTTGGCTGTTTCCTTTGTGAACTTGAACAAATATATTCCTTAATCTATAAATATTTATGTAATATTTTTCTATAGATTAAATATTTTTTCAGATTAATTAAATTTAACAGGAAAAGTTTATTACTATTTCAAACAGAAAACTTGTATTACTTTCCTTAATAAAAAGTAACGATAAAGAATAAAATGAAACTACAACATTATTATTAAATTCTAGTGAGATGCAAAAAAATGTTCATCATAGCCTAATTCATTAAAGCAGAAAATTGGAAACAACCCAAATGTCCATAATAGTACACTAGATAAATTGTTGTATATTCACACAATAAGAAACTACACAGCATTAGAAAGAGCAAACTATTGTAACATTCATCAGATGACTGTCAAATGATGAATGAAAGATGCTAGAGTATGTACTAAATGGTTCCATTTCTATGAAAATCAAGAAAAGGAATTGAAGCCCCCAGAATCTGCCTTGTCAGGAGAGAGCAGAGAGGAAAGAACTATACAAATGTAAAGATTCTTCATCACATCACTTTTCCTAGTAAATGCAAGTGCCATAGACAGGCATCCTAACTGCTTTGTTCAGTGCTGTATCCCCAGTCCTTAGACTGGTACCTGGCACACAAGAAATAGTCATTAAACATTTGAATAAATGAATAGATTTCCTTTGTCCATAAGTCTGTGAGGTTATTTCTGTAGAGTCCTCCTTCTTGAATCCATGTCAGCTGGGAAAAGATTGTGAATCCTTATGTCACATTTACTGAGGTCTGAACTACAGGACTTTCAAGAACCTTTGGTTTCCTGTGTGTCTGCACCTCTCTACAGCCCTTTGACTGCAGCCTGCACAGGCTCTTGCTCTATCATTAGAAAGTTTTTTGTCTCCAAACTTCTCTCCCTGAGTGGGCACTTGGACAGAAGGACAGTCTGGCTTTCATCACCAGCCCCTTCTTCCATGCTGAATATACAAAGCTCTTGTGTTGGGACATCTCCAAGTTTTGCTGAAGTCCTTGTCTTTTTCAAGTGTCTTCTCTCAAGAAAGAGCCACATTGTCGGATGTATTTCCAGGTTGGAAGACACATGGTATTGCTTTGGCTTTGCTGGCTTTATGTATTCTAGGAAGGTAAGACCCTTTCCACAAAGAGAAAACACTCATGACTTTTCAGAATGAAATAGAACCTTAGTATGCACAAGCTTTGTAGTACTTCTTTTTCTTTTACATTTTCTAGCATAAGAATCTTAAGACAAACAGACACATGCTATAATCAAAATGAGGAGGTTTTTAAAAAATTCTTTCAATTCCTACTCTGATCAATGCTGTTATGGAACTGATGGAAACTATACATTTCCTCATTCTGTACAGTAGCATCATATATCACATTTCACTTCTTATTAGGAAATAGTAACATAATTGCAAAAAGTGACAGTAAGTTCTCTTGCCTATGAAGATAATTTCCAAAATAATAGAAAGAAAAAATTTAAAAACCTATTTATGAGTGTTTCTTGGTTCATAAACCTTCTGGAAGCTCTTCCTCTCTCTCTGTTAAACTAATTTCCAAGCTATTTTAAATTTTATATTTCCTTGATACTAAGATGTCATTAATTATAAGCAATGTCCCCAGTTTTATAGCTTTTCATTGGGGGCAGAGGGATTATTCCTAAGTTAAATGTACACATTGACATTGATTGTAAAATACATTCAGATTTTAGAAATGGGAAAATATAAAAGTATCCTAGAATGGATAAAATATGTTGTTGCTCCTGTTAGGGAAATTGCATTTTAATGGGGGAATTTAAGCCCCTGATGGGTATATGAGAATATTTTCATGTGGGGTGGGGAACCTTCTTTTTGCTTTTCCTCATCTGTTCTCTCCCACTTTCATTTCTTCTAAGACTGATCTGGGGGTACATTACTCATTTACTATCTTAGGACATTGACAGATTGTCAAACCCTTTAAACACCTTGGAGCAAAAGCACTTAAAGAAACGTGACAAAGCCAGATTTGTCTCAATCTTTTATTTTCTAATTCTAGCAAAAATATATCCTGTTAAATTCTTCTTTTTTCCCAAAACAAGTCTCAGTGAAAAGCAGTACATGGTGATTGCAATATTTGCAAAGGCTGTGTGTCACAAAACATCAGCAAGAGAAAAGTTTATGGGAAGATATTATCGAAGCATTCTTTAAACTAATCGGTGTTCATCGAATTACCTACTCTTTGTTTTTATACAGTACAATAAATGAATGATTTGATAAAAGTAATGTCAGCGCAAAAACAAACTTTAAAATTTAGATACAAATATAAGTACAGTAGCTTCTTTGTAAAGGATGTCAGTCAGTGGCATTTGGAGCCAAAAGATAATTAAGTGAGACAATACATTTTAAGCACTTAATCTGTGATAGAGGTGAGTGCTTGGTGAATGAGTCCAATGAGTATTATTACATATGAAGTCAGAGTTGTTCTGATGTCAATAACATTCAGAGAAATACTGGAAATGTTCATCCTTTCAGCCATTTGGTCTAGAAGACATAGATTTACTGACATTCCTCTACTTTAACCAGACAACATAGCTGGATTAAAAATAATGTTGTCATTTAAAAATGAATCCCCATATTGTATGTGTGTGTGTATGTGTGTGTGTGTGTGTGTGTGTGTATGTGTGAATTCAGAGATAAGAGTTAATCATAACTCTGGTAATGGCGTAGCACTTTCAGGAGGAATTTGACTTTTTTGCACCAGAAGAACCTTTACAGAGTAAACACAAGAATCAGAAAAAAATATTGGTAAATCCAGCTCTTTTGATTTTTCAAAGTGATTGCCTTTCCACTATGGAGCAAATTATATAAGAAAAGCTTTTTTCTGTTGGGTAGAAAACGGTGTGATTTTAGAAGGAATGTACTACTTTGGGAAAGGAGGAGTATAACTTACTGAGTTCTCATCAGATCCGTTTGAGGTAGGAAGTTGATTTAATGGAATTACTGTAAGGAAGCGCTGTGGTGAAGTATGGAGAGAGAGAGAGGGCTTCTGAGTTAGGGTGGGCAGGGACACTGGGTTCCAGAAGTAAGGATGAAGCATCCCAGTGGGGAGAAGGATACTGGGAGGGGTGATAGGAGAAAGTTGATGACCACCTTTTTGCCCAAATCAGTCATGTTTGCACCTCTTTATACATTATATATATATATATATATATATATATATATATATATATATATATATATATATATACACACACACACACATTGTATACATAAAGAGGTAAATATGACAAAGATTACCCTTCTATAATTGTTCTTCAGTACTTCCATTTTGTAACCTTGGAGGTGGCTTATTTCGGGCTTATAGATTTTAAGATCTGCCCTCAACATAATCCCATGCTGGTGTGGCTCTGAGCCTGGCCTTCAGGAGGCATTGGCTTTGTTGACTGGATTACTCTATATCTATTAGAAAACTCCACACTCCTCATTAATGACAACTTGTTTCTAGCTGTCTGTAGTGTGATAATTCTTTTTAGCTATGCCTCATTTCAGCTTCATGGGAGCACCAACTACTCCTCAACATACACAGTAAAGCTACACTTGTAGTTAGAAAATGAGAAACAGAATCTCCATTTGGGTCAAAGAGACCTTAGAGTACGGAAATAGATTTCCCCGCACAGTGGCTCATCCTCAGAACTGTTTGATGTAACATTATCATTCTTATTTAATTAATTAATTTATTTTTATTTTATGGCTGTGTTGGGTCTTCGTTGCTGTGCGCGGGCTTTCTCTAGTTGTGGCAAGCGGGTGCTACTCTTTGTTGTGGTGCACAGGCTTCTCATTACGGTGTCTTCTCTTGTTGCAGGGCATGGGCTGTAGGTGCATGGGCTTCTGTAGTTGTGGCTCGCAGACTCAGTAGTTGTGGCTCACAGGCTCTAGAGCACAGACTCAGTAGTTGGGGTGCACGGGCTTAGTTGCTCCAAAGCAAGTGGGATCTTCCCAGACCAGGGCCCGAACCTGTATCCCCTGCATTGGCAGGCGGATTCTCAACCACTGCACCACCAGGGAAGCCCTCATTATTCTTATTCTAAAGATAGGGAAAATGCCCAAGTGACCAGCTGGCAAACACCAGCTCAGTGGTTGCCAATGGGGGAAGGGAGCAATTTTGCTCCCAAGAGACATTTGGGAATTATGGAGACATAGTTGATTGTCACAGCTTCAGGGGTGGTGCTACTGGCATCTTGTGGGTAGAGGCCAGGGATGTTGCTAAAAATTCTGCAATGTCAAGATAGTCCCCCCACAGCAAAAAATTAACTGGCCCCAAATGTCAATATTGCCAAGGATGAGAAACCCTACACTAGAGCCTTTACCAGGATACAGTTTTTCTGACTTTGGAGCCCAGCCTTCCCACTCTGTGGTGTGGAAAAGATGGTTCCTCCCAGTATATCTTCTATTTCCAAGGGTCCTGGGAAGTGGAAAAGGTGAGGGAAGAACTTGACTTGCTCCAGAAAGAAAAAGGGAGGAAAAAATACTTATTGATTGTTTCCTCTGCCAGGAACTGTTCAAAGTACTTTACATGGTTTAACTCATTTAACTTTAAGTACAACTCTGTGAAGGAGTTTCCATAATTTATATAACAGGGGGAAAAAAAAAGAATGATAAAGTTAAAAAACTTTCTAAGGTCATGGTGCTAGTATTGATCCAGAGCTTGGACTCATACAGATGTGTGTTTCACAGAAGAAAGCAGAAAAGCTAAGGAAGCCTGTTGGAATACTTTATGTCCACATTCAGGTGCAGAGAGCAGAACTAACCATGCCGAGAGAAATGTCTCATGCACACTTTCCATCTCCTTACCCCAAGGATATCATCTACTCACTCTATTAGCATCTGGGTTATACTTTTGAAATGAAAATCACTCAGCATTATTATAGCATTTTGTTGAATCTAAGACATTATTGGTTGTAAGATGCACTATTTCTTTCATGTGCCACTAAGAAAGGAAAAACACAATTTATAGTGTAAGACACCATCAATTTGAAGAGATATACTCCTAATAACTACACTAATGTGTTTTTAAAATATGCATCTAACAATTCAGCACAAATGGGTTAAGCGACTCCACATGACACTAGGCTGTGCTGTACAGAATATAGTAGAGTATGAGAAGTATCCTTGTCCTCAGGAAATAAAACAAAAGCCCTTTTAAAGTAATTAAATCTTTCATTCTCATTTCTTAACCCACAGTGCGTGTCTAATGAGTAAAGTAGGGAGTCAATGACAGCTTTAGGTCTTGTTCACTCAGTAGGACAAGTGTTATCAACTATGGGAAGAGGAAGTCCTTTTCTGTTGGAAGGAACTACATAATTTAAGTCTAAAAGGCATGATTTGTCAAAATCCAGTTTTCTTCACTGTCAAGTTATAGACCAGTGCCTGACGCAGAGTAGGTTCTCAAAAATGTTAGGGGAATGAATGAAAGAATGTGGTAGAATTTTTCTCCTTTCCTTTCAAAATTAAAAAAAAATGTATGGGTACTTCTCATTTCTTATGTTTACTTTCATATTCTGTGCTTATGAGGGAGCAAAGCGTTGAGTTTAATGCAGGAACTGAAGGGCCATGGAAAAGGATACTGGAGAGCAAGATGGAAGGAATCTTCTCTAGACATTTTAAAGCAAGTGTTTTGGGTCCCATCAATCTAGACAAAAGTCAGGTTTTGGGATTAGAAGTGAAAGAGCTTGTGCTCAGGTAATGGGATGCCATGGTAGTATTTTGTGTGTCAGGGACAGGCATCATCATCTTCCTGCTTTGTGTTGCCCAACACTGCAGTTGGAAGTTCAGACAAAGTTCTGGTTTGCTGAAAGTGACCAGATTCTCTGAAATAAAGGTTTCTAAAGAGGCATTATTGTATTATTTGACCTTGTAATTCTCTTTCTTGAGAAAGTTTCTTGCAAAGATGATCATTTATTCAGTAGATATTTATTGAATCCTTTTTCTGTGCCAGATACTGCTCTGGGCACTGGGGACAGAGTGGTAAGCAAGACAAGCAAGGGCTTCCTCTCATGGTGCTTATATTCTAAGGACAAAAAATAAGGCAAAATAAATCAGCAAAAAAGAAAAAAAATCAGATAATGATCCATGCTATGCAGTAATGTAAATAGTTTGGTTGGAAGGGGCTGCTAAGAGGCTACTTTAGATGGGATATATCAGGGAATCCTTTTGGATGAGATCACATCCAAAATGCCTCAGCTGAAAGCAGAGATCTGAATGAACAGAGGGCACTGGCCTTTTGCACATATGGAAGGAACATTTCAGGAGGAGCAACAGCTAATAAAACGGCTCAAATGTAGGAATAAGAATGGTCAACATGTGGTGAACAAGGAGAAAAGCATCGTTAAATGAGTGTGGGGAGGTAGGTAGGGCCCGGATCATGTAAAGCTTTATAAACCAGGGTCAGAAGCCTGAAGTTTATTACAAATACATTAGAAAACCATTGGTAATTTTTTTTTTTTTTTTTTTTTTTTGCGGTACGTGGGCCTCTCACTGTTGTGGCCTCTCCCGTTGCGGAGCACAGGCTCCGGACGCGCAGGCTCAGCGGCCATGGCTCACAGGCCCAGCTGCTCCACAGCATGTGGGATCTTCCCAGACCAGGACACGAACCCGCGTCCCCTGCATCGGCAGGTGGACTCCCAACCACTGTGCCACCAGGGAAGCCCCATTGGTATTTTTAAACATGGAAATGACATTATCTGGCTTTCACTTTTAAAGTCCTATTTTTCATGTTGGTGTGAAGAATGCATTATACAGGGAGCAAGAGAGGCAGTAGAGACACCAATTACGAAGCTATTACAGAGTCGAGTGGAGAGGTGATGATGACCTAGACAAGTGTGGGGGGTGATGAAAACAGAGAAAAAATGGATACAGGTTATACTTCAAAGTTGGGTAGACATGACATGCTGATGGATTTGACATGAGGAAACTTAAAGGAATTTAGGACAACACTTAAATATTTAACTTGAGCAGCTGCATGCTGGCAATTCCAGAAGAGTGGGTTGCAGGGGCAGCAGGGAGGGTCTTAAGAATTTTACTTTGGCCCTGTTACATTTGCGATGCCTATTAGACATACATGCATTGAAGAGACAGTTAAATATATGACACAAGAATTATAGGAAGAAACCAGGCCCGAAGATAAAAAGTTGGAAATCATTGCTATATAAATGTTAAAGATATTAACAAAATATCTCTTTTTTACATATCTACAAAGAAATGTATAATATGTAGATAGAAGAAAAGAAAGTGACAGGGTCAGATCCTTGGAGACAGGTTTTATTTTTTTGAGTTAATTGGTTCTATAGACTTAATGTTTGTGTTGAGCACTCAACATTCGTATGTTGAAAACTAATCCCTAATGTGATGGTATCTTGAGGTAGGGCCTTTGGAAGGTGATTAGGTCATAAGGCCAAGCCCTCATAGTTGGGATTAGTGCTTTTGTAAGAGACTACAGAGATCTCCATCATCTCTTCCACCATGTGAAGATACAGAGAGAAGAGGACCATCAATGAACAATGAAGAGGGCTCTAACCAGACATTGAATCTGCTAGCACCTTGATCTTGAACTTCTCAGCCTCCCAAACTGTGAGAAATGTTTGCTGTTTAAGCCACCAATCTATGGTAATTTGTTATAGCAAACTAAACTGACTAAGACAGCAGCCAATTTTTATGTTGATAGTAATGATTCAGTAGTGGGGCAGCCATTGAAGATATAAGAGAGAGAAGGAGTAATTACAGACGGTGAATTTTTGGAAATGTGGAGGAAGATGGTATTCCAAGCATTACTGGAAGTGTGGGCCATTGTTGAGAGCAGTGACATTTTGTTCAATGTAACAGGAGAAATTATGAGAAAAGATGTGAGATGATGAATTTCGCTGGTGGGAAGATGAAGGCACTGCTTTTTTTTTTTTTTTCTTTAAATCAATAGAGTATGAGGCAAGGCTATTGGCTGTGAGTGAGATGATTGGACAGAGTGCAGGTGTTGGAGAAGGGAGTGTAAGATGTGAAATAGTTTGAGTGAGTGAGAAAGTAAATGAATTAAAGCAGTATAATATGATTGTTGGACTGTGTTGGTTGATCTTTTCAGGTTTATGATCATAAATTATAAGGAATAACAGCACTGTTGTGTAATTTTCTCACCAATGATCAGCTACTTGGGTGCATCACAGATATATAGGTGGGTCTAAACAAGATTGGGGCTTTCCTTAGCATGCCAGTACTGGAAGAAAAGGGCAGGCAATGACAAGAAAGATGGAGCAGTGCAATCTTATCTGTGTGAAGCCTCAGAAGAAATGGCTGATGATTGTATGTGGTAAGCACCTTCTGTAATGGCTTCTAATTATACAAACTTCCTGGTATTTACACCCTTGTGCAATTCCCTTACCTTGTGTGTAGACTGAACCTAGGGACCTTCTCCCTGTAAATAGAGTATAGCTAAGAAGATTGAGTCATTTCTGAGATTAGGTTACAGAAGACTGTGATTTCTATCTTAGTAGTATCATCTCTCTTCTCATTTTCCTGCTCTGATAAAGTAAGCTGCCCTGTTGTGAGATGCCCTATGGAGAGGTCCACATGGCCAGGAACTTAGACTGGCCTCTCACCAACAACCAGTGAGAAACAGAGGTCCTCATTCCAACAGCCTTCAAGGAAGTAAATCCTGCCAACAATTTAGAAGAAGATCCTCCACCAGTCAAGCCTTTAGATGAGACCACGGCTGTGACCAACCTCTTGATTGAAGCCTTTGTGAAAAACCCTAACCTGGAGGTCCCAGCTAAGCCACGTCCAGGTTCCTTACTCACAGAAGCTATGACATGACAAACCTTTCCTGTTTTAAGCCATTAAATTTTGAAGTGATTTGTTATGCAGCATCAGATAACTGGTACATGACATAATGAATGAGTCAGAGGACTTGAAGAGAGTTAAAGAACAGGTGGAATGGTTATACTAGAGCAGATAAAAACAGGAAATTGTGGTCATGGTACTTGAAGTCAAGATTTCAGGGATGGTGCAGATAACAATAATGACAAGGTCAAGGAGATGACTACAGAGATCGTGGCTAAGGTGAGGTGAAGGAATAGATCTTTGGAAGTTAGAAGACCAGGAAACCTAGAAGTCAAGGTGTTAGATCAGCATGGATGCTGATAACATCAAACTACTGACAGGAAAAGAAATGGAAAAGAAGACTGTGTGAAATATGAGCCCCTTGTTTTCCTGAGGGTTCTCTGACCTTATAAGGTAGGTCTATTTCCAAGATACACCATGGCTATGAATATGACACCATAGCCTGTGCTCTGATAATCAGACACACCTGCTAGAGTTTGCAGTATAGGTTGGGGAAATGAAGAAATGTGGGACTGCTGCATCCATTCTAGAAATGATGATGGGAGCAGCTCCTTTTGGTCTCCAGCAGCACCATTATCCAGTCTCCAGTATCCAGTCTCAGTGAGACCGGGGTGGAAGCTGTGGATTATCTGTATAGCAGTGGGGACAGAAGTAGGTTCATGGGGCCAGAATTGTGCCTCCTGTGAATCCTCTAGTCTTCCTAGGGGTTCTGTAAACTACCTGTAAGTTCACTTTTTGGCATAAGTTAGCCAGAATTTACTCCCTCTCTTTCAGCTAAGAGTCCTGACTGACAGTGGTGTGGTACAATCTGATGGCATGAACATCAAAGAAACTGCGGAATGTGTGATGTGAAGACCATGTAGAGGGACTGAAAGGGGAAGTGGTTTTGTCAAATAACAAAGAGTTATTCATAAATATACCATGAAATGTACCTATAAGGATGTTCATTTTAGTCTTATTTATAATAGCAAAATAAAGAGTTGCTTAAAAATATGCTCTGTAGAGAGTTGCTTTAAAAATTTAGCCAAAAATTATGCTCCTTTAAGTTCTTATAGGAAATTACAATGCTGTGTTCTTGAAAAATTAATGACATGGAAGAATGTTTAAGATTTATTGCCAAATAAGAAAAACAAGATTATAGGACAATATATACAGTATGAACTCAATTTTGTTAATAAAACTGTAATGCAAGGATTCTTCAATATACGCAAATCAATCAATGTGATACACCATATTAACAAGTTGAAGGAGAAAAACCATATGATCATCTCAATAGATGCAGAGAAAGCTTTCGACAAAATTCAACACCCATTTATGATAAAAACCCTGCAGAAAGTAGGCATAGAGGGATCTTTCCTCAACATAATAAAGGCCATATATGACAAACCCACAGCCAACATTGTCCTCAATGGTGAAAAACTGAAACCATTTCCACTAAGATCAGGAACAAGACAAGGTTGCCCACTCTCACCACTCTTATTCAACCTAGTTTTGGAAGTTTTAGCCACAGCAATCAGAGAAGAAAAGGAAATAAAAGGAATCCAAATTAGAAAAGAAGAAGTAAAGCTGTCATTGTTTGCAGATGACATGATACTATACATAGAGAATCCTAAAGATGCTACCGAAAAACTACTAGAGCTAATCAATGAATTTGGTAAAGTAGCAGGTTACAAAATTAATGTACAGAAATCTCTGGCATTCCTGTACACTAATGATGAAAAATCTGAAAATGAAATCAAGAAAACACTCCCATTTACCATTGCAACAAAAAGAATAAAATATCTAGGAATAAACCTACCTAAGGAGACAAAAGACCTGTATGCAGAAAATTATAAGACACTGATGAAAGAAATTAAAGATGATACAAACAGATGGAGAGATATACCATGCTCCTGGATTGGAAGAATCAATATTGTCAAAATGACTCTACTACCCAAAGCAATCTACAGATTCAATGCAATCCCTATCAAACTACCACTGGCATTTTTCACAGAACTAGAACAAAAAATTTCAAAATTTGTTTGGAAAAACAAAAGACCCCGAATAGCCAAGGCAATCTTGAGAACGAAAAAAGGAGCTGGAGGAATCAGGCTCCCTGACTTCAGACTATACTACAAAGCTACAGTAATTAAGACAGTGTGGTACTGGCATAAAAACAGAAAGATAGATCAGTGGATCAGGATAGAAAGCCCAGAGATAAACCCACGCACATATGGCCAACTTATCTTTGATAAAGGAGGCAGGAATGTACAGTGGAGAAAGGACAGCCTCTTCAATAAGTGGTGCTGGGAAAACTGGACAGGGACATGTAAAAGTATGAGATTAGATCATTCCCTAACACCATACACAAAAATAAGCTCAAAATGGATTAAAGACTTAAATGTAAGGCCAGAAACAATCAAACTCTTAGAGGAAAACATAGGTAGAACACTCTATGACATAAATCACAGCAAGATCCTTTTGGACCCACCTCCTAGAGAAATGGAAATAAAAACAAAGATAAACACATGGGACCTAATGAAACTTCAAAGCTTTTGCACAGCAAAGGAAACCATAAACAAGACCAAAAGACAACCCTCAGAATGGGAGAAAATATTTGCAAATGAAGCGACTGACAAAGGATTAATCTCCAAAATTTATAAACAGCTCATGCAGCTCAATAGCAAAAAAACAAACAACCCAATCCAAAAATGGGCAGAAGACTTAAATAGGCATTTCTCCAAAGAAGATATACAGACTGCCAACAAACACATGAAAGAATGCTCAACATCATTAATCATTAGAGAAATGCAGATCAAAACTACAATGAGATATCATCTCACACCAGTCAGAATGGCCATCATCAAGAAATCTAGAAACAATAAATGCTGGAGAGGGTGTGGAGAAAAGGGAACACTCTTGCACTGCTGGTGGGAATGTGAATTGGTACAGCCACTATGGAGAACAGTATGGAGGTTCCTTAAAAAACTAAAAATAGAACTACCATATGATCCAGCAATCCCACTACTAGGCATATACCCTGAGAAAACCATAATTCAAAAAGAGACATGTACCAAAATGTTCATTGCAGCTCTATTCACAATAGCCCGGAGCTGGAAACAACCTAAGTGTCCATCATCGGATGAATGGATAAAGAAGATGTGGCACATATATACAATGGAATATTACTCAGCCATAAAAAGAAACGAAACTGAGCTATTTGTAATAAGGTGGATAGACCTAGAGTCTGTCATACAGAGTGAAGTAAGTCAGAAAGAGAAAGACAAATACCGTATGCTAACACATATATATGGAATATAAGAAAAAAAATGTCATGAAGAACCTAGGGGTAAAACGGGAATAAAGACACAGACCTACTTGAGAATGGACTTGAGGATATGGGGAGGGGGAAGGGTAAGCTGTGACAAAGCGAAAGAGAGGCATGGACATATATACACTACCAAACGTAGGGTAGATAGATAGTGGGAAGCAGCCGCAGAGCACAGGGAGATCAGCTCGGTGCTTTGAGACTGCCTGGAGGGGAGGGATGGGGAGGGTGGGAGGGAGGGAGATGCATGAGGGAGGGGATGTGGGAACAGATGTATATGTATGACTGATTCACTTTGTTATAAAGCAGAAACTAATAAAAACAATGGAAAAAAAAAACCTGTAGAAGTCTGTATAAAAATACTAGAGGTTATATATTAGTAACATGTTAAAAGTGATTGTCTTTGGAGAATAGGCTTATAAATCATATACATTTTCTTCTTTGTGCTTTTAAGTATTTTCAAATCTTCTGAAAGGAGTGGTTTAAATGTTGTAATTTTTTAAAAAAAGTTAAAACAGAAGTGAAATTTTGATGATAAGTATTTCCTCCAAAAATAAATTGGGGAGTTGGAGAGGGCTTTCTTACTTGTAGTCCAGCCATGGTGATAAGATTCCTGGCCCCCAGATTCTCCATCATGAATTCTGCAGCTTTAGTGCTGAATTGTGTCGTGGGGTGCCTCCCTGGGGATGCAGAAGAAACTACCGTGGTCTCTAGTATACCTAGTTTGACTGAAAGTGGAGCTTTGGAATGTTTTCCTTGGGTGACAAGGAAAAGTATAGAGGTAATCTGGAATAGTTGCCTTTCAAAACCAGGTAAGGAAACACTAATTTTGCTGAAAAATTCACTAGGTCTGGGAAACTTTAACTAGTCCTAATTCTAAGCTCTGATTCATAGGGCAGTTTTTAAATTTTAAAAAAAGTCTATATTTTCTTCCTGTTTAAAGGGTTAGTAAAGATTTATTTTGTTGAAACATGTGGTTTAGTTTCCGTAACATTAGTTTCCAAAAGCATTTTGGAAGTCTTTTTCTTTCCATAGATGGAAAGTTTCATGAAACCCTGTTTATCTTGAAAAAGTCTCTTTCCACTATAATACAGAACACAGAGAAAAGAAACACTCCCTCAAAAACCAGAGCAGTGTTCACTCAAGAAAAATAATCCACTTGTTGAATCTTTATGCAGCACTAATACACTAAGGTTTTTTTAGATGTAACCAGGTCAAACTTAATATACTTTAAACTGTTTTTTAAAAAAAGATAAACTCTATTTTCTCTATGTATTTCAACAATTTTATTTTAAAAAATCTATATTAGATAAGACATATGTGCTGTAAACAAGACAAAATAGCTAAAATACATTGCTTTTATAAATTTAACATCATAATCAGTTGCAGCTGTGTAGTACCCAAACACTGGAAGAGTGAACACAGAGAACTTCATAAACTTTGAAAGTGAGTACCACACTTTTTATTTCAAATTTGGCTAACTTGATACTGCAGAATCCTTATAAGAAGTTGGCTCTCATTGGCTTTGCCTTTTTTGGACCATTGAGAAACTTTGAGGTCATTGTTAGGATGGGGCCTGGGCTTCTTTCTGATCTTCAGGTCAGGTGCCCTTGGATTTTCACCAAATCTAATGAATCCATATTATCAACATCCTGACTTCAGTAGTTTCTTGGGGGAAGAATATTGGCCATAGCCTCCTTAGAGGTTAACTCAGAACTAAAATCACTGCCTTGATTTTTGAGGTTTTAAAAATTTTTAATTTTTTGGTGAATCAGAGAGTGGGCAACTTTCCAGCCATCTGAGACCATATCCAGATAAAGAATTACATACAGAGTTGCTCAGAAGCAGGTTATCTATGTAGAATTCTTAATTTCCCAGAAGTTTTAGGAATTGTACATGTGGTCTGTGTATTGTGTATGAGTTAGCTCTGTGGAAGATGGCTCCACCGTGTCCCATAAATAATTAATGTATGTCCAGAACTTAGCACCTGCACTGCTAGTTTCCATTTAAGAGCTCCTGTTTTAAAACCTTCAAGTTGTGCTGAAGACCAGGATCATTTCATGTATGAGAAAATGAAAGAAATTGTGTCTTTCTTCAGATGTGAGAATGTGCTTATATTCTTAATTATTGTGCTTCCTCTGTTTCTTTTTCTCTTTCTGATATTTGTGTTGCTTAGGTGTCTTGGATCTCTCCTTCAGTTCTCTTAAATCTTCCGTAATTATTTCTACCTGTGTCTTTCTTTCATTTGATTTTTTTTACAGACAGTTTTTGAAAGCAATTTTAGGTTTAAAACAAAATTGAGAGGACGGTACACATATTTCCACCATACCCACTGCCTTGCCTCCCATGGGAAGAGCCTTCCCCATTACCAGCGTCACTCTTCAGAACGTTATATTTTGTAAGCAAGGATGAACCTACACTGATGAATCATAATCACCCAAAGCCCATAGTTTACCCTACGGTTGGTTTTCTCTTGGTGTTATACATTCTATGGGTCAGACCACTGTATAATGGCATATATCCATAATTATAAAGTTATACAGCATATTTGCATTGCCCTAAAAATCCTCTGTGCTATGCTTGTTTATCTTCCCACCCTCCCAGAAATGTTGATATTTTATTGTCCCCAGAGTTATACCCCACCTGATTTTCTGTTTAACATCTTTATTGGAGTATAATTGCTTTACAATGGTGTGTTAGTTTCTGCTGTATAACAAAGTGAATCAGCTATACGTATACATATATCCCCATATCCCCTCCCTCTTGCGTCTCCCTCCCACTGTCCCAATCCCACCCCTCTAGGTGATCACAAAGCACTGAGCTGATCTTCCTGTGCTGTGCAGCTGTTTCCCACTACCTATCGATTTTACATTTGGTAATGTATATATGTCAATGCTACTCTCTCACTTCGTCCCACCTTACCCTTTCCCCTCCCCGTGTCCTCAAGCCCATTCTCTATGTCTGCATCTTTATTCCTGTCCTGCCTGAATTAGTTCATCAGAACTAATTTTTTTTTTAGATTCCATATATGTGTATTAGCATATGATTTTTTTTTCTTTTTCTGACTTACTTCACCCTGTATGACAGACTCTAGGTCCATCTACCTCACTATAAATAATTCAATTTTGTTTCTTCTTATCACTGAGTAATATTCCATGGTATACATGTGCCACATCTTCTTTATCCATTCATGTGTCGATGGACACTTAGGCTGCTTCCATGTCTTGGCTATTGTAAATAGTGCTGTAATGAACATTGTGGTACATGTCTCTTTTTGAATTATGGTTTTCTCAGGGTATATGCCCAGTAATGGGATTACTGATTTTTGAGAAAAAAAAAATTCAGATCTTAACAGTTACCATCTACCTTAATTTATTTACTAATTTTTTAAAAAATTCCAAATTTCAAAATCATATTTTTTTGTTTTTTTTTATTCCAGAAAACCTCTTTTTCTTATCTTGATTTTCATTGAGCATTCTTATTATGTTGTTATTCAAGTTATTTTCTGCCTCCACAAGCAACTCTGTTTCTTTAGGGTCAAATCCAGGCATTCACTTTGTTCTTCTTCACAGCTGCCAACCTCCCTTATATGAATTACTCTTACTTGGTCATCCAGGTTCACTTCTAATTAAAAAGACTCCATGTATCATGTATAAGAAAAGAGATGTCTCTAGAGTGGCAGCCAGCTGTCCCTGTAGAGGCACCAAAGAGAGCCTATTTTCTCTGTTTCCCAGACTCCTCTCCCTTTCTCACTACTGGGAATATAGAAAATTCAGACCGGTTTTTTAATAGATAGAAAGACCTGGTACCCTTATCCTGTGAATGTTCACCTCTTCTGCAGAGTACAGGGATCTTCTGGAGCCAAGTTCTTTAAATACCATGGCATTCAGATCCTTGGAGTCTCTTCACTTTCTTCCATCAGGTTCCCACCTAGCCCACAAAGGAAAGACTCCTGCAATAGCTCTATTACTGGTACCCTTAGACCCCATCTATTTGTTGGCTCCTGCAGGAGAGGTGGATGGGTTGGAGCTGGCGTTAGGCTAAAGAAGCATGGGAAGTAGTCATCTGCTCTTTCTAGAATCTGTTTTAGGAAAGAAACAAAAACGAAAACAAAAAGCAAACCTCTTTCAGTGAGAGGATTCGTTTTAAGATCATGATGTGTATCTTACACAATATGCAGAAAGCTCTGTTGGGTTGGCATCCTCTGAATTATAATCATTATCTGTTTCCATATTTTATTAATGCAATAACATATTCACGGTGGTAACACTTGAACCACTATAAGATACTAAAGGAATGAAACATTACTAAAGAAAGTCAAATTACACTCAGCCTAAGCTTTAGTGTTGTCTGTCTTTATTCTATTCAGACACTTTGAAATGTAAACTCATGAATGATTTCCATAGTAACATTATAAAAAAACAGATTATTCTATTAATCAGAATAGTTGACAAGACTAGTTGAAAGAGTTTACTGGTTATTTCTATGTTAGGTCAAGTGGAGTTATTCTAAACCTTATATAATAGCATAGAATATATTTTAAAGTATTTTTATGAATAACATTATAAATGTTTCACATTTTGCAAAATTCAGCATGTTATATTTCAAGCTGATAATAATTGTGTTTATTTTACTTCTCATAAAAATTTGTTTTTCCTCTTTTATTCTGTGACTGTTTTCCTATTGAAGAGAGGTCTTGTTTTTCAACTTCTTAGATATTCCTAGTAGAGACAATTTTCATGCCTGAAGGGCTGAGATTTGAGACTCTCTCAGCTTTAATTTGTTTCTCTTTAGAGATCAGTGTACAGGAGATAAAATGTGAACAATATGAATCTAGAACAAAACTTTATGGCAGTGGAATATCAGAGAATTTATTGTGCTATGTAATATGCAATTCTTGGCACAAGAGTGTGTACACTGCTGATTTTACATTGTCCTTTTCCTTGTTTAATGGCTCCAGAAAAGACAAAGATTCTAGTTTCACAAAGTGTTATCCTCAAGTACAGAGGTTTTTAACTATTGTGTATCTTATTTATTATGAACTTGCTTTGCTTCTATTCTTCAGGCCCTTTCTAAGAAAATATTTTTATATTGAGAAGTTAGAAAAACGGATTTCTCACTTATGTTTCAGTCTGAAAAATAGATGTTTTAGATATTTTGGTAACTATCATAAAAGAAACATACCCCTTATACGCTGGTGACTCCTAATATTTTTTCCCATTCTAGACATTTCTCTTGAACTGGAAATGAAATTCAACAGCCCACCTGGTATCTCTACTAGACTAAGAGGTATCTTAAATGCTGCATGCCCAAGTAGAACTCTTTGTTTCCTACCTGTAGGAGTTTAATGATGTTTCCCCTAAAGTTACATCTATCTACCATCTCAGAAAGTGACCTCATTTGAAATAAAAGACTTTGAAAATATATTTAAGGTAAAGACTTCAAGACGAGATCACCCTGGATTAGGGTGGGCCCTGCAGCCAATGACAAATGTCCTTGGAGACAGAAAAGAAGAATACAGAGACACAAGGAAAAAGGCCATGGGAAGATGAGAGAAGACATCAGAATTGTGCTGCCACAAGTCAAGGACCATCAGGAGCCATCAGAAGCTGGAAGATGTATTTTCCCCTAGAGTCTTTGGAGGGAATGTGGCCCTACCAATGCTTCGATTTCAGACTTCTGGCCCCCAAAGGTGTGAAAGAATAAATTTCTGATGTTTTAAAAGACACCTAGTTTGTGACAATTTGTTATGGTTGTCACAGGAAACTAATACATGACCTCTTCCAAAACCTGTTATTCCTGTCTTCCAAATTCAAGTCAATGACAACTCCATTCTCAAAATGTTGAAGGCATCCATGACTTGTCTTTTTTTTTTTTTTTTTTTTGTGGTATGCGGGCCTCTCACTGTTGTGGCCTCCCCCGTTGCGGAGCACAGGCTCCGGACGCGCAGGCTCCGGACGCGCAGGCTCCGGACGCGCAGGCTCCGGACGCGCAGGCTCAGCGGCCATGGCTCACGGGCCCAGCTGCTCCGCGGCATATGGGATCCTCCCAGACCGGGGCACGAACCCGTATCCCCTGCATCGGCAGGCGGACTCTCAACCACTTGCGCCACCAGGGAGGCCCCATGACTTGTCTTTTTATCTCACATTTAAAATCCAGTTTATTAGCTAATCCTGTTGGTTTTACCTTCCAACTATAACTGAAATTCAACTACTTCTCACCACCACCACTACTATAGCCCTGGTCCAGGACACCTTCATCCTTTGCCCATCTCAGCAGCAGCCTGCTAGCTGGTCTTCCTAGTTCCACCTTTGGCCCTCCCTTTTACAGAGTGGATTCTTCATGTAGCAGCCAGGGTTATCCTTTTAAAATTGAGTCAAGCCACTCTTCCACTCAAAATTCTTTATGGGTTGGATGTCTGTCTCACTGAGGGTTAAATCCAAAGATTCTGCCAACTTCCCCATGATCTGCCACCTCTCAGTGTCACTCAGCTCCTTCTCTACCATTCCCCTGACCCCACCTCTGCCCTGATTCCCACACATACAGCTACACTGGTGTCTCTGCTCATCATCTCAGGGCTTTTGTACCAGATATGTCTTCTGCCTGGAATGATTTGCTTGGTTTGCCCACCTCTTCACTCTCCTCCTGTCTTTGCTGAAATGTCACCTGAGGCTTTCTCTGATTCTCCTATAAAAATAGCCCCTTTCACTCTCTGTCTCTTTCACTCCATCTTTTTCATAGTAGTAATCATGTCTTGGCATGTTATTTGTTTATTGTTTGTTGTTATTTATCCACAGCTGCCTCCACCCCTGCCTTGAGTCCAAATCTCACTAGAGTAAGAGCTGTGTTTTATTCAGTAGTGCAGTATTATAACCCCAGTGCCTGGTACACAGCAAGCTCTCAGTAATTATTTATTGAATGAAAGGGCAGCTCAGACTGTACCATGAGACTTGTTTGTTAATACTTACTTTTAATACATCACAAAAAATCAGACACGCTCTCTATAGATTCTTTATAACCTGTTTGAGAATTTATCAGTAATTGAATATTATTCTAAAGGAATTAAAAAATCGTTTTAACATAGTGGGCTTACAGATGACTATTCAAATCAATCCACATATGCTGTATCTAAAAAATAATCAGAACAGCCAAAAGAAAAGATAAAAAGACCTTTCCATCTCTCTAGGATTCTCCATTTGTGACTCAACTTCACCACTATTCTCTTATGCAGCTTTCATTTGCTTTTAAAGTTTTTGTTGGCAATTAAGCTGACCCAGTTAAAATGTAGCAGGTCTGATCTTTGCTCTATTTCTTTTACTTCAATGACATTAAAATTTTTTACAAGGCTGGGAGCCAGAGGAGATGTCAGCTCCCCTCTGCCCTCCCTCCATCACCCCATTCCTCCCTGTTTTGCTCTGACGGCTACACCCCCTATTAAAGCTGTCTTTGCAAAGCATACCAGACATATGGATGGCTCAACTGAGGACCCTCAGCCTTGATTTCTCAGCACATTTCAAGCTTGTACTTTCTCCTCTTGGTTATTCCATGGTTTTCCCCCTACTCAGAGACTGACCTTCTCCCCCCTCTCCATAGCATCTGTTCCTCCTGCTCTCTAAGAATGACATCTCTAATCCCAACCTCTCTTAACATCTGTTCCCACAGACCTATGTGTCTGGTGGGCATTTTCATTTGAGTGCTTTGTCATTAACTGTATCTAAAAATAAACTTTCTCTATTCTCCATCAGTTTTCCTCTCTCTCTTTCTTTTCTTCTGTCAGTAGTGTTCTTAATCTCTCAGCCTTACAGGCTCTAAACCATGGGCTCATTAAAATTTTTTTTCTTCTTGAATTTGTTTTGTTCACCCAGAGTATTCCAACCAGTTTTCTTCCTCAAGCTGCTACTCATTCACCAATTCATTTTCATGTCTATACCCTCCATTAAAACATGCTTATCACCATGAGCTTAAGTGTTGAGGACACTTACATAGGCTATTTAACTCCAGATCTTCCTCATTTGTCAGATACATCAACTTTTTTAAATAAAACATCTGATTATTTTATTCTTTCTACCACTAAACAAGGCTGAAAGTCTTTAGGATCTCCCTAGCCCTATAGATAAAATTTAAACATCTTGTGTTTGAATAACAGGTTTCAACCCAGTCTTTTGTCCAATACTGTCCCAATGCCTTTTCTTTCCCCAAACTCACTGCTGCAGACAGTCTGATTTCTCATTGTCCCTGAACCTGCCATGTGCATTTCCACCTTCATGCTTTCATTCTACTATCCTTTCATTTTCTCTGACTTCATGCTATCTGTCTTTTAAAATCTAGATCTATCCACCTTTGCAAGTCCCATTAGCCTTCAATTAATTCTCTTTCCTCAGAGTTCTTTTCTAGCACTTATTGTCCATGAATTTCAAATGTATTGTAGATATCTTTTTATATTCTTCCCAAGTTTCTTTTTTTTTAACATCTTTATTGGAGTATAATTGCTTTACATTGTTGTGTTAGTTGCTGCTGTATAACAAAGTGAATCAGTTATACATATACATATATCCCCATATCCCCTCCCTCTCGCATCTCCTTCTGACACTCCCTATCCCATCCCTCTAGGTGGTCACAAAGCACCGAGCTGATCTCTCCGGACAATGCAGCTGCTTCCCACTAGCTATCTATTTTACATTTGGTAGTGGATATATGTCCATGCCACTCTCTCACTTCCTCTCAGCTTACCCGTTCCCCTCCCCCTGTCCTCAAGTCCGTTCTCTATGTCTGCGTCTTTATTCCTGTCCTGCCCATAGGTTCTTCAGAACTTTTTTTATTTTTTTAGATTCCATATATATGTGTTAGCATACAATATTTGTTTTTCTCTTTCTGACTTACTTCACTCTGTATGACAGCCTTTGGTCCGTCCACCTCGCTACAAATAACTCAGTATCATTTCTTTTTATGGCTGAGTAATATTCCATTGTATATATGTGCCACATCTTCTTTACCCATTCATCTGTTGATGGACACTTAGGTTGTTGCCATGTCCTGGCTATTGTAAATAGTGCTTCAATGAACATTGTGGTACATGATTCTTTTTGAATTATGGTTTTCTCAGCGTATATGCCCAGTAGTGGGATTGCTGGGTCATATGGTAGTTCTATTTTTAGTTGTTTAAGAAACCTCCATACTGTTCTCCATAGTGACTGGACTGTATCAATTTACATTCCCAACAACAGTGCAAGAGGGTTCCCTTTTCTCCACATCCTCCGCATTTATTGTTTGAAGAGTTTTTGATGATGGCCATTCTGGCTGGTGTGAGGTGATATCTCATTGTAGTTTTGATTTGCATTTCTCCAATGATTAGTGATATTGAGGATCCTTTCATGTGTTTGTTGGCAATCTGTATGTCTATTTAGGTCATCTGCCCATTTTTGGATTGGGTTGTTTGGTTTTTTGATATTGAGTTGCATGAGCTGCTTGTATATTGTGGAGATTACCCCTTTGTCAGTTGCTTCATTTGCAAATATTTTCTCCCATTCTGAAGGTTGTCTTTTCTTCTTGCTTATAGTTTCCTTTACTGTACAAAGGCTTTTAAGTTTCATTAAGTCCCATTTGTTTATTTTTGTTTTTATTTCCATTTCTCTAGGAGGTGGGTCAAAAAGGATCTTGCTGTGATTTATGTCATAGAGTGTCTGCCTATGTTTTCCTCTAAGAGTTTGATAGTGTCTGGCCTTACATTTAGGTCTTTAATCCATTTTAAGTTTATTTTTGTGTACGGTGTTAGGGAGTTTTCTAATTTCATTCTTTTACATGTAGCTGTCCAGTTTTCCCAGCACCACTTATTGAAGAGGCTGTCTTTACTCCATTATATATTCTTGCCTCCTTTATCAAAAATAAGGTGACCATATGTGTGTGGGTTTATCTCTGGGCTTTCTATCCTGCTCTGTCAATCTATATTTCTGTTTTTGTGCCAGTACCATACTGTCTTGATTACTGTAGCTTTGTAGTATAGTCTGAAGTCAGGGAGCCTGATTCCTCCAGCTCCGTTTTTCTTTCTCAAGATTGCTTTGACTATTTGGGGTCTTTTGTGTTTCCATACAAACTGTGAAATTTTTTGTTCTAGTTCTGTGAAAAATGCCAGTGGTAGTTTGATAGGGATTGCATTGAATCTGTAGATTGCTTTGGGTAGTATAGTCATTTTCACAATGTTGATTCTCCAGTCCAACAACATGGTATATCTCTCCATCTGTTTGTATCATCTTTAATTTATTTCATCAGTGTCTTATAGTTTTCTGCATACAGGTCTTTTGTCTCCTTAGGTAGGTTTATTCCTAGGTATTTTATTCTTTTTGCTGCAATGGTAAATGGGAGTGCTTCCTTAACTTCTCTTTCAGATTTTTCATCATTAGTGTATAGGAATGCAAGAGATTTCTGTGCATTAATTTTGTACCTTGCTACTTTACCAAGTTCATTGATTAGTTCCAGTAGTTTTCTGGTAGTATCTTTAAGATTCTCTATGTATAGTATCATGTTATCTGAAAACAGTGACAGCTTTACTTCTTCTTTTCTGATTTGGATTCCTTTAATTTCTTCTTCTTCTCTGATTGCTGTGGCTAAAACTTCCAAAACTATGTTGAATAATATTGGTGAGAGTGGAAAACCTTGTCTTCTTCCTGATCTTAGTGGAAATGATTTCAGTTTTTCACCTTTGAAAATGATGTTGGCTGTGGATTTATATGGTCTTTATTGTGTTGAGGTAAGTTTCCTCTATGCTTACTTTCCGGAGAGTTTTTATCATAAATGGGTGTTGAATTTTGTCAGAAGCTTTTTCTGCATCTATTGAGATGATCATATGGTTTTTCTTCTTCAGTTTGTTAATATGGTGCATCACATTGATTTATTTGCATATATTGAAGAATCCTTACATTCTTGTAATAACCCCCACTTGATCATGGTGTATGATCCTTTTAATGTGCTGTTGGATTCTGTTTGCTAGTATTTTTTGAGGATTTTTGCATCTATGTTCATCAGAGATATTGACCTGTAATTTTCTTTTTTTTTGTAACATCTTTGTCTGGTTTTGGTGTCAGGGTGATGGTGGCCTCGTAGAGTGAGTTTGGGAGTGTTCCTCCCTCTGCTATATTTTGGAAGATTTTGAGAAGAGTATGTGTTAGCTGTTCTCTAAGTATTTGATAGAACTTGCCTGTGAAGACATCTGGTCCTGGACTTTTGTTTGTTGGAAGATTTTTAATCACAGTTTCAATTTCAGTGCTTTTGATTGGTCTGTTTATATTTTCTACTTATTCCTCGTTCAGTCTCGGAAGGTTGTGCTTTTCTAAGAATTTGTCCATTTCTTCCAGGTTTCAAAATTCTAACCAAATTGTGGCAAGAAAATATGCATTTTCTTTTTCATTCCCATTAAATGTTAATAATTTCAAAGAAACTTGAGGACTTAACACTACTTCATATGAAGCTTAACCTCTTGTCTCAATCTATCATGCTTCTCTGTGGAAAACAGAATAGTGACCTTCTAAAGATGTCTACACCCTAATTATGGGAACCTGAGAATAAGGTATCTTATGTAGCAAAAGGGAGTTTGTAGATGTGATTAAGGTTAAGGACCTTGAAATGGGGAGAGTACCTTGGATTATTCAGGTGAGTTCAACCTAATCACATAAATCCTTAAAAGTGGAAAACCTTTTCTAGCTGAGGTCAAAGGGATATATAACTAAGGAAGAGGGATATGCAATATTGCTGACTTTGAAGATAAAGGAAGAGGGCTCAGAGCCATGGAGTGTAGGCAGCCTCTAGGAGCTGGAAAAAGCAAGAGAACAGATTTTTTTCTAGAGCTTCCAGAAAGCAGTATAGTCCTCCTTATGACACTTTTATTTTAGCCCAGCAAGACCTGTGTTCTGATTTCCAGAGTTGTAGAATAATAAATTCAAATTGTTTTGAGCCACTATATTTATGGTAATTTGTTATAGCAGCAATAGAAAATTAATACACTCCCTCACTAAACTGCATAAATCTACCCACATAATGTCAGGTACATCTCTCTGTACAAAGCATTTGCTGTATAAATGATTTTATAATATTGCAAAGTATGGATCTTAAAGCTGTTTTAGTAAAATAGAAATTCTACCAATCTATGTTTTTGTGCATTGGCAGGTCTCAAAATAAAATAAACATGTTTGGAAATCTGAATTTAAATCCTACCTTTCTTCTAAATGAATTGCCTGGTTCTCCATTTTGTTTGAATTAATGCTATCAATAAAAATATACATGTCTGACTTTAGAGGAAATGTATTTCTGTTCAGCTAGTCAAATTTCATAGTTATCCTTATGTCCTGGGCACTTCTTTCCCTGAGGGCTGAGCTGGGAGAATACATTTTGTTTTGAGGATGGAAGCAAGGCATGTCGGGGTCAGCAAGGCATGTGGGGGCAGTTTGGCTGTTCTGTTCAAATACTGTGCCAGGCTCCCCACTGAGACAGCCTCAGCCTGAATATTAGAAGCAGGTGGTAAAAATTATAATGGGAGAACTTTCTACAATAAGAGAGTACAGGGCTTAAAAGCAGATCTGTGAAGTAGCCAGCATCTCCTCGGGGGAGTGACCACTGCTGATATCCAAGAAAGCAAGCAATATTGTTCCCACTGTGAAAATGACAGAGCTGAGCCTTCGCCAAGGTTTACCAGGGTATTTCTCAGCAGCTGAGGAATACTGGAAGAAAGGGATAATATGTTATTATCTCCGTGAGAGCCTTATAGGAACATTTACCAATTTTCCTCCCTCAATTCTTTTTCAAGGACCACAGGTAATATGCTGTAGCCTTATGAAATGAGACCAAGGTGATCAGGTGCTTTTAGTACTACTTTCCTGGTCTTTTATCCTGCTAATAGTTTTTGTCTCCTGTTATTTTAATAGCATCTTGTCATATTAAATTTGGTGAAGGAATGCAAATCTCACAAAATAAAAAACGAGGTGGTTTAAATCACTGACTCTAAAGAAGCAATGTTAATTTTCAGAAGAGTGTTACCCTAGTGACTTCTAGATTAGAGTCCCCTTTGTTTTATCCTGGTCATATATCAGATTTATTTTACACATTAATGAATTGGTCAGTGATAAGCTAAGTATCATTAAATAAAACAACAAATTATAACTCAACAGAACCACACATTAATGTTTTTTCTCTGTTCTCTATTTCAAGGGGAAAAATAATGACCTCCAAACAAGCTTGCAAAAGCTTATTATTTTTTAGAATTCTCTTTAAAGCCTCTCTTGAGGTCTGCTATGTTGTCAGTACAGACTCAAGAATAACTCACAAGACATCACATTCTGTATACATTGGTGATATGTATTTAAAATAATGGTCCTGAGCCTCTTGTAGCATCAGGTAAACAGCAGAGATGGACATTTTCTCTGTACTCATAGTTAATAAATTAGTAATGAAGTGTAGTACATTTTAGGGAGGTATTTTTCAAAAAAAGTGAAATTAAAGATGGTGCCCATCTCAGTAAATTGCACATCACCTGCTCCGTTTCTCAGACTGACAACTCTGGAGACATGCTTACTTTCTCTTTTTCATGCACTCCACATTCAATCCATTAGCCTATCCCATTGGATCTACCTTCAAAATAGACTTGGAATCTAACCATGTCTTATTACCTGTAATAGTAAATCCCTACACCAGTCCATATCATGTCTCACTTGTACTGCTGCAGTATCCTCCCAACAGATCCCCCACTCCCCCCTTGACCTGCTATTCTCCACACAGCAACCAACACGATCCTTTTAAAATGTAAGTCAGATCATTATACACCTCTTCTCAAGACCTGCAGTGGCTCCCTACTTCACTGAGAGTAAAATCGTGTCTTTGCCCTGTCCTGCAAGACCTAAATGGTCTGGCCCTCTGCTACCTCTTTGGCCCCATCCCTCTCCCTTCATACACTGCTCCAGCCACACTAGCTTCCTTGCAGGCTCCTGCCTTAAGACCTTTACACCTGCTATTTCATCTGCCCCAATTTATTCCAATCTCCCAAGAAACACACAGGGATCATTCTCTCACTTCTTTATGGTTTCTGCTCAGACGCAGCTTTTCAGGAGAGAATTTCCTTAATCATTCTTCCTAAAAATAGTCTTTTCCTATCCTCTTACCCCGTATATCTTTCTTCATGGTACTTATTGCTACTTGACATATCATATATATATATATATATATATATATATATATATATATATATATAATTACTGGTTTATTATTTTACTTCTCCTCCAGAATATAAGACCCTTGAGGGTAGAGTGTTTGTTTTTTTACTGTTGCATTTCCAGCATTTGGAACAATTCCTACATAGCACTCAAAAGATCCTCAATAAACTTTTGTTGCATGAGTATATGAATAATGGTGAATGGAAGAGGACAGAGAAGCTAATAATACCAACCTGAACAACAGATAACAGAAATAAATTCAGTCAGCTTTCAGTTAACAAGAAAGGTCAACTGAATAGAAAATAACATTCCCCAAATTCATTGAGGTTTTATGCTACTAGAAAATTTCTTGAATCATTTTGTATTTTCCTTAGAATTATCAACCCTGATATGGCAGATAAACTTTAGCTTCTTAGGAGAAAAATGTCATGCTAGTAAGATCTTGGGGGTGGGTAGTCTCCAAAGACGACCACCAACAAGGGCTTGCATCCCTCAAACTTGGCTGATCTTGTGACTCATTTGGCCAATAGATTATGATGCCTATGATATACTACCAGTTCCAGGTCTAGGCCTTCAGAGACCTTGTGCAAACTCCCATTTTGTCCTCTTAGAAGCCAGTCACCATGTACAAAACTTTAGGCTAGATTATTGAATGACGACTGTCCACAAAAGGAGAGAGCATGTGGAAGAGAACTGAATTATCTCATGTGACGGTCAACACCCAGGCACCATGTGCATCTGTGAGGGCAACTGTCGTGGGTCCTCCAGCACCAGTTAAGTCACCCCAGTCAGTGCCACAAGAAAAGAGAGGTGCAGCTGTCCCTGCCAGCTCTTAGCCATCATAGGCATACTGAGGGAGGCCAGGGATTGTGTAATACACGTAGCTTCCCTGCAGAGCCCTGCCCAAGTGTCTGATCCACATGATCATCACCAAATAACACAGCTATAATTTTGTGCTGCTGAATTCTGGGGGTGCTTTACTATATAATAACAGATATCTGAAACCATCCTGATATAACATTATAGGAGGATAACTGAGAACACTGGACATCTGAAGTTTACTCTTTGCAAACTATGATCAGGTTTAGTAAAATGTGTGTGTGTGTGTGTGTATGTAAACATATATATAAATATATATATATAAAACTTTGTATATACACTTTGTAAATATATCTACACATGTTTTTGTCTTTATTTTATTAAAAGGATTGATATAAATACCTCACTGATAAAGACTTGTCAATAATGTTCTATTACTTTTAAATAATAGCCTAGGAGACTACCAGTTTTCAAATACCACCCATTTAATTGTCTTTACTTCTTTATTTATTTTTAGTGAAGTAGGAAATTCTTTATTTTCCAAAGATAAGTGTGAAATGTCCTTCAATATTCCTCTGAAATCCCGGAACTCCAGAGCATATAAAATTCCTCTGTCCACTCCTTCCATCTTCTGCTCCTATTTTGAAGAGTTGACAAACTGCAAGCAAATGTGAAATCAGGGGATATATATATCCCCATATCCCTCCCTCTTGTGTCTCCCTCTCACCCTCCCTATCCCACCCCTCTAGGTGGTCACAAAGCACCGAGCTGATCTCCCTTTACTATGCGGCTGCTTCCTACTAGCTATCTATCTTACATTTGGTGCTGTATATATGTCCATGTTACTCTCACTTCGTCCCAGCTTATCCTTCCCCCTCCACGTGTCCTCAAGTGCATTCTTTATGCCTGTGTCTTTATCCATGTTCTGCCCCTAGGTTCTTCAGAACATTTTATTTTTTTTTAATTCCATATACACGTGTAAGCATACAGTATTTGTTTTTCCTCCTTCTGACTTACTTCACCCTGTATGACAGACTCTAGGTCCATCCACCTCATTACAAATAACTCAATTTTGTTTCTTTTTATGGCAGAGTAATATTCCATTGTATATATGTGCCACATCTTCTTTATCCATTCATCTGTTGATGGACACTTTGGTTGCTTCCATGTCCTGGCTATTGTAAATAGAGGTGCAATGAACACTGTGGTACATGACTCTTTTTGAATTATGGTTTTCTCAGGGTATATGCCCAGTAGTGGGATTGCTGGGTCATATGGTAGTTCTATTTGTAGTTTTTTAAGGAACCTCCATACTGTGCTCCATAGTGGCTGTATCAACTTACATTCCCACCAACACTGCAAGAGGGTTCCCTTTTCTCCACACCCTCTCCAGCATTTATTGTTTGTAGATATTTTAATGATGGCCATTCTGACTGGTGTGAGGTGATACCTCATTGTAATTTTGATTTGCATTTTCTAATGATTAGTAATGTTGAGCATCATTTCATGTGTTTGTTGGCAATCTGTAAATCCTCTTTGCGGAAATGTCTATTTAAGTCTTGTGCCCATTTTTGGATTGGGTTGTTTGTTTTTCTGATATTGAGCTGTATGAGATGCTTGTATATTTTGGAGATTAATCCTTTGTCAGTTGCTTCATTTGCAAATATTTTCTCTCATTCTGAGGGTTGTCTTTTCATCTTGTTTATGGTTTCTTTTGCTGTGCAAAAGCTTTTAAGTTTCATTAGGTCCCGTTTGTTTATTTTTGATTTTATTTCCATTTCTCTAGGAGATGGGTCAAAAAGGATCTTGCTGTGATTTATGTCATAGAGTGTTCTGCCTATGTTTTCCTCTAAGAGTTTGATAGTGTCTTGCCTTACATTTAGGTTTTTAGTGCATTTTGAGTTTATTTTTGTGTATGGTGTTAGGGAGTGTTCTAATTTCATTCTTTTATATGTAACTGTCCAGTTTTCCCAGCACCACTTATTGAAGAGGCTGTCTTTTCTCCACTGTATATTCTTGTCTCCACTTCTTTTTAACCATACCTTTATTTTTGAGATTATGCAAAATGCACTTTGGCTAATTGTTGGAATTAAATTGGATCCAGACAGGTAAAAAAGCTCTTCACGTCTTAGAGAGATTACTGGCCTGTGAGAAGGTTTACTTTATTGATCCTGTTTTATTACTTTTAAAATGGAAAATCATGCTTTTGTCAATCATGTGAAAGAAAGGAAAACAAAATCCAAACAGTTGCTTTAGTTTGCTCAGAGTAAGGAAAATAACCCACAATGAAGAGAAAATGATAATAACTTTTAAAGTAAGTTTTTTATCAGTTAGCAATGTGTTTTGTTGTTGTTATTTTTTTCTCAAAAGGAGAAAGACTAGCAATTGGTCATATGAACAAATTATAATTTTCTCAATAAATACACACTTAAAAATTAAATGTGCGGGCTTCCCTGGTGGCGCAGTGGTTGAGGGTCCGCCTGCCGATGCAGGGGACACGGGTTCGTGCCCCGGTCCCGGAGGATCCCACATGCCGCGGAGCGGCTGGGCCCGCGAGCCATGGCCGCGGAGCCTGTGTGTCCGGAGCCTGTGCTCTGCAACGGGAGAGGCCACAGCAGTGAGAGGCCCGCGTACAGCAAAAAAAAAAAAAAAAAAAAAAAAAAATTAAATGTGCTTACCTATGAATAATGATTTATTATGTATTATTAATGTCAAACACTGTTGTATAAGCTTAAACTCAAAGACTTGCTCTTAAATTATAAGGCAATATTTTTGTCATTCTTCAGGCATGATTAAACACTTATTCTTTAGTCTGTGAGTCTTTTTTGAATTTACTGGTGTTATAAAACCTAAAAAATGTCTCTTCCTCTACTCCACACCTTCAAAACTTTAGGTGCTATCATAGTCTGTTCTTTAGTCAGAGAATGTTTTTCGATATTTTTTCCTTTTCTTATTGAAGAGAACATTCTCCTCTCTATAAAAATGAATTTTACTAAGGTTTATGGTGAATGCTATTACTGGCATGTTGTTGTGATCACTAGCAGAAAGTTTTATTAAGAGGTTTTGAAAATAATATTTAGCTTGGCTATTTTTTCTGATTATAAACTAGAATAAGTTTATGGGAGAAAAATTGGAAAATAGAAAAAAATAGAAAAAATAAAGCAGGGACACCCATGCTTTCTACTTTCCCAGGAAGAGGTAAATCTTTTCAGTTGCTGTATATATATGTATATTCATAGGTATGGATACCTAGGTACTTTAAAATTGAGCCACCTAAGGGATGGAGTGTTTAAAATTTATTTTTTTAATTTAATATAAACAGTTTTCTGAGACATTATCCTTTTTAAATTTCATATTTGTTGGCTACATATATTTTCACTTTGTCATTGGTCAGTTATTTATTTATTTAATCAATCTACTTTTATTGAACCTTTAGATATTCCACAATTTTGTTATTACAATTAACACTGTGATGAGTGGGCCTTGTGTACAAATCTTCTTGTACATTTTTTATTGTGTCTATGGGATAAATTTCTTAAAGGATCATTTGATCAAATCATATGAAGACTTACTATGCAAGCTTTACAAAAACAAACTCACGGAAGGTTATGACAAAATCACTTACATTCACTAATTAAAAATGTTCTTATATTCTCTGACAGGTGGATGGATGTGGGGATTTTAGGTAGGAGAAAACCCACATTCCATGTCCAGAGGCATGAAACGACAGGAAACAGTACTTCAGTCTGACTGGAGTTTAGATGTCAACGGTGGTGAGGGGGACAGGGACAGGTGAAAAGGGGACTAGGATGTCATTCAAGGTCTTTAGTCTTATCCTGCAGAAGATGAGAAGTCACCAAAGGGGCTTACAAATTATTGCAATAGAATCAGTCTTTCATTTGAAAAAGGTAACTGGCCAGACAGGAGGGACACAGTGGCCGAAGGCCGGGCAGGTCTATTATGATCGTGCAGTCTCAACACGAGCAATTGAAATGGAGTTATAAAGAAGAACACAGTTGAATTGAAAGACTTAGAGCTCAATCAGCCGAAGAAATGAAGAGGGGGGAGGGCAATGGGGAAGGGCAGGTAATGGGACAGGGAGAGGGGGAAAGGGAGGTCAAAAGGGGGGTTGAGGAAGAGAGAGAGATCGAGAGACAGATATTGAGAGAGAAAAAGTATTGGTCCAAGTCCTCTGAGAAGCAGCCTCTATGATGGGATTAAATGCCAAGGGATTTGTTGGGAGAAGTGACTAACAAATGGGATAGAGGGTGAAGGAGCAGGAATAGGCAGACGGTGGTGAACTTCTGTGAAACGGGAGAAGAGAGGATGAGGTGGGAGGAGCTCCAGACTGCAGCACAGGTTTGAAGAAGTTTTGGTCACGCTGACATTTGGTCCCTGAGCAAACATTGCCCACTGGAAGAGTCCCACTTCAGGCAGGAATGGGCCGGCACTAATATCCTCATCACGTTCAGTCATTGGCTGGGTGCAGCTTGGGGGAAGCATGGTCTTGGTGCAAAGCAACTGGTGGATACAGTTGAGTGGCAGCTGGGGATCAGTCAACAACACGCCCTCCCAACGGTAGGGTCTCTTGAAATGTCTAAGCTTCACATGTCCATGGTACTGCAGGTGGTAACTGCTTTCTGGATTTCAGAAAGAATGGATGGTACACAGAAAATACTAAGTGTAAAATCAATCCTAGATGTAAGCCTAGGCTTCCAGGGATAATTAAAGGGAAAAAAACATTTCTTGTTTGGGGAGAAAACTGTGTTACAGAAAAAGAAGAAATATCTAAATCAAGCAGTACTCTTTGCTTTCTTACTCTACCAATCTCTAAGTATGGAACCTTGAAGGAGTGATAAATTCTCTGATTTTCAATTTTCTTTCATTCATAAAGTAGGAATTAAGAATATATTATATTCTTTATACAATGGAGAAAAGACAGCCTCTTCAATAAGTGGTGCTGGGAAAACTGGACTGCTACATGTAAAAGAATGAAATTAGAATACTCCCTAACACCATACACAAAAATAAACTCAAAATGGATTAAAGACCTAAATGTAAGGTCACACACTATCAAACTCTTAGAGGAAAGCATAGGCAGACACTCTATGACATAAATCACAGATCCTTTTGGACTCATCTCCTAGAGAAATGGAAATAAAAACAAAAATAAACAAACGGGACCTAATGAAACTTAAAAGCTTTTGCACAGCAAAGGAAAACATAAACAAGATGAAAAGACAACCCTCAGAATGGGAGAAAATATTTGCAAATGAAGCAACTGACAAAGGATTAATCTCCAAAATTTACAAGCAGCTCATACGGCTCAATATAAAAAAAATAAATAAATAAAAACCAAACAACCCAATCCAAAAATGAGCAGAAGACTTAAATACACATTTCTCCAAAGAAGGTATACAGATTGCCAACAAACACATGAAAGAATGCTCAACATCATTAATTATTAGAGAAATGCAAAGCAAAACTACAATGAGGTATCACCTCACACTAGCCAGAATGGCCATCATCAAAAAATCTATAAACAATAAATGCTGGAGAGGGTGTGGAGAAAAGGGAACCCTCTTGAAGTGTTGGTGGGAATGTAAGTTGATACAGCCACTATGGAGCACAGTATGGAGGTTCCTTAAAAAACTACAAATAGAACTACCATATGACCCAGCAATCCCACTACTGGGCATATACCCTGAGAAAACCATAATTCAAAAAGAGTCATGTACCACAGTGTTCATTGCACCTCTATTTACAATAGCCAGGACATGGAAGCAACCAAAGTGTCCATCAACAGATGAATGGATAAAGAAGATGTGGCTCATATATACGATGGAATATTACTGAGCCATAAAAAGAAAGGAAATTGAGTTATTTGTAGTGAGGTGGATGGACCTAGAGTCTGTCATACAGAGTGAAGTAAGTCAGAAAGAGAAAGACAAATACCGTATGCTAACACATATATATGGAATCTGAAAAGCAAAAAGAACATTGTCATGAAGAGCTTAGGGGAAGACGGGAATAAAGATGTAGACCTACTAGAGAATGAACTTGAGGACACAGGGAAGGGTAAGGGTAAGATGGGACAAAGTGAGACAGTGGCATGAACATATATACAGTACCAAATGTAAAATAGATAGCTAGTGGGAAGCAGCCGCATAGCACAGGGAGATCAGCTCGGTGCTTTGTGACCACGTAGAGGGGTGAGGTAGAGAGGGTGGGAGGGAGATGCAAGAGGGAGGGGATATGGAGATATATGTATATGTGTAACTGATTCACTTTGTTATAAAGCAGAAACTAACACACAACTGTAAAGCAGTTATACTGCAATAAAGATGTTAAAAAAAGAATGTATTATATTCTTAATATATAATATTAATTAATTAATTAATATATAACCCTCACATAGCTTTTTTGAGGATTATTTGAGATTTTATATATATGTCATTGCATGGCACATGCTAAACATTTGGTGGTTATTAGTTTCCTAATAATTGGGAAAAAAGTGTCTTATTGTTTCAGACTTGTGACATGTCCAGAGTGTGTAAGTATAACCTATTCTTCTTTTTACTTTGTCCATCACAAACACTCTTTCACTCTCAGAGCTTATAGAGAAGTGACACCTTTGTTCTAGCCCACCAATTTTTCTTCTAAGTCTTGCATGATTAATAGATAAAACCTCAGTAGCTAAGAAGATGCTGGTCAGAGAGACCATGGGCAATGCTTGTGTCACCAAAATCGCCAGAAGTACTGGCACACTCTGCAGCCATTACAGTTCCAGATTAAGAAATTCTGGGTGTGGTTAATTCTACATCATTCAAGTAAAAGCCAGGGGTCTTTTAACCTGTGACTTTTAACTGACAAGACTGGTAGTAAAGTTACTGTAGGGTTTAATTTATTTTTCTTATAGTATCTAGATCAGAGAACGTGTACATATGGGTCCCAAGCACTGAATTTTTTATAAAACTTCCAGATGATTCTATTGTGCAGTTTAATTTTATTTTTTGTGGCTATTATTGTGGTTTTGAGAACCATGGATCTAGATCGCGAAGTATTGCCTTCTTAAGCATCCTCAGTGCCACTGTTAAATATTTAGGCATATTTGTTTAGGTTCAGCATTTGTTTTTTTAAAACATAGTTGAGATGGAAAGTATACTCTTCTCAACACCACAGAGCCCCTCTGCTGGGCGCTAAGAGGATTTGGCAAAATGCACCCCGTTTTGGAAGCACAGCTGTTTAATTGCACGTAAACAACCAGGAGGCAATAGAGAATCCATAGCCTCTTTAGGTTTGTGAACCTAATCCCAGAAGCTCACCTCATAGCCCTCAGAGGTGTAAGGAGAAGATAATGACTTCAGCTTCCTCTTCTGCTAGCTGTCAGGAACTCAGGGTTTCCATTGCATACATAGCAGTGACATATCTAAGCCCAAAGAATTACACAAATTGTTTTAGAAGAAGATAATTTCCACTCATGGCAATATGCAAACTTTTGAGAACAACACTGAAAAATGATAATTTTCTAAGACTGAATTTAGAATTGCTGTGTAGAGGACATAGTTTGGCTTGATTACCTTTTTAAGTATTTTAGGTATCTATGTGTCTGTCTGCCTATAGTGAGGGTTCTGGGGACTGGACTGAAACAGTCTGTAGAGGTGAAGACTGAACTCAAACATGTTCTAATACATTCCATCTCTCAGCTTCCCTTTCACATATTCTCTTGGGAGTGTCAGCAACTTGGCTTCACCCAGACCAGTAAGACTGGCTGATTTCACTCCAGACCACGAGGCAGTCTTAGAGAAAAATTCAGAATCTTGACCTTGAAATGAGAAAGCAGAGGACTGAAAATGATGAGCATTTACAGGATCCACCATTCCCTTAGGAAACGTGTACAATGCTCCACGCAGGGGGCTGCAAGAAGAGGCAGTTGCACAGTGAGTTCTATAGTGAAACAATTCTGGCTTTGAACCCTGGCTCTATGATGTATCATAGAGGTCAGTCCCTGGGCAAGTTACTTAACTTGGAAAAAAGTTTGGAAACTTGATCTTGAAATAAAGAAGTAAACAGGATTAGAAATGATGAGCTAAGTAGTGACTCCAAATGTAACCTTAACTAGTTTGAATGAGATAATCCTCACTTTTCAAACAATCATTTATTTCTCCACCAGGATTTTTAGCCATAATTAGTCCCCACTACCTGTTGAGTTTTGTGTCAAACATGGAATCCTAAAATGCAGAAAGGGAGTGTTTTCTCTTAAAGAGCTTACATTGTAACTGGGAAAACACATTATACCACCTTATTTTGCTTCTCTCTTTTATGTGTGTGTTCCAAAGGTCAACATGTTCAGATACTAGAAGCAAGTAGAT